>NW_027185779.1:6971026-7007408 GCF_028583685.1 Petaurus breviceps papuanus | reverse complement strand
CACGCGCAATATTCTCTGCTTGTAATAATATGTGTGTGAGAGTGTGTGAGAATATGTGAGAGTGTGGGTTCCTGATAAGTTACTGTTGGACTGGTTTAAGTTGAGGACTCTCCTAAGGGTTGTCTCCTTACCAGTTCTTGTTGCTGAGAGTAACTTTTATGGCTCTTCCAATCTTCTGAGGCTCACGAGGTTGTGATCTCATCCAGTCTACCATTCTGTCTCTGATACTCATTCAGCTCATATCAGAAAAGGATAAATAAAATGGAGACATAAAGCACAGGGGCAGCCATGTGTTCATGACCACTTTTCTCCTGGCTGGAGCTATAGATTACTTCACTTGCCAACAGGGAGGGAGAGAAATCTTGTCTGCCTGAGCCTTTTTATGCATAGGCAGTTTGGCCAAGCATTGAATTAAAAGGCGTTCTGTTCTCTCACTGTGCAGTAAGCCAACAGGAAATAGTCAGAGGATACCTGCACCTGCTCTGAATCAGGTAGTAAAAGGTCCCCTCTATCATATATTTATGGAAACACACTCACCAAGCCTTGGCTTGGCTTGGCAGTAGGCAAAACATATTGTACATGATATAAGGACTGGACTCTCATTGGACATTCCTCCCATTTTACTGTTAATTATCTTGTATGACATGATGCAATGGAAATAATGCCAAAATTTTCTGATAATTTTTAAGTCATTGAGTCCTAGTTCATATTCCCACTCTGCCATTTAATGACATTTAGAAAATTACAACTTCTCCGATCCTGCTTCTTCATTTCTAAAATCAGGGGGAGTTGGATGTGATGACCTTTGACCTTCCAGGTCTCAATTTATGATCCTATGATCCTAGGTTAGTCATGTAACCATCAAGAGTCTTAGTTTCTTCTATTTATAAATGGAATTACTAAGGCCAGACCTGCCTACCTCATCTGATTGTTCTGAACACCAAACAATATATTTCAAATGAGAGTGCTTTAAAAAATATTCTGTGCTCTCCAAAATGTCAGGTATCATCACTATTATTAGGTTAGACTACCTGAGGGACATCCCTCAATCATCAGTGATTCAGTGACCACACTTGGAAACCACTATTTCAGTTGCTACTATAATTTGAGGAAAGGGAATAATCAAAATCTTACCTCCTCCCACTCAAATTCAAAGGTGCCTGAAATCCAAGACAAAATCTTTTAAAACAGAGGAAAAAAGGACTAGAGGCAAATTTCAATTAATTACAGTTAAAACACATCCCCAACATGTCACTCAAGATGTTAGCTTGAATTTGTAATAAGCTAATGCCTTATATTTGGATACTATAATGTTATCAACAGAATGTGGTATTTTAAAAGTGTCTTCCATTCCCTATCCCATCATTACCCGTATTTCAATGGGGCTGAGATATTATTTGTAATACTTATGTGGGTCTATATCCTTTCTGATAGTGTAAATAACACCCCCACATATACACACTTTTTTTCTTTTATAAATGAAACACAGGGGTCACCCAAGGTGGCACTTTGAGTTCTGTAAACAGCCAAAGGATAACAATGGAATATTTAGATTTTCCACTGGTTATTCCTCATTCTCATTGCCACTGATCCATTTTTATCTTTTTTCCAGTCAAATGTTTCCATGATGATACCCTTTATATAATTCCTGGACATCCAAAACACCCACCCACCCACACACACGCACACAAACAATTTTCCACAAGAAACTTCATAATTGGAGAGAGTAATAGTAATGAAAACTCACATTTTTACAATATTTTAAATGTTGCAAAGCATTTTCCTCACAAGAGCCCTGTGAGGTAGGTAAGGCAAGTATTCTAATAACCATTTTATAGATGAGGAAACTAAAACATCGAAAAGTTAAGAAAGTCTTGACCAAATTTACACCAGAAATAAGTGGTGGAACAAAGGCTTAGATCCAAGTTCTCTGACTCCAAATCTAGAGCTCTTTCCATTTGTCATAAAAGGAGACTGTGAGTCATATCATTGGGAAGATGAAGAGGATATTTTGGTTTCCATTATAAACCAGTTTTTAAATGTGGTAATTGAATATGTCTTAGAATGCAACAAGTTTTCCTTTCTTTCTCAAAGATGTCTCTTGGATGATCTCTGACCCAGGGAAAATAATCTAGGGTAATTGGACAAATACATATTCAATTAGCCATGTTGGTTGACCTTTTGCCAAGTCATGTAGGAAGTATTGAGTCTATAAAGCCACCTTCTTCAACTCATTGATAATTTCCTTCCTTCCTTCCTTCCTTCCTTCCTTCCTTCCTTCCTTCCTTCCTTCCTTTCTTCTTTCCTTCTTCTTTCCTCTGTGATTTCAGTGGTGAGAGGGAACTCCCTCTACTCATCTTTTAACAATCTTATGTCAAATCATTTAGCATCTCAACTGAGATGTGATTTTCCCTAACCTAGGACATCATAGTTAGTTTATATTAGAAGCAGGTCTTAAACCCATGTTTCCCTTATTCCTATGCCAGATCTCTGCCCACTAGCCACACTGCTTCTCTTAGCTTTTCCTTCTCTTGGTATCTCTTTCCTCATACACATTTTCAAGCAAAAAGTAAAGAAAGATCCACTGTTATTTGTTCATTTTCCATCACTATATCACCATAGTCCAAGTAAAAATATCAGTAGCTTTTGCCCCTCTGAAAATGTCCTTGCTCTCCCTAGAGGTGCTCCTGAAAGTTGCTATGTGAAAGCCAACCCCAAAAAAGGCACTAAATGCTTATGTTCACATCCATTCTAACCACAATGCCAAGACATGCACGGAATCTTTAAACGGACCTCCCACATTCTTGAAAGGATGTTTTCCATGCACAGTGATCCACAAATATTATCATTCCATGACAATGCAGTTTCATCAAGGTACGTCTCAATCCATGGGATATGAATCCCACATAACAGACGGGAAATTTGGCGCAGTGATGCGCACGCTGCGTGTGTTACTTACTGGTTATTGCAGTGGTCATACTGAGCCCCGTATGGTGTTGTATTAACGAATGGCATGCAAGCACCTTCTGTTGAAACATCTGTGACAGGAAAATTTCAGGCATTTTTCCAGATAATTTCTGTGCTCTGGACCAAATTTTCATTAGGACTATAAAACCTGGCAAGCAGTATTGTTGTGTATGATTTTTTAATAAACTGGGACATGCCTTTGTTAGAGGCGTGAGGAAAAGGGCTCTTTAGAGACTTCTTTCCATTACAAAAAGTTCAGAAAACATATGACAGCTCACAAAATAGCATCTCCTGACTTTTTTTTTTTAAGTACAAGGTTTCAGGCTTCCTTAGAAATATAAAAAAAGATTTCCAGTTTTTGAAGCAAAACCAAAAATGTAGGTTTTCATCTCATGGATTAAATGAGTCTAACTGTGGTGTCCTTTAAAGAACATGTCTATGGAGAATGCATGCAACTCACATAGACTAGGAGTTCTTGGTTTTTTGATGCCCACTCAAGAAGGATTTTCACGTGCTTTGAGAGAAACATTGGCTCCACATTAGGGAGAGAGCTAAGCACTTGGGTATGTGTGTATTTGCACTCATAAACAATCTGGACTTAACAAGTAATGTTACTTATTTTTTATTCTAGTTAAAATATACATTTCCTCCCTCATTTCTTACTTCACTGCCAGTAAACACTGCACTATAGCGATATTGAACATGAAAACTCCCTTTTAGAATTCTTTAATTCTCGCTGCCCTGCTACATACACTAATGCAAAACAAACATACTTGGCAATAAATATGTACATTATCATTATGTAAATAGGTGTGTTATCATTATACTAAGATGATGTTGTTCTTTGCAAAGCCTATTTTTCCTTTCTAAATATATGATGCAATTTAAGGTATAATTCATTTGATACCATTGGGGCTGCAAAAACATTTCAGATCAAGAAGAATTAGTCGACTGAATATAACACAATGTTTATCACCTATGCGTATGATGTGCAAAGCTACATATTCCAAACAAACAGACTAATACAGTTTCATATTGTACGATTCCAACCCAGCAGTTAACAAACAGCCTTCAAGATGAATATCCATCTTGCGGCTCCAATTGAGTGCTACAAGATGACATTTTATATTGACAACATTATAAAATGAGATGATACATTTTAAACTGGATGAGATTAATGCTCTAATACCAACAGAAAATAGACTGCTTTTCTGAGCTGTATGTGAACTGTGAGTCTAATTTGGAAATATTACAAAGTTTGCATAAAGCAGTTGCTTATTCACTGCAAATGACATTCTATCTTCCCTCTCTATACTTTCTATACTTTTGCAGAGATATGAATTTGAAAACAATATCCTCAAAGGCCATTTAGTCTAAACTGCTAATTTTATGGATGAGGAAATTAAGGCCTAGTGAGGCTGAGTTACTTGTCCAAAGTCACAGAGGTGATGATCTTCAGAGGCAGTATTTGAACACAGGTCCTGGGACTCCAGAGGCATTTCTCTTTTCTCTGTACTATGCTGCTGACAAAACTGTTAATATAATTTTTAGTGTAATGACGTAAAATTAATACAGGCAGCCTAAACCTCTTAGTCAGCAAGACAATGCCAAAATTCCAGTAATGTCCTTATATTTCTACCCTTCAGATAATAAGCTATACCCTAGATCTCCCCAGTGAGGGGTGTTGTCTTGTGGGGAGTCCAGTTCAAACTGGATCTTAGCTTCTAGTGGTCTTGCCCCCTTTCACTGGGATTCATGACATGAAGGGCAAAACAAACAGAATAAAGTTGTTTTCCTAGACTGGAAGAGTGTGGAGACTGGAATCTCATGACCAGGCCTTGCTACCTCTACTATCTCTTTTCTCTCTCCTCTTAAAAATATAAAAACATTTTCATGGGTTTCTTTGGTTGGGAAATCCACTGGACACTCCCAAGCATGGCAGGTTACCTTGTACTCTCAATTAAAGACACTTTATTCCTCAGCTTGTGGTTTTGATTTATTTCAGGACTTGACACTGCTAATATTCTAAGTCTGGAAGATATTTCCTCCTCACTTCTGCCTGGTAGAATTCATAGCTTCATTTCAAGCTCAATGTCACCTTGAAAATTAGTCCTTTTCTGATATATATCCCCTGTTGCTTGTGTTCTTTGTGTCTTGAAACTCTTTTGCACACATTTTGCATTTATTCTTTTATTTTTGCTTTGTATTATCAGAGTAGAATGCAATCTCCTTGAGGGAAGGTACTATTTATTGTTGTTGTTGCTATTGTTATTATTGTCTTGGTATATTTGGCACCTAATATAAGCTTAAATATACCAGAGACTTAATAGGTGTTTGCTGAATCGAGTCCCAGTCGTTCTGTGGAAGCACAAGTGGTTTACTTATTTGTTAGTCTGACATTCAGAGTCCTCTAAAATTGGGCTCAAACATTTTTTTCCTATGTTATGTTACACTGTTTATTTCTCTTTGTTACTTTATATACATTCCGACCAATGTTAGTTTTAAAATACATTTTTCAAAATTTCTTTTGTCAACTTAACAGAAATAAGAAAAATAAGAATGACAATCACATTCCTTCTTTCAACAGTGAATAGAGAGCTGTCCCAGGAAGCAAACAGACCCCTGTTCAAATATGACTTCTGACATTTTTTGTGTGACTCTGGGCCAATCATTTAGTCTTTCAGTGCTGTATGCGATTCTCTAAGACAATACATTGTGGAAGAAGTGCCTGCCAATCTGTTTTACAATAGGAAGTTTTTCCTCATTGAAAGTTCTCCATGCCACTGAAAATATAGATCCAGTCCCTATTCCTATCCTGGAAAAATGGGATGGTGAATTCAAAATTGATGAATAGCTTAAAAAAAAAGTTAGAATTTTTCTTTCTTTAAAAAAAAAAACTTCAATTTTTTTTTCTTTAAAAATATTACTAGCATCTCAAAAACTATAATTTTGCATGTGAATTAGCTAAAACAACAAAAAAATTCAAGGTCTGAATGATATTTATTCAAAGTGGCAGGCTCATGGTATAGTAACGGACAGAGTGTTAGATTTGGAGTCAGAAAACTTGAGTTCCAACTTTGCTCCAGATTCTAACTAGCTGTGTGATTTTGGGCATGCCACTTACCCTCAGTCTCTGTATAACAAGTATAGTAATAGTCCCAATTTTTACAAGGTTATTTGAGGATCAAATAAGCTAATGTATATAGAAATTTGCAAACCTTAAAATGCTGTGTAAATACTAGCTATAGTTTTACTATATCATTACCATGTAGTATTAAATAGATTCCATTCATGACAAATAATCTGGGTACTCTGTTATACTGTTTTCCAACCCTTCTTACCCCTTTCCCTTATGAAATTGTCTGCCGTGAAGGGAAAACATAGTATACTGAGGTATTCAGAGGAAAATGGTTTGTACTTTTCTATTCACCATTACCCTCCCTAAATTCACCCAAATAATTTCCTAAAGGGGAAAAAAGGAGACCCATTTTTATTGTATCTATTTTTTCAGTTTAAATAAAAATATCTATTTTTTCAGTCTAAATGTGCTATGTATGTAGGGGTTGGGAGGGAATAAGCAAAAAAGAATGCAACTTTCTAAGCAAAAACATCTAAAATAGCATTTTATATATCTATTAATATCTATAACCAATCATCTCTATATCTATATAAGTATCTGTACCTATGAATATATTTGTATATACATACATATGTGTATATATGTATATGTATATACACTCATCTTTATGTATGTGTGTACATAATCAGTTTCTAGTAAATAGGAGGTGCTTAATAAATAGTGTTTGAATTGAATTGTATTGTTAGATTTAACATTATTTTCATGGGGAAAATAATGGGGATTACATTATTTTCATGAGGAAAATTTTGCATGACTACTTGTATCTCTCAGTCCTTAACACAATGCTTGGAAATAAGAGCTTACTAAATCCTTTATTTCATTCATTCATTCATTCATTTATGACAACATGAAAAGGGCTGAGGGTTAAGGTGTGGCAGGTAAGGGGATCTCTGTTGCCCAGGCTACCATATGAAATACAAATTTAAGGACCTATTTCAAATCCCAAATAATACAGCTGAAGCATCTTAAGACTCAATTTCGTCCCCTGACTCCCCCTCCCTCCCAAGACAACAAGGTATAGTGGGAAATTCATTGGATTTAGAGGATCTGAGTTTAAGAAGAACTCTGCTACTTGCTAACTATGTAACTTTGGTTAAGTTACATAACCTTTCTAGACCTCAGTTTCCACATGTGTAAAAATAAGTGTGTTGGATTAGATATTCACATAGAATTTAAAAGTCTTTTTAAAAAAAATCTCACATCAGAATGTCTAAAGATCCTAGAAAACAAAACAAAATACAACACTGGAAAATAATGCATAGTGTTGAGCTCCTAGATTCTTTTGAAAGTTTTTATGTTAATGTGTAACTCAATATAATCAAAGAAGATTGGCCCATGAAGATACATCATGTTTCTCCATCAGCAAAGTAGTCATTAAGAAAATACTTTCTGATGATAAGGAATTAAAAAAAAATAAAATTCATCTCTTGAACCTCCTTAACTGACAAACTCACCAAGAAGCAGATTACCTTGAAAGAAAGCACCATTTCCAATCCACTATGTTGAGATGGGGCCCACATTTCCTCAAATGTCCTCCCAACTACTTTTTAGTTGCAAAAGATTGTAAAAGAAGGGGAAAATGCACATACTGGAACACCCTCTTATAAACAAACCCTTTAAACTTCTGAGACAATTAACCTCCCCTCCCTTCCCTGTTTTAACTTCTGGGTTTCATATCCTCAGCCTCCTCGATAATTTACTTTTGAAGCTCTCTGGCCTGCATGTTTCCCCGGGTGAGAACCGCCCTCACATGTGCGGCCGCTTGGAGCCATCGATGTGACATGGCCAGTTTGATGAAGTATACATAAGCTTTTGGCACCACATCGCTGCAATATCATGGACGGTCAAGGAGGCGCCTGTTATAAAAATACACAGTGAAACAAGCGGAGCACTGCTCTTTCTCAAAGGCTAACGTAATGCATTCCTTCTGTTTCGGCTCATTTTCCAGCCTTTCACATTCTTTGTGAACAAGAGTTATAAAACAAGCCTGATGCAGGCCAATTATTTTTACTTTGAAGGCCATTAATCAAGATTGACTAAGAAAATGAAGACAGCTAAGCAAAATTTCATATGTGACTAGAGTGAGATTAAAATAAAACCAGATGGGGATGGACAGAGACGCTAAGCATTTTTTTTCCTCTTGGACTCATGTAATAAATGTCTTTTACAAATTACAGCACTCTTATTTTCTTACAGTAAATCAAATCGGGTCATAATGTACAAGTGGTCTCATTGCTGAACTGTCAAAAATAGAACCTGCCTTGTTCTTTCAGAGTAATTCCTCAAATCTAAACCAGCAGTATGGCCTGACAGTCCATAAAACATCTTACCTGCTTGATCTGCTTGAAAGTAGCCCACTCTCTATACCTGATAATTGTTTTTCTCATATACCCCGGGGTAAGCCACACACTGAAATGACAGAATTCTCCCATATTGAAGAGACAGAAGTTTAGATCCAATCATTCAATGATCTATAAGCTAGAGAAAAGAGAAGCAAAAAGTCCCAATTATTTTAGTCACTTTATAACAAAAAAAGGGCTTTAATTAGAGGCACTCTGATTGAGTCATCATATACTAAAGAAGAGGAAATGATGCTTCTGAATGTCGTCAGCTCCCATGGTGCAGTGGGAAAAGCCTTGACTCTAGCTAAAGTAAACTATCTGTTAAGATACAGTATTTTCCAAAGTAATGGGAAAAAGTATTGTCTCTGGAGTTGGAAAACCTGGGTTTGATTCCCAATTCTGCTACTTTCTACTTGTGGGACCTTGGATCAGTCACTAAACTCTCTGGCTTTCAGTTTTCCCTTCTCTAAAGTGAAGAAGTTAGATTAAATGACCATTGAGGTCTCTTCTGATTTTAAATCTGTGATCCTAATTGATTCTTGAAGTCATTTCAAGATATAGTTCTTGACAACTTGGGAAGAGGGGAATGAAGTTTCCTTAGTTTCTGAAAAACTTTCCCATCCTCATACAGAAGCATTTTCCTTTAAGGAAAAGCTAGAAGAGCCAGATGTTTCCTGGTATAGAGCAAAAACACACCGTAGAATCTATACACATTCTTCCTTACTCATCACTCCCAGATTGAAATGAATCAAATCATATTTCACAGCAGTTAATGTAACAAATAAAACAGAAAATTTACCAGTGTCACTATCTCTTTGGAAAATATACATGCTTCCCTTCCACTAAAAGTTCAGAAAAATACAGAAAGGAAAGAGTGTAAATAGTCTTAACAGTTTCAGTTGTATTTTCATGGGTCCCCTTTTCAATATGAAACAGCCACCTACAGAGATGGTGGAAGACTGATTACGGCTTTCTTTAAAGGCAGTGTTTCTCACCTTTTCTGCAATATACCAGTAAGTGAGAAGAAGGATTCTATTTCTGTTCTCCACAAGAGTTCAAGTATAGCAGGAAACACATGTCCAAGATTGTTCCAAAAATAGTATAAAATTCTCCTTAAAGATGTACCTCACTTTACAAACAGATGTGATCCTTAAAAATTACCTACAAATCATTTTTTGTGAGATTGCTAATATTTTAAATCCATTAGGGGAATTTGTTACTGAAATCGACCTCATGATGAGTCCTTTCAAAAATGAGAGAGTTCTTTTATTAAGCGTAGAGCATAAAAGCTCTGTTTCACGTAACTTTGGATATTGGAAAATGTTTTCTAAAAGTGATAGATTCGCGATCAATGATCTCCCTCTTTAGAAATCTTTTAAAATATTAGGCATATTATTCTAAGTCTATATGGATAAAACAGGAATCTACTGGAGGGGAAGTAAATCACATCTTACACCTTTGAATCTATAAGTCACACTTGCCAAAGCAGGATGGATTCAAATAAAAGATATTACAGGTACATTTTGTATGTGTGTGTTGTATGTGTTTGGCTGGTGAAGATATTTGGTGATGTGCAGTTAGGGGGGTGTTTTTGGGTTCCCTGCTCTTCACAAAGCTGTGAAAATTTTGAGTAGTGAGTCAGAATCACTGAGACCAGTGGCCAGTCCAGTTTGTGTAGCAGTGTAGAACCACTAAGGATGTACATCTAGTACCATGATGGAGGGAAGTATGACCTCTACTGGAATATCTTTTGCTTCCTCACTGTACACTTGCACTTAAAAATCCTCTTCATCACCATCACAATTGAAACTGAGTTCATCCATCAATTTTTCCATTAAGATAGGTACCTGTTCCAGTCTTCCTTATTTCTGTATCTTCTGTCATGCTCCTGGTCAGTAAACCTTGGCTCTCATTCCAAACTAGTTACCTGGCTCTATTGATTGTTCCTTTTGCAATCTATATGAAATCCTTATATATTTTCACCTCCACAATCCTAGTCCAGGACACAGAATCATGGAATCACAGAATATCAGAATTTGAAGAGACTTAATTGGCCTTCTAGTCCAAATCATAGACTAAAAAAATTCCCACTGTAACATACCCAACATGTGTATCACATCAGGCCTTTGTTGAAGACCTCCAAGGAGGGGGGACCTAACATTTCATAAGGCAATCCATTCTACTTTGGGACAGCTCTAAGTATTAGGAAATTCTTTACACATTCTTCATTATTGATCTTGGTTGTACACTCTGGGGTCGAACAAGAGAAGACTGATTCCTCTTCAAATACTTGAAGACAATTAACATGTCTTCCCACATCTCCAGTCTTTTCTTTTCTAGGCTAAACATGCTCAGTTCCATCAACTCATCCTCATATGGCATGAATTTGTGGTTCTTCAACATCCTGTTGCTCTCCTCTGGATACTCTCCAGTTTAACAATGTCCTTCCTAAACCCAGATCAGAATGTAGTCATGCAGATGAAGTCTGATGAGGACAGAATGCAATGATACAGGCTATTCCTTTCATTTTCCTAGAAGCTATGCTCCTCTTACTGCAGAACAAGATTGCATTAGTTCTTTTGGCTGCCACCTCACATTGCTGATTGATATTGAGCTCTTTTTCAGGACAACTGCTATCTAACCAATTCTTCTCCCATCTTGTTTTGGTGATACATTTTTTTTTTTATAAGCAATCGGGGTTAAGTAACTTGCTCAAGGTTACACGGGCAGTTATTTCTGGGTGTAGTGCTGAATGTCTGAGCCTGGGATTCGATCTCCAGGTCATCCCAACACTGGAGCCGGTGCTCTTACTCGCTGAGCCACCTGGCTGCCCCTAAGCAATTGGGGTTAAGTAACTTGCTCAAGGTTACACGGCCAGGTGTTTCTGGGTGGGTGCTAAGTGTCTAAGACTGGGATTCGATCTCCAGGTCATCCTGACACTGGAGCCGGTGCTCTTACTCACTGTGCTACCTGGCTGCCCTACATTTTTTTTTTAATGAAAGTATATGACTTTTTTTATTTATTCTTATTGGGATTCTCATCTTGTTTCTTTTTAATAAGGTACAGGCATCTAGAGTAACCATCCAATCATGGATTTCTCACTAAGTCTCAGTGAAACCTTTAAAGTTAAATTTTCCTTTTATTTACTAGAACTTTTGGCACTCCTTGACTATTACCTATGTTTTGTCTACTCACATATGTGCATTTTAGCTCACAAGTTTTATTCCTGGCCCCTTTTGTAGATTTTTGTCTCCTGTGAAATTCTGGGTGTCTCAACTCCTATTAATCTTCCTTCTTTTTTTCTACTCTCTATGATACAAACTTGAGGAATATATATACTAAGTCTTCTTGATCTTCCATCTTTTATTTTAAAGGCATTTGGATTAGATTTAAAGATATCCACAAAATATATTCTTACCCTCTTTTATTAGGTATACTCTATCTCTGATTAGAAAGTCAAGCCTATATTTCAGTTATGGTCTGGGAGTCCAAATCCCATTCTCAGATACTTACTTAGATCTTCTATTTAGTTAAACATTCACCTCCTAAATTGATTTTTCTCTTACATATTCCTTGCCTCCAACAGGTAACTGCAAAAAAAAAAGAGTCTGTCATCCCTATACCATCTTTATTTTCTTGCCCAAGATTTCATAATCTTTGGTAATACTTCTTAGTTTCTTTCTAGTGATAATTCTTCTGACTACATGAATGACCAGAATTGGGTAATTACCATTTATTTTGATAGATCATAGGAGGTTCTCTGTAATATATTAGATCAAGGCTCAGGAAAAGACAACCAACCTCTCTATTGTCATTAAATGGACAAGTAGCTGCTACTGTGTCTTCCTCTGATCATCTAACTTCCCCGCTTCCAGAAAATCAGCACATTTGTTTTAAAACTTTACTTACATATTTATCTTTTTTTCCTTTCTCTTCTCTACACAGCTAGGTAGCAGAGTGGATACAAGGCTGGGCCAAGAGAGAGTAAGACCTGAGTTGAATCTGGCCTCAGACACTTATAGGTTATGTGACTCTGGGAAAGTCAATAAACTTCTCTGTAGCTCAATTTCTTTACCCATAAAATAGGAATCATGGTAGCACTTATCCAATGTTATTGGGAGGAAAAAATGAAATAATATTTTAAAGTGCTTTGCAAACCTTAAAGTGCTATATAATTACTATCATATTGTACCTTCTATAGAGGCAAAATGATTGTCATTATTATGACTATCATTGTAGCTATAGAAGCAAAAGGAAAATTTAAAAAGTATTATATAATGGACATATTGTTAAATAATTAATATTCAAACAAGGGAATTTTATTCTTCTTAAACATGTCCCTCTTCTTATTTTTAATATCGGAAAGAGATATAAATGTCATTGAGAGGATAGAAACTTGAATCCTTAAAAAGATAAAAAATATATTTTAAATGAATAATTATATATTTCTCTCAAATGTTGATACATTCAGATATACATTTAAGTCTATCCGTGTGTGTCAATGTGTGTGAATTTGCATATATACCTATATTTCAATACTTTAGTAGGCTGGTAATTTAGTGTATCAGTATAGATAGACAGACAGACAGACAGACGGATAGATAGATAGATAGATTACCTGTAGCTATAGCAATGGATAAATCTAGCTAGAGACAAAGCACTACAGAGAGTGAATTTGGCCTAGAATTTAATGGAAGACAGACAGTTGGCTAGCTTGCATTTGTGAAATAGTGAAGTGCTGTTAATTATCCCAAGTTGCTTCTTGTCACAAAGATTCATCTTTTTAAGCACAAATTCTCTCAGCTCTGTGTGTATAGTTGGGAGTCTTGGATCATCACTATTGGTAAAGAATCAGTTGCCAGTGACCCAAAAGAAAATGAGTACATAGATAGATGGTAGCTTCCTTTTGCTGCAATATATTTCCAATGGTGGACTATGCTCAAGCAGTATTATAGGGATGTGAAGGATGAAATGTGTGACTAGAAAAGAGGTGGGCCAGTTCCATGGCCAGAGCAAGGGGTTATAAATTATCAGACCAAATATTTCAGTGGTGCATATACTTTTATGTGTATACACCAATACTAAAAGGGATCTGTGACCTCATCTACTTGGGGGACTCCTCCCAATAAAGTATATGACAACTTCATCCATTCCTGCCCACCCCATGTGACTCATGCCCATGTCCTCCCAAAAGTCCATCATAGGGAGTTCATGTATCATTCTGGGAATGATCCTTGAGTTCTCTCCACATTGCATGGCTTCCACTGTAGTACAAGAGCTGTTTTTGGTTTAGGATATGCAGTAGTAGTAGTAGAAATAGCAGTAACAGTAATAGTAGAAGCAGTAGCAGGAGCAGGAGCATCAGTAGTAGTAGTTGACAACATTGATATGGCATTTTAAAGTTTGCAATGCACTTTTACATACATTGTCTCATAGAGAGGGTATCCCAAAAGCTGTAGTGCATTTTTAAGCTACCAAAACTTGAAATGGCACTTAAGGGACTGTAGCGGCAAGCACCCCAAGCATCCTCAGGGTTTGCTGCCAACACAGGTTCTTGGATCTGCTTTAATAAAGGAAAGCAACTCAAAATGGGTTAACAAGCTTACTTTAATCAGTCAGTTATGTATCGTTCACGTAGTTCAGGGGAAAAAGGTCAGCACCCCGAACTTCAAAGTATACAGACAGAACTATCAAGACAAAACCAGATCAAGTAGACAGTTTTCCAACTGTCCAACCATTATATCCATATTAAACAACATCTGGGTTTCAAAGCCGGGGGGCTCTGGACAACGGCTTTCCAGAGTTTCATCTGATCAAATCACAGAACACTTCTCAAAGTGAGCCCCAAAACAAAGCCTCACATCAGGACTTATAAAGCCTTCTCCTGGCTCAGAGAATGTAACAACCTTTTGGACCCACTGGCCAATCAAAAAGTATGTACTGAAAAACAAGCCTCCCACCCCAGGCTCCAGGTGCACTTTAGCCTAGGGGCAGGGAAGATCTTTAAATTTGCGTTTCCATTACAGGGACCTCGTGTGTGTGTGTGTGTGTGTGTGTGTGTGTGTGTGTGTGTGTGTGTACATATTGGGGAAAAGATACGATAGAGCATCTAATGTTGCCATTGATTTAATTATAAATCATTTGATTCAGGACAAACCACCAGGTTGAAAATTTGCTTTCCACATGCAGATTTAGCTATAGTTTAAAATGTGTTTTAGTAACAACATGTGATAGTACTTTGTGAACATAATGTAGGAAACTGTGTGTCTTTTATAGTGGAAAAAAAAAGAAAGCAACAGTGTATGTTGTATTTATGAATTTAGATCTATTTCTTTTCTTTCCTCTTCTATGCTTCTCTCTTATCCATTTCTTTTCTCTACTTTCTTTTTCTCTGAATCCCAACCAGCACTTACTAAAGTGGACACATGCTGGAATCATCTTTGACAATTCTTCCTCCCTCCCTTCACCATAATCCTTATGTTCTTCCTTAAAGCACCAGGGAGTCAAGGAAAGAATGCTTTATGAATAAATGAATTGAACCACAAAACATGCTGAGGATGTTTCATCTACACGTGTATGCTCCAGAGAATAAACACTTCATGCCTAGGATTTGATGAGTCCATAAAATCTTTCATCTTTCAAATTAAAATTGGAAGATAAACACCTTCCTTGTTCTGAAGCTAGGCTATAACATGTTGCTCAATCTAGAACCAGATTCATCTTGTTAGAGTCCTAGTTTTGCTTGCCGTTTTAAAGCATGGACTTTCATTTTAATTTTTTAGAAAAAGGACGAACTAAAATTTTCCTAAAAGACTCATTAGACATCAAATAACTAGCAAAATAACCACTTAATGAGTTTATTGTAAATAAATCACAAACATACGGATTAAATTTCCTTTAATATACGCAAGGGGTTTAAAAATTAAGCAGAAAACTGCTGGCAAAACTTTTTTTCTCTTTTCTTTTTTGCCAAACCCCAAACGTTTGAAAACAGTTCAAGATGTTTCTTGAACCTGAAACTGGCCAGAATTACCCATCCATATTTAATTTGGGCAAAAATAATTTTGACCACATAAATGCTCCTTTTAATCTCTGTAAAAGATAATAAAGTGGCATAGCGAATAGGGTGCTTGACTTGGAGTCAGGAAAACCTGAGTTTGAATCATCCCTCAGATACTTAGTAGTTATATTACCCTGGGAAAGTCACTTAGCCTCTTTGAGACTCAGTTTCCTCATCTATAAAATGATAGCACCTACTTCATAGGGTTGCTATAAGGATCAAAGGAGTTGTTATGTTATGTGTTAGCTGTTGATAAAAATCAATTTTCAATGGGTTTATGCAGGCTTTTAAAACTATCACTAAATTAAATGATTGTAGTTTTTGAAGCCTATTTCAGACATTGAGTGGTCAGTTTCTTTCTTTTTTTCAGGAGGGAGGGGTTTGTTTCAAAGTTGGATGCTGAGATATCCTGTGACTTGATCTACCCATGTGGATTCCTTGCTTTCCTTTAGTTTTCAACTTAATTATTTCTATTGTATATTCTGCTGATGATTGCTATAAAAATATTAGGAAACTGGCAAAGTCAGTGCTTGTTACTGAAGAGATATTTCCTCCTGAGAGAAATATGACCTTTGGAGGTATTCAGAATGCCCATTTAATTCCCTTGTCATCTGGCATTACAAATACAAGTCCTATAAACCTGTGAGGAGGGACTCCTGCCATCTTAACAGATGGGCCTAAGTTTAGGTAGCCAAGAATAACAGAATCACTGAATTACACAATCTGAGAGTTGAAAGGAACCCTCGGTAACCTCTCCACTATCTATACACCAAAGGAATCACCACTATAACTTATCTGACAAGTGGCTGTCCATGTTCTGTTTGTAAAACTCCAAGAAGCAGGAACCTAGCACCTCTCAAGGCAGCCTATTCCACTTGTGATCCCCTTTAATCATCAGGAACCTCTCCTGATGTTGAGACTCAATGGATCTCTTTACAACTTCTGCCTATTTCTCTTGGTTCTGCCCTTTGTGGTCAAATGAAGCAAACCTCATCTCTCTTACACAACTGTCAGGTCCCTTCCACTTGATTCTTCTTTTCCCCAGGCTAAACTTAACTAAGGGTTCAATTGATCTTCATCTGATATGGATTCATGGCCCTATGTCATCCTGGCTGTTGTCCACTAGAAAGTTTCCAGCTTATCAACGTCCTTCTTAAATCGTGGTACCCCAAATTGGATACAGTACTTCAGATGAGGTCTGGCATGGACAGGCTATAGTGTAAAATGAAGAAATCAAGTGTTTTTGTCAGTGTTGGCTGAAGTTTCAGGACTACTGATAATGTTTTTGTGCCTAATCTCAAGTGGTCGTGGGAAAGAGAATAAATTTGTGGTCACTGAATTCTCATGAGGAATATTTTCAAGAAAATACAATAGCTTCTGTGCCTATGGAACACAAGGAAGAACAATAAATTAGACCTGTGATATTATCAGTGGAAGGGACTTCCATTATGGAAGCTAACTTTACCAATGTAGATAGGTGACTTTTCTATAACTTACAGCATTAACTATAGTATTGAAAAGTTAACTGACTTTTCATGATCATTTAAGAAGCATGTAACAGGCAAATTGGTAGATAGAAAGGGCATATCCTGTATCTGGTCTTTGAATATTGAGAGTGGTTAGGTGGGGCAGTGAATAGAGCACCGGCCCTGGAGTCAGGAGGACCTGAGGTCAAATCCAGCCTCAGACACTTAACACTTACTAGCCATGTGACCTCAGGCAAGTCACTTAAACCCAATTGCCCTCCAAAAAACAAAAAAAAATTGAATATTGAAAAGTTAACTGACTTTTATGATCCTTTAAGAAGCATATAAGAGGCAAATTGGTGGATAGAAAGGGCATATCCTACATGTTGTCAAAATTGAAGGTCACTTACAACTGAGCACATTTAAAACCTAGAATTCCTTTATTTTACAGGTGAGATACCCAAGATCCAGATAGATTAGTTGTTATTTTCATTTGAATAATGAGGTTCCTTGACATAATGGAAAGAGCACTAATTAAAACTATATCAGATTGCTTACCATCTCTGGGAGGCAGGAGGGAAGGGAAGGAGGGTTAGAATTTGGAACTCAAAACTTTAAAAAAATGATAAAAAATTATTTTAACATGTAATTGGGAGAAAATAAAATATTATGTCTACCTACATTTAGATAGATAGAAAGAAAGACAGATAGATAGATAGACAGATAGATAGATGGATGGGTACATAGAGTACTAATTAGACTTGAAGAGAAAAGACCTGGGTTCTAGTCCCAGCCCTTTCCCTCACTGCCTGTGGGACCTTGGACAAATCATTTAATTTTTCTGTGCCTCTGTTTCTATTTCTATAAAATGGAAAGTTTGGATTAAACCAAGGGTTTAATGTGGTCCTTTAGGTCCTTGGGTAAGTGCTTTTGACTGAGTCCAAGTTTTATAGAACAAATCCTTTTATTAAGAGGATTTGTTCTGTGAAGTTTGGATTCAGACAAAGGGCCACGTTCAAGGATCTAGAAGGACATACATTGCCTCCAGGCCACAGGTGACCTACCCATGGATTAGATTATCTCCAAGACACTTTTCCATTTTTTAAAAAAAGTACATAAATCTATACTATTAAAGGAAACTTAAATGTACGAAGAACTAAAGCAATATACTAGTTTCCTAGGTTCCAACCCATCCAGTCTCCTTCAGGAACTTGCCCCTTTATCATTGCCTTTCATTATCTCCTTTCCTGCCCTACAAATATACCCAAATCTCCTTCATTCCCTGGAACTATTGTTCCTATTCTTTCCCCCTAGTCAGAACCAAACTCCTGGTGTGTGTGTGTGTGTGTGTGTGTAATGTTGCCTCTACTTTCTTATCTTCCTCTGCTACTCTACCCTGCACATCACATTCTCATTTCTCTTCATACTACATAACTACATACATACATACTTACTTTCAGTAAGCTGAAACTTCTCTTTCCAAGATCACAAGTGATCTCTTTGCTGCTAAATGCAATGGCCTCTCTCATTCTTCCTGATCTTGCTACAGAATTTTACAATGTTGCTAACTCCAGACCTCTCTATGTCTCCTCTTTTCCCAGTGATTGAAACAGTGCTCTCTCCTAGTTTTTCTCCTTCATTTCTTACTTATCTTTCTCAATCTCTTCTGCAAAATCGTAATTCACAGACTGCCTTCTGTCCATTGGAGTTTCCCTAGTTTCTGTGTTCAACTCTTTTTAGACTTTCCTTCTTTGTAATATCATCAGTCCTTTGGATTCAACTTTCTTGGTGACCTCTTAAGCTCAAATGACTTTAATAATCATCTCTATATAGTTGACTGGGTAGGTAGGTGGCACAGTGCTGAGCCTGAGGTCAGGAAGACTCTGTGTTCAAATCCAACTTCAGACTAGCTGCATGACTCTGGGCAAGTCACTTAACCTTGTTTTCTTCAGTTTCCTCATTTGTAAAATGAACTGGAGAAGGAAATGGCAAACCTCTCTTTCATCTCTGCCAAGAAAACACCAAATGGGGTCATGAAGAATTGGACATGACTTAAATGACTGAACAACAGCAACAAAATATAGTTGACTCCAAAATATACATGGTCAGCCCTTAACCTCTTTTCCAAGGACCAATCTCAGTTTCCAACTGCCTTCTGAACTTTTTCACCTGCATGTCCTATATAAATTCAACACTTAGGAAGTCTAGAAACTGTAGTCATTATCTTTCCCCCTTCATCTACCTTTTCTTCTAATACTCTTTTTTCTGTTGAGGACTTTTCCATCCTCCTACGAATTAAGGTTTGCCCTTGATTCTTCACTCTTACCTCACAGATAGGAAACAAAACAAAACAATAACCAAAATAAAACAAACAAAACCTCCCTGGCTCCACAGTCAAAGGACCTGATTCAGATCCTGGATTTGCTACTTATCATCTATGTGATACTGGAATTTGTCCTCCTTGGACCTCTATTTCCTTTTCTGTAAAATGAAGGGCTGTGATTGACTGAATGACCTTTAAAGCCTTTTTTAGCTTTAAAACTCAGATCTTGTGCTCCTTGCTTGTGTTGATTAGAAAGGTGGGAGGGTTTAAGGGCTAAAGATGCATACTCAGGCCTGAATTAACTTTAGAGGTTCTACTCTTTTTTTTTTTTAATATGGATAGAGTTCAGTGAGTCAAAGCAGGTAAATATACATTGAAAGTACCTGCCATTGGAACTCGTGTGCAGGAGTTCAGGGGAGATGAGACCCATAGACTCCACATGACCGCCATTTGTCTAGCACTGGGTTCAGAGATGGGATGTGCTAACAATGGCATCTCTTTACTACTTTTTTTGACTAAACTCCTTTAGAAGAGGTACAAGGCAACTATTCCTTATAACCAAATTTCTCTCTAAGACAAATAGTATCATAGAGAGTTTGATGGAAAAGAAGGATAATAGAATAATGGGAAATTTTTTTAAAAAACATAATGAAGAATGGCTAGACCACAGTGACAATAGCCAACAATGTCAGCCACCATCATAAGCAAAAAATAATCGTGTCAGTAATTTAAAGACAAGTGATGTTTGTGGGATCTGCAAGTAAGATTATGTAATCATATATGTTTAAATCTGAAAGGGAAGTTCAGAAGACATTTAGTCTTATCCCTTCCTTTTATAGAAGAATAAATTGAGACTTATAGAGTTAAGTGACCTGTCCAGTGTCATATAGCTCATGCCAGAATTGGAATTTGAATTCAGAGCTTTCTGGCTCCAAGGTTGTAAAGTGCATGAACTAGAAAGCAATTCTTCCATTTCACTAAACATCATAAACAGCCTTTCAAATAATTTTCAAGACTAGTAGGTCTGGGAAATATACACTGAACCTAGCAATATTGACTAATCCCTTCTCTTTCCTTTACAGCTGTCCAAAGCTCTTTAATAACAATGCCTGATAATTATAAAAATAACAATAATTTAAATGAGATTGTAAAGCTTTCGTTTTATATTCCTGACCTCACTTGAGCTTTATAACTACTCTGTGAGATAGGGATTATGTGTATCTTTATCTTCTTTTTTCAAATGAGGAAACTGAGTCTGAGAAAGAGTCTAAGTGATTGCTCATATTCATACAACTAGTAAATGTCAGGTGTAGGAATAAAACCAAGGTCTTTCCGGCTCCAAATCCAACTCTCTATCAAATCTACTTAAATTCCCAAGGGTAGGAGAGTTTATAAGACTCACTTTTTGCACAGCTACAAAAGATCACAAACAAACAAAATAAGACGAAGGGAAGTGAAGCTCCCTTGGGTCCTTGCCATAATACTCTCTTGAAGTTCATATTATAGAAACACCTCATATGAGAAGGTGCCTTAAAATGAGATAAATCATACAGGTGGGAAAGACTTTCTAGTCCAGATCTCTCATTTTGCAGGAGATGAAAATAAGATTCAGAGAAGTTAGTTGGTTTATTCAAGGTTTCATAGTGACAAGAGAGCTGGAACTAGGACCTTGATCTCCTGATTTCCAGTCCAGAGCTCTTTTTACACCATGGCCTTGTTTTGAGACTTCCATCTCTAAGCCCTCTTGGATGGGGTCCAAGAAGTCCCTGGAATATAACAAATCTAATTCTATTAAAAAGAAACAACCTCCAACAAATATTTTTTTAAATCCAACACTGTTATTAAACTTCTTTCTATCATACAGATTGCCATTAAAACTGTTGCCATTCTTTCTTGATTTCTTTTACACTATAAACACATTAGTCCTCTTTTAAGAGATAATTCAGATCCTAATCAATTAACTTCAATGATGTGTATGGAAAATATGATAATAATTTAGAGATGCCAAACATAGACAATTATCTTCAGGCTAAATGGTACAGTAGAAAGAGAGGCAGTTTTATAATTAGAGGACATGTGTTCAGCTCTCAATTCTATCTATCCTCTTTTTTCCTCTTTGTCTTTGTGACTTTATTTCTCTGACTTTCACTGTCCTGAAAATCTGTGACTCTATATTAATTAATCAGGAAAAGAAAAAGTAGAATGGTGGTTATTTAGAATTATCTTTAAGTAAAGGGTATTTCCAAAGTCTTAGTGAAGTTTTAAACAACTGAGGCTTTAAACTATTAAGGCTATACTAAGACTTTGGGGACTCCCCGTATGTAAAAACTGTTTCCCACCCCCACCCCCTGAAGAAAAGGCAGAAAAAATGAATTTGATTCAGCATGAGAGATTTGTGTTAAATACAAGAAAAAGTGTCACAAAACTGAAAGTCAGTAAGGTTCAGTGGGAGAATCTTCCTTCTTCAGAAATGAAATCCTCAGTTCAAGTTCAATATATATTAGCCATGTATCTAGGAGCATATTATTTATTCTCTTAAAGGCCCATTTATTTAATCTTTAAAATGAATCAAACAACATGCAAACTACCTATTTCACTGTATTGCAGGTGAGAAAGAGGTTCTGTAAACTTCAAAGTGAAATATAATATGAGATATTATAATAACTTCTCTTAAAAGAAGATGCAATTTTCTCTTTCTAGAATGGTTAAAGTATAGTTTTGTTTTGAAAGCATAGTGAGGAACTAAAAGGCATTATCAGTCTTTTTTTTCAGTCATATGCCTAATTGCTTTTTGTTTGCTTGGTTTTGTTTTAAAGTTTCAGCAATTAAAAAAAATACTACAGCTATTTCCTTAATATTTTCCTCCATTGAAAACTCTCTTGTAACATAATAAACGTAGCTAAAGAAAACTGCCCAACAAAATGGCCTCATCTGACAGTGGTTGCCATAGTTTCCACCCATTAGGATCTAACCTTAGGTACTAAAGTTCTCTACAGAGATGAGGGAAGTATATTTCATGATTGTTCTCGGAGACCAACGTTGGTCAATGCATTTTAATCTGAGTTAAGTCACTAATTCTTGAAGACTGGGAAAACAAACACTAGCCCACGACATGGTAGAAATAAAAAACAACAAAAAAAAAAAAAAAAAAACAGATAACAGATGTGAAAGCCCTTTGAAATTTAGAAGGGTCATAGGAATACACAATATTATTGTGAAATGATGGTCCAATGGTTTCCACATGGTTCGAAGGAGTTAATTCTCCTTCTGAAGAGCTTAGCTTACTACAAAGGGAAGGCCTTCATGGCTTTGCATGTTTTGCTTAATATAATTGCCTATATTTTCTAATATCTATCCCACAGAGGCATTATGAGGATTCATCTAATTAACATCCATAAAAATTTTATGGTGAAAATACTGTGTGTATTATGACAATTACAGCTTTGTAGTCTGCGTTTATTTATGTATATTGTGTATATATTTTTATGGTTGTTCATGTGCTCCCCTCTTTTCCTCCCAAACCCAAACTAAGTCCTATCATTTGGATAAAGAAGAAATTGCTGGCTTAAAGTGGTACCTTTCTTTGTTTGATACCATGCATAATAGTTGAAATTTTAAATGAAAAAATGATTGATCTGTTAAAGTGTTCATATCCTGTTAGCTATTTTCACAGTTCTGGGTGCTGGAATCATTATAATAATGTTATTGCTTTAGCATTCATCAAAACTCTAAAAGAAATGTTACCATTCATGGACGTATTAGTGCAACCATGCCCTACGCTGCTTTCAAAGAGTATTTTCTGATAGAGAGACATTTTACAGTCAAGCAATCATCTTGTTAAACATTTCCTATAAAATTTTGAAAATCATTACCTGGGAGTCTATCACTGTGGCACTAATCACACCTCTACAATTAAGCTTGTTTCAGCCCTTTCACTAGAATCCCGTTTCCTTAATCAAGGGTTTATTATTGGACTGTTTGCATGAAAGTTGGAATAAAAAGTCTCAACCCTGAAATGAATTATAATATTAGTGGCTTGGGGAAATACTGATATTTCCCTAAGGGTTCTAGGTTGTTTTGTGACTTTAATTTTCACTCTTCCTTTAGATTAACTAGGCTTCCCCAAGGAAGGCTAGAGGAATCTTTTTGTCTGTGACAGTTCAGTTAAAGTTTTTCTGTGGAATTTAGGGTGTTTTAGAAGAAACATCACAATTATTGTCACTATTTAGTTCTGAGTATAAAAATGTGAATTGGCTTTTGGATATGATCTACATTTCTGGTGATTCTAAAGGGGAATGTATAGCACCACTTCTGAGTTTATTCTTACAACTTGCACTGGAAGGATGGGGTCTCCAGAAGAAAATTACTACCACTCTTCTCAGTGTTCCAGAGGCAATTCTGAGGGGCTGCTGCTGAGTCCTACTGGTATGTTCACCTTTCAGTCAACTGGTTGAACTCCATTACCTTTTAGAAAAGACATTTTTTTTTATTTTAAAGCAATCAGGGTTAAGTAACTTGCTCAAGGTTACACGGCCAGGTGTTTCTGGGTGGGTGCTAAGTGTCTGAGCCTGGGATTCGATCCCCAGGTCAAACCAACACTGGAGCCGGTGCTCTTACTCACTGTGCTACCTGGCCGCCCCCACTCCAGTCTTAAAACACTAATTTACACAGGATCAGGAAAGAATACAGACAAAAGAAGAAACAGATGCTATATATTAATGGGCACCTGACTAATAGGTGAGATAAAGAAGTAATTTTCTCCTACCTGGAAACTCAAAATAATCTTCCTGCTCAAAGTTGACGAAAAAAAGAGATAGAAATGGGCAGGTCATAGCTTTCCCATATTGGCTCAGTTCTGGCTCTGCCACTAATTAGAAGAGTTTTTGTTACCATAGAGTACCCACCTCTGAACCATCATGGTCCGAAGTCAGTTCCCAAAGCTCCATGTGGACAGGTAATAGTATTGATACATGTTTCAAGGATTGGGATCTCATTGGCCAGTCCCTTCCCTCTCCCATTACAATTGAATAAAACCTTTGATTCTAATATACAAGTTTTTCAGAGATGAATCTTCCCACCCAACTTCTCTAAACAGTTTCACAGAGACAAAATCTTGTCTTCAGTTCAGTAATAATAATAATAGATGTCATCTTTATTGAGTTTTAAGGTTTATAAAATACTTAACCCATTATTTCATATGATCCTCCCAATGACTCTCAGAAGTAGATTCAAGGCATAGGTCTGACCAGATGATCCCACTGATCAATAAGCTCCGGTGGTTCCTGATTGTGTATACGATAAAATACAAACTCTTTGGTTTGGCATTTAACATCTTGCAATCTGACTTTAGTATCCTCTACTTTCCTAGGTTTCCTTCATGTTCCTTCCCCTCATGTACTTTTCCATTTAGTCAAACTGGCCTCCTAGCCATTCTCTATACATGGCATTAATATTCATTCTCCATTATGCCTTTGCCAGGTCAAATCCCGATGATCTGGAATGTCCTCACACCTCTTCCCTACCTCTTGGAATACTTTACTGCTTTCAAGAATCAATTCAAGTACCACTTGTCCACAAGACCTTTCCCAATTTTCCCAATTGTTGGTAGTTTTGCCCTTCACCAAAAGGAATTTTCTATCTATTATTTACTTCTCTGCGTACACATACTATTCTTCCTCCTCCCCCTCTACCATATAAACTCCAAAAGGACAGGATTGTTTCATTTTTGTCTTTGCAGTTCCAGCCACTAGAGTGGTAAACCGCAGTTAGTCTAAATAAATGCTATTTGAGGAGGAAGCTAAAGCTTAGGGGGTTCTTTAAGTTGCCCATGGTAACACAGTTAGTAAATATTAGAGGCAGAACTGAAATTGGTCCTCCACACTTTCTCCAGACTTGAAGTCTGGTGTTCTGTTACACCACAACACCTTATCTCAAGTGAATGGTGATTTTACCTTCATAGGAATAAAAAGGGCAAATTGTGAGGTTTCAGACTTCTCTGAGGTATAAAATTACATTGAACCTTGGGGTGAGTCCACAATAATCATCAGATTATTATATTATAAAAGACATACATTAGATGAATAATACTATACATTGCAGGAGAGAGAATATGAGTTACCAATAGCTGGCGACTTGCCCTTCTTACTGCAAATAAATCTTTAATAGTACTATAAGGCCAGGCCTTCTAATTTCTAAAATCTTCCTTTAACTCCTAGGAGGATGTTTTAAAAAACATTTTTATCTCTTGCTTGTAAGTAACTATTGACATCATCATATAATCTTACCTGACTATTGAATACATAGATAGAGATGGAGATAGCATTCCAAGCAAGAAATATCTGAATAAAGACCTAAAGTGAACTCAGGGAGCTGAACAGATTATCCTAAGTAAGGTTGAAGGCTCATGCATGGTATGCTATAGTAGAAATCAAAATTGGAGCATTAGATTGGAGTCAGAGTCTTGAAAGTCAAACTAAATACTTAAACATTATCCTTTAGTCAGGGGTGTGCTAGAATTGGCTGATGCTGGCTCTCAAGAGCTGATTGTTAAATTTTCACTGTGAACATTTATACCTTGGAAATCTGCAAAGGCTTTAAATCAGGAGTTGATTAATTGTTTTGTCGATTGTTTAGACTTAAGAAAGTGATCGAGAAAATATTAATGATGCAGATTATATTTCAAAGTGCTTTGAATGAACTTTTATTTTTCCCTTGGAGAGCCAATTGTTAACCATTTATCATCAAGACATCCCTGGTTACAGGTAGTAAGAAATCTCATTATTAATGTGATATTTAAGGAAGATTATTCTGACAGTGGTATTATGTAAGACAGATGTAAAGGGGGAGCAGTTAGGAACAAAGATTTTTGTAACAATCAATAATAATTTTGAGCTTGGGTTTGAAGGGGAATGTATAAAATGGGATATATGCCAGAGATTTTAAGAAGGAAGAATTGGCAGTTCCTGGTGACTAATTGGAAATGGATAGAGAGGGAGGTAAAGATGACTTTAATATCTTGCTCCTTGGTTACTGGGAGGGTGACAGGGAAAGCATGGTCAGGAAATGCAGACAGCCTTTTTTCAGAAAGATGATAAATTTAGTTGTAAATTTGTTAATTTTGAGATGAGAGTGGAAATTTCAAGTAGAAATGTTTAATAGGCAGTAAGAGATTTGAGACTGGAACTCAAGAGAAAAATCAGACCTGCAGACATGGAAAAGGGGATTTTCAAAAGAGTCAATTCCTTGGAGAGGTAAATCTTAACGCATAATTTCATCATTGTAAGGAAATTCCCAATGTGGAAAATCACTTCTACTGATGCAACTGAGTAATTCATCTATCACTATAGTTCCAGAGACTTGCCTGGGGACACTGAGAAGTTGTGACTTGCCTATGGTTACAGGGCTAGAATGTGTCCAGTGGCAGGGAAGAAGGGATGGGGAAAATACATTTATTAAACACCTACCAGGTTCCAGGTACTGTGCAAAGCATTTTATAAATACCCTCTCCTTTGATCCTTACAATAATGCTGAGAGGTAGGGATTATTATTATTATCATTTTACAATTGAGAAAGCTGAGGGAGACATAGGATAAGGGTCTTCCTCAAGGTCACTGTAGCAGCAAACACCCTAGCATACCCAGGATGGCTCCTAGAACAGTTTCTTAGATCTGCTTTTCTAAAGGAAAGCAGCTCAAAAATGGTTTAACAATCTTACTTTAATCAATCAAACATATATTATTTACCTATTCAGGGAAAAAAGTCAGCACTCTGATCTTCAGAGAGTACAAACAGAAGTTACAACAGAAAATAACACTATTTAGCAGGCAGTGCTTGCAGCTGTCTGACCATTATATCCATACCTAGTTAGTTACCAGAGAGAGAAGCACCAACATCTGGGTTTTCAAAGCCAGGGGGCTCAACGGCTGCCCAGAGTCTCAGTTAGTCAAATCACACAACTCTTCCCAAAGTGAGCCTCAAAACAAAACCTCACATTAGGGTATGTATAGCCTTGTCCTGGGTCAGAGAATGTCACAACCCTCTTCACCCACTGCCCAATCATAAAGCACCAAGGTGTGGGCATTCCTGAAAACCGAGTCTCCCTCCACAGGCTCCATGTGACTACATTCAGCCTATTAGGGGGCAGAGTATATTTTCAAATCAGGGAAGGTTTTCAGATTCACCCAAGCCTATCAAGGGGCCAAGGGGCGGGAAGATCTGCAGATTCCCATTACCATAACAGTCACACAGCTAGTAAATATCTTAGATGGAATATGAATTCAGGTATCCTTGATTCCAAGGCTGATGCTCCTTGAGTCAATGTATGTTATTCATTTCCCAAAATTATGGTAACTTGGCTGGGATTTTTTTTGTAGAGAGTAAAAATTCATGCAATTTTTATCCCATGAGTTTTTTAAGGGCAAATGATTATATAAATATGAGCTAGAATTATTATCTGGTATTTGTCTGAGATGACAGTTCACAAAAAAACTCACTCTTTTATTTGTCTTGGAAGAAAGAAGCCAGAAAAAAAATCCCTGACCTCACATTTCTAAATACAAATGCAGCTAAGTGGTGCAGTGAATAGAATGCTGAACTTGGAGCCAAGAAGACCCAAATTTAAATCTAGCTTCAGGTTCACTCGCGTCAATCAGTCAAGGAACATGTATTAAGCTCTTACTATGTGCCAGATAACATGCTCAGTCCTGGGGATGTAAAGAAAGGTAAAATATAGTCCCTGCTCTCAGGGACATCACATCCTAATGGGGACAACAACATAGAAATAACAGTCTGTAAGAAATATATGGAATAAATTGGAGATAATCAACAATAGACAGGCATTAGAATTAAGTGAGATCAGGAAAGGCTTTCTGTAGAAAGTTGGATTTTATTTGGAACTTGGATGAATTCCCCCTTTTTAAGATGCCCCTGGGTAAGTCACTTAATCTCTGCTTACCTCAGTTCCATAATTTGTAAAATGGGGATAATCATAGCATCCACATCCCAGGTTGTTTGAGGATCAAATGAAATAATATTTATAAATCACTTTGCAACTCTTAAAGGACTATATAACTATTAGCTATTATTAAATGCCCAAATTGAAACAATCATAGCATCAGACCCTCAGTCTAGCCTGTGAAATTTCAAATAAGTTATCTCTCACTTTTGAAAAAAAAAATTCATCACAGGAACATCCCAAGTTTCCTGTGTGTTTAGTATAGTTTCTGGCACACAGTAGGTCTTTAATAAATGGTATTTGACTGACAACTAAAAAAAAGAAACAGGATATTTTTGCCAGCCACCTTGTCATTTTGAAGAAAATTCTAAGCTCCCTAAAAATCTCTTCTAGGATCCCATCCAGGGACATCAGTCATGTAAGGAGTCATGGCATTTTACAGCAAGGACAAACCAATCAAGGAAACTTCATGATGGTTTTATTTCTAAAGAAAGTGTCTAAAAACAACCCAATGCCTTCAACTTCACCTGGTGATTTTTTTTTAAGAATTAAAAATTGAAGCACTTGTTACCTGGGGAAAAAATTCAGGTTTCACAAGTAATGAGTGGGTAGAAGAAATGCCTGCTTCTTCTGCTGCTCAGGGGTGGCTTGATAGGATTTAGCACATCTCAAGCTGCCAGCAGCCTGCACTGCTCATACTAAGCAGCCCTGCTACCCAATTAAAAACTGGGAGTGCACCTGCTTCCAGGCAAGAAGAAAAGACACTTGACTTGAATATTAGTAAAGAAATGTGGGGAGGGAGTGGGGGGAGGGGTTGGGCAGGAGACTAAATAGAAATGCTCAACTCTACTTAAAGGTTGTACCCATGTTTAAGGTGGCTCAGAAATACTGCAGTTATTAATCTCACAAAATGAGGTGCCTACTAAGCTCAAGGCATTACAGTCAGGGATGAATGGGTGAAAGAACATTTATTAAACTCTTAGTATGTACAAAGCACTACGGTAAATTCTGAGGATACTAATAGAAAAGTAAGGCAATTATTGCTATCAATAATAAAAACAAGAGTGAGCATTTATGCAGGGCTTTATGGTATGCATAACACTTTACAAATATGATCTCATTTTATCCTCAGGACAATCTTGTGGGGGGAGCAGTGCTATAATCTTAATTTTGCACATGAGGAAACTCTAGGGCTGATCAAAGTTAGGGGACTGGCCCAGGGTCACAGAGTTAGAAAATGTCAAAGGTTGACTTTGAACTCAAGTCTTTCCGACTCAAGGTCTAGGACTCCATCCACTGTACCACTTAGCTGCCTCAGAAAGCAGGTCCTTTCAAGGAGCTGGCAATTTGATAAAGTAAGAACTAACATGGTGAGTGCTGGAATCAGGATAGAATAGTAGGACTGAGTTCAGTAGATAAATTGCTAGGGACAAATTTCCTATATGGATTTGGAAAATCAATCACTTGTACAAGTGAAACTTGGAAGAATCATGTAATAGTTCATGGGAAAATGAAATGGGACAATACATAATGTAATGGGAAAAATACTTGGGTTTGACTTATTGTCTCAGCTACTTACTATTTATGTTACCTTGGGCAAGTCATTTACCCTTTTGGGACTCATTTTTTTTAATTTGTAGAGTGAGAAGTTGTGTTAGATGATCTTTGAGGTCTTTTCCATCTTTAAATCATGTGATTATATAACCTAGAAATTATAATGAACTATATGCTTAACATGAATCAACAAATAATGTGGATCCAACAATACAACTCCTAGGGTTATATCCCAAAGAGATCATAGAAATGGGAGAAAGACCCATATGTACAAAAATGTTTATAGCAGCTCTTTTTGTTGTGGCAAAGAATTGGAAATTAAGGGGGTGTCCATCAATTGGGGAATGGCTGAACAAGTTGTGGTATATGCATGTTATGGAATATTATTGTGCTATAAGAAACGGGGAGCAGGCAGTCTTCATATTTACCTGGAGAGGCTTAAAAGAACTGATGCTGAGTGAGAAGAGTAGAACCAGAAGGAATTTGTACACAATTACAGACACAACGTATGTGTAATGACCAACTTTGATAGACTGGACTCTTATCAACAATGCAGGGATATAAGTCAATCCCAAAAGATGCATGATGGAGAGAAAAACGTGCATCCAGAGAAAGAACTAGAAAGAACTAAATTTATATCCAGGTGGAAACAAAATACCTGATCTTTTTCGTTCTCTTATTTGATTTTATGTCCTCTTTACCATTTTTCATTCCAGCTGGTATAATCCATCCTTATAACCTGACCATTGTATAATGTGAAAGTATTTACAGATCCTATACTTGATTATAAGATGCCATGGGGGGGAAGGGGAAGAAGGGGGACAAAATGTGAAATTCAAGGAATTGTGGAATTGAATCTTGTAAACTAAAAGGAAACAAAAATTAATAAATTAAAAAAAACAAATAATGTGACATGGATGCCAAAAAAGAAGAAAATATGAATATTGGTTGAATTAATGAAAGTGAAGCAAAACAAATAATGATGGTCCTATTCTCAGTATATACGACATTGATTAAACTAGTAGAGTATTGCGTCTGGCGGTAGGTATAACATTTTGGGGAGGGCACTGACAAGCTTGTGTGTGTTCAGAGGGGGGTGATTGGAATTTTAAAGGGATCCCAAATCAAATCTGTAAGAATTAGTTAAAGGAATGACAGGTGTTTATTTTGGAGACAACTCAGAGGAGGAACATGTTAGCTACCTTCAAATATTTGTACATTGCTCTATTGATTATCTCCAATTTATCCCGTATATCCTTATGGTACAGTGGATAGAGTGCCAGACCTGAAGTCAGGATGATGAAACCTGGCCTCAGATACTTATTGGCTGTGTGACCCTGGGCAAATCACCAACCCTGTTTGTCTCAGTTTCCTCATCTGTAAAATGAGTTGGAGATGAAAACGGCAAACTGTTCCATTATCTTTGCCCAGAAAAGACCAAATGCGATCACGAGGAGTTGAACGTGATTGAAAATGACTGAACAACAACAACAGCAACATATTTGCTTTTAACTAATTGTTTTCACACTGCCATCTCCATTAAACTGTGAGCTCTTTGAGGATAGGTACTGTTTCTTGCTTTTCTCTATCTGCAGCACTTAGCACAGTGAAGCACTTAATAAATGTTCATTGACTACACACAGTAGGATGATAATAAATGTTTATTGAATAGATGAGTTGATAAATAAAATATTTGAATGACTGATAGTCTAGATTTGTGTTGATTGATTTCAGAATCCAGAACTTGTAGCAATGAGCAGAAATGGCAGAGAGAGATTTCTGGTTGGTGTCAGGAACAACTTTTTAATGAAACCATCTAAAAGTAAAGTGAACTTTTCAGGTGGTAGTTGAGGTCTTCAAGAAGCATCTGGATGACCACTTGTCTGGAATCTCATGGAGACTTCTGTTTAGACTATATGGTATCTGAGGGCCCTTCCTCATTTTGTACAACTACCTTAGCCCTAATAAAACACTGTGTACTCAGTAGGTATATAATATATGTATCGGGGGCTGAGAGGAGAGGGAAAAGTTGATATTCTCCCCATGGTGCTCTCTCAGTTGTTATCATAAAGACTAGGGCAATATAACAAGGTATTAATGTGACTCTTTTTTTTTAAGTATCTATGCCCAAATTCTGTTCTTCTTTGATAAAGTGTGAGGACATTTCCTCCATGAAATTAAAAAGGCAGTTTTCCAGTGGCTGGTGAGTGATTGGGGTCCTTTGAAAAGCTAAACTTGCCAGCCCTTGTGTAATGGGAATGCAAATTTGGAAGATCTTCCCTGCCCCTAGACTAAAATGCACCTGAAGCCTGGGGAGGGAGGCTTGTTTTTCAGTAGATATTTCTTGATTGGCCAGTGAGTCAATAAGGTTGTTACATTCTCTGAGCCAGGAGAAGGCTATATAAGCCCTGATGTGTAGCTTTGTTTTGGGACTCACTTTGAGAAGTGTTCTGTAATTTGATCTGAATTCTGGGAAGCTGTTGTTGAGAGTCCCCAGGCTTTGAAAAACCCAGATGTGGAAACCCAGATGTTGACTGGGTATGGATGTAATGGTTGGACAGTTTGGAAATCTGTCTACTTGATCTGTTTCTGTCTTGATAATTCTGCCTGTATACTTTGAAGTTCAGGGTGCTGACCTATTTCCCCTGAACAAGGTAAACGATATATGGTCTGACTGATTAAAGTAAGCTTGTTAACCCATTTTGAGTTGCTTTCCTTTATCAAAGCAGATCCAAGAACCTGTATTGCTAGCAGCCACCCTGGGAACGCTGGGGTGCTTGCTGCCACACCTTGGCACAGTCCATGAAGTTGAGTCTGAAAATAGCTTTGTGGAATGTTACTTTTGCACCTCTACCAGAGGGCAGTTGGAGGATGGGATGGGGAGAGGATTTCTATTCTTTTCTCTACCTCTTTCCTCCCAACTGTGGCCTTGGGCAGAATAACCTCTCACAGAATTGGATTCACCACATCCAGAGCAGATGACTGTGAAGAGATGGTTCTAAGGAATTAATCCCTGATTACAGAAAAGAAAGGCAGTTTTGAATTCAAGGAAGAATCAGACCTCCCATTTCGGGGTTGAGTAGTAAAGAAGAGAAGATCTAGGGAGCCCACCTGTGTAAACTACCAAACAGTTATTCTAAGCCCAGGAGAAGAGGCTGGAAGATATTATGAGAAGAGAAAGGACGTCAGAGCTCTGCAATAACAGAGGCTGGGTTTGCCTTGTTCACATGTGTTTGTTACATTTGTGCCTTACTACACAATCGACATTTCTGTTCATTTCCCCCCGTCTTTGTGGAAGAGAATGGCCCAGGTTCATGGAGTGGAAGACTGAAGTCTGTAGTTAGTATTCTGACTATGCTATATTTATGTCTACTTGATTACAATACAAGGTAAATAGACTAGTGGGAGCCCATGAACTTTAAGATTATGTGCCCATGGAATGCCTTTGAAGTGGTTGCCCTCGGAGGGGCCGAACCAACAAGGACAAGGATTGGGATTTGGTAGCCCATAGAGGGGATATTACATATGTATTTGATGATAACAGAAGGATGGTGTGTTCATGTAGCCTGGACCATCTCTAGTTAAGTTCCGAAAGTTTTCCCACAGTTCCAAGTCTTTAACCACACCAATATAACTTGTTTCCGAAGTTAGTTCTAGAACTACATGCCCAGGCTCCATATGTGGCCTAGTTGTAAACAAGAAACACATCTAATAATAACTGTGTCACCTGTTCACCTAAAAATTCTCATGTGTATTTGTCTTGTTTTAAGCAGGAGACAGTTTAGTCATCTACTTATCTTATTTTTTTCTGCTTGAAGGAAATATCAGTTTATGAGTGGAGATTGTCAGTGGCCCAGAAAATTATATTTATTTTCTTTTGGAACATGAAGTATTTTTCATATCTGTAAATCATTAAAATAAGTTATTTGTGTGATTCCCCCTTTGCTGCCTCTCTGTTCACACTTATTTCAAATATTAGTACCAAATTAAAGACAAATCAAAGTGCTTACTTTCCTGCAGAGTATTGTTAATTGTTCCAAACAGAGCATGCCTCCAGGTAAGCTCATATTTTAGGGAAGGTTGAGATGTCATCATCTTTTTTTGGTGACAAATTCAACTCCAAATAACCGAAATAAGGAGAAGATAATCACAATTTCCTTTGACAAACTGCCTTTTTTTTGAGGGGTGGGGGAAGTTTGGATCCAAGAAGTTTCTGCTCTTTTCTCAGGATCACAGAATTTGAGCTGGCAGGCCTTTAAAGACCAGCCTGTCCAACTTCTACCTGAAATAGAATCTTCTCTGAAGCATACCCTACAGGTGTTTTTCCACCTTTACTTTATGATGTTCAGTGAACAGAAAGGCTCTGCTTTAGAGAGGAGGCCCATTATATTTTTAGGCAGTTCTGTCAGATAGGGAGGAAGTTTTTCCATGCTTCCAATCTAAATCTTTGTCTTTTCAACTTCTATCCATTGCTTTCAACCATTGCTCCTAGGTCTGTCTTCTGGGTACAAAGAGAGAAAGCCTGAATCCTCTTCTATGGAAGAACATTTGAAATACCTAAAGTTTCAGTGGAGTGCTGGAGACAACTTGAAACAGCTCTTGAGAGGTGACTGTCAAATTTTCACAGTGAGCATTTACATCTTAGAAATGATCAAAAACTACAAATCAAGACTTGATTGACTATTTTGCTGACTGTCTAGATTTAAGAACATGATTGAGAAAATATCAATAATTCAGATAAAACTTTAAAATGAATTGTGCATACATATTTTTTTTAATTGAGCTAGTTGTTAAGCACTTACCACACACCTCTGCTTGAAGATAGCTATTACATTCCTTCTCCATGTTAAAAACAGCTCACTCATTCAACCCATCCTCATATGGCTTGATCTTGTGACCCTTTGTATGTTGATCTCATTCCTCTGAATGTTCTCAATTTTCTTATTAAATGTGAACTAAATACATTTCTTCAGATGTGGTTTGAGCAGGCCAAAGACTATTATTTTCCACATTCTGAACAATATGCATTGCTTTATGTAGGCAACTAGGTAGTATAGTGGGTAGAGCTTTGTATTTGGAGTCAGGAAAGCCTGAACTCAAACCCTACTTCAAATACTTATTAGCTAGCTGTATGACCCTGGTAAAGAAATTTAAATGCTATCTGTCTGTCTGGATATATTACTTTGTAAAATACACTTAGAAATAGCATCTACCTCCCAAGGTTGTTGCAAACATGAAATGAGACCATTTTTGGAAAGCACTTTGCAAACCTGAAATCATCATATAAATTCCAACTATGATTATCGCATTATCTTTTTTGTTCCTATGTCATACTACTGACACATGTTGAGTTAGTAGGGCAATAAAACCTTCAGATCTTTCTTTTCCCCAGATGAGGAACAAACCATCTTCTAATTGACAACTTAATATATTAAACCCAAGTGCACAACTTTATGTTCTCCCTGTTACATGACATCCTATTAAATTTGGCCCAACATTTTAACCTACCAAGATATTTTTGGATCCTATTTCTGTTGTTCAGCAGTTAAGTTATTCTTCCCAGATTTTTGCCATTAACTAATTTGATATTCATCCATCTATGCATTTATCCAAGTCATTTATAAAAATTTTTAACAGCACAGGATCAAGAGTATACCCCCGGAGATCTCCAGGAACACTAAAGGTCTCCTTCCAAATTTACATAGTCACTATTAACTATGGTCTGTCCATTCAACCAGTTCCAAATCCATTTAACCATAGCCCACATCTGTCTATCTTGTGCATTTGAAAAGCCTAAAAGATACTGTCAAATGCTTTGCTAATATCAAGGTAAGCAATATTAGAGGCAGGCCCGGAAGGCATGGCCGGCAGAGGCAGGCCCGGAAGGCACGGCCGGCAGAGGCAGGCCCAGAAGGGGCCTGATCAACTCGGAGGGCAAGTCTTCCCACCAACCACAAGGTCAACTACCAGGCCTATCACCAAAGGGCTGGGACTGGAAAGAGGATGGTAAGAAGCAAATACAGGGGCCCCTGTCCTGGACAGCAAACACTCCTGGGGCTACCACTTTATAGCCCAGAAATTTTTTTTAAAAGCCCCTTTCAGGACCTTCAAAGACTAGGATGACAGAGTGAACCTCACTTGCTCCAAACCCGCCCTCTGACCCTGAAACCATAGTAACTCTTGCCCCAGGACAAAACCCTCTACAGTAAAGGCTTGGGATCCTAGAAAAAGGGCCTGGCTAGGACCCTGCCTCAAAATGGGTAGAAAGCAGACTACAAAGACAAAGACTCTGGAGTCCTACTATCCTCAGAGGGAGGAACCAATCTCAGAGGGAGACAATGTGGATTCCACACCCAAAGCTGAAACTTCAACAGGGAATGGGTCCCAAGCACAGAAGGCTCTCCTAGATGAGATCAAAAGGAACTTTGAAAACAAAATGAGAGAGAGAAGACAAAATGAATAATTGTCTCAAAACCAAAATAGCAGAATTAGAAAAACATTATAATGAGGAAAACATCTCTCTAAAAAGAAAAGTGTATGATATGGAAAAGGAGCTTCAAAAATTAACCAAGGAAAAT
>NW_027185779.1:6934054-6961026 GCF_028583685.1 Petaurus breviceps papuanus | reverse complement strand
GCCAATGTAACCAAGATTAAGAGGGAGGTGGGAAATTGGGAAAGAATTTTTACAACCTATGTCTCTGACAAAGGACTCATTTCTAAAATATACAGAGAATTGAGTCAAATTTAAAAGAATACAAGTCACTCCCCAGTTGATAAATGGTCAAAGGATATGAATAGGCAGTTTTCAGAGAAAGAAATTAAAGCTATCTATAAGCACATGAAGAAATGCTCTAATTCACTATTGATTAGAGAAATGCAAATCAAAACAACTCTGAGGTACCACATCTCACCAGTCATATTGGCTAAGATGACAAAACAGGAAAATGACAAATGCTGGAGAGGATGTGGGCAAATTGGAACACTAATGCATTGCTGGTGGAGTTGTGAACTGATCCAGCCTTTCTGAAGAGCAATCTGGAATTATGCCCAAAGGGCTATAAATACTTTCATACCCTTTGATCCAGCAATACCACTTCTAGAGTTATATCCCAAAGAGATCATAGAAATGAGAGAAAGACCCATATGTACAAAAATGTTTATAGCAGCTCTTTTTGTGGTAGCAAAGAATTGGAAATTAAGGGGGTGCCCATCAATTGGGGAATGGCTGAACAAGTTGTGGTATATGCATGTTATGGAATACTATTGTGCTATAAGAAACGAGGAGGAGACAGTCTTCATATTTACCTGGAGAGGCTTAAAAGTACTGATGCTGAATGAGAAGAGTAGAACCAGGAGAAATTTGTACACAATTACAGACACAACATATGTGTGATGACCAACTTTGATAGACTGGACTCTTCTCAGCAAGGCAGTGATATAAGTCAATCCCAAAAGACTCATGATGGAGAGAAATATGTGCATCCAGAGAAAGAACTAAGTTTATATCTAGGTGGAAGAAAAATACCTGATCTTTTTCCTTCTATTATTTGGTTTTATGTCCTCTTTACCATTTTTCATTCCATCTGGTACAATCCGTCCTTATAACCTCACTGATGTATAATGTGAAAGTATTTAGAGATCCTATACTTGACTATAAGCCACCATGGGGCGGGGGAGGGGAGGAAGCGGGACAAAATGTGAAACTCTAAGAATTGTGGAATTGAATCCTGTAAACTAAAAGGAAACAAACAAATTAATTTAAAAAAAAGGGTAAGCAATATTTAAAGTATTTCCCTGATGATTCAATCTAATAGTTGTGAAAAAAAGGAAATAAATTAATCCAGAATGATTTGTCTTTCATGAAGCCATGCTGACCCCGATCACTACTTTCTTTTTTCAAATGTCCACTTAGAACACTGTAGAATTGTTCCGGAAATTAAAATCAAGTGTTATAGCTTTCAGAATCTATAATATTCTATTTGTTGAAAATGATGGTAGTGTTTGCCCTTTTCTGGTCCTGCGTCTCTCCTTTGCTCTACAATCTTTTTTTTTTTTTTTTTAAAGCAATCGGGGTTAAGTAACTTGCTCAACTTTAGAAGGCCAGTTATTTTTGTGTGGGTGCCAGGTATCTGAGGCTGGAACCAATCCCAAGTCTCTTGACGCTGGGGCCGGGACTCTTACTCACTGTGCTACCTGGCCACCCCTTTGCTCTACAATCTTGCAAAGATTAGATCAGCCATCACACCTACCAATACTTTCTGTATTCTTAGGTAAGCTTCATTCAGGCTTAAGGTTCATCTAGGGAGTGAGATGCTCTATTACTCTCTCCATTATTAACTTGGGTTGCAACTCCTGATTGATTCAAGTCTATCAATGAATTGAATAGTTCTTCCTTCTTGTTATTGTCAGTTATTATCATCACATCCACCTGAAGGGGGTTGCTATCCTTCCTTGGAAGTGATTGTCCTCCTCTTCCTTCTTCTTTCTTCTGCTCATTACCATTCCTTTTTACTCCTTTTTCCCATCTTTTGTGTATGCCTTGTAAAAATAAATGTTAGTCAATGAGTCACCTATGGAGTCACATTGGTAAAAGCATGAGACTTGGAGTCAAGAAGACCTATGTTCACATTCTGCTTTCAATTCTTATTAGTTATGTGGTCTGAGTAAGAACAACCTTTATTAACCTTAGATTCTTTCTTTCTTTTTTTTTCTTTTTGGAGGGGGGAAGGCAGGGCAATTGGGGTTAAGTGACTTGCCCAAGGTCACACAGCTAGGAAGTGTTAACTGTCTGAGGCTGGATTTGAACTCAGGTCCTCCTGACTCCAGGACCAGTGCTCTATCCACTGCACCACCTAGGCACCCATGAACCTTAGTTTCTATATCTATAAATTAGGTATAATAACACCTGTACTACTATCTCACTGGGCTATTGGGAAACTTAATTTAAATGATATTTTTGTAGACTTTCAAGTGCCATATTATGTTCAGTAGTTAGGTGGCACAGTAAATAGTGTTGAAATTAGATTCAGGAAAATCTACATAGTACTACTAATAATAGTTAAGATTTGTATAGTGCTTAATATGTGCTAGGCACTGTACTAAGGGCTTTACAATTATTATCTTATGTGATCCTCACAATAACACTGGGAGGTACATGCTACTATTATCTCTATCTTACAGTTGAAGAAACTGAGGCAAACAGAGGGTAAGTGACTTGCCTATGGGCACACAGCTAATGTCTGAGGCCACATTTTAATTGCCTAAGACATATGCTAGTTATGTGGACTGGGGCAAATCACTTAGTATATACTTTCCTCATTTGTAAAAAAAAAAAGGTAATAATAATACCTACCACCCATTATTGTGAGCATAAAATGAGATATTTATAAAGCACTTTGCAAATTTTATATTATTACTTATATTTTTATTCCTTGTCAGAATTGCTTTAGTTTCTGTCTTCAGAATCTCGTTTTTCAGTACTTCCCACCTATTCAGGGTGGTCCTCCTCAGAAGAATTTAATCCATGAGATCCTAACTCTCTTTTCTCTAAACACATTGAAATCTGCTCTTCCAATACCAAAAGTGTGCATTGAAAATGTCCATCTTCCCTTCTCTCATGAATTTGAAGTTGGAGTGGTAACTCCCCAGCTTCCCCATCCTTTCTTTTTCAGTAATCAGTCCTTCCTTACAGGTGAGAATCATCATCTGTTGAAGGAAGAATTTTTCATTAACACAAGGCAAGTACTATTGAGCTGTTCTGCTTTTGGTAGAGAGGGCTGCAGTAGATACCTGGATAGTGCCCCTCATCACCACTCTTTCATTGCTCTGTGGAAGGTCTGTGACCTCTCTCATCCTCCTGTCATCTACTTCCTCTTTCTCACTTGATGGTCAGTCATATACATTGATGAGAATATCACTTGTTTTTCTTGGTGTTGAGTTCTACTGAAGTGCTTCTCCCTCAGGTTCCTGGATATCCTGAATAGACGATGTCACTTGACCTTCTCTTTTAGCTAATCTATTCCTTTGAATAAGGTCTAATTTGCTTGAGTCATTTTCCAGTTGTGGGTCCCATTTTCTGACTCCCACTTTCTTCACCCACTTATCCCACGCACCTACAACCAGTTTCTCCACCATTCTTTGCATTCATGCACAGTTGCAGTCTGGGGTCTCCCTTTAAATTTCCAATTCCGTTGGAGATTTCAATTCTCCATTCTGTTGTATCTCATGAGAAAAAATCCTGCCAAGTAATAGTGCAATCATTTGTTCGAGATAAAAGGTAAAAGAAAATTTAATCAAGCATTTTCTTGTGTCTTAAATAAAAAAAAAAACCCTTGATAAACCAAACCTGAAACAATCCCATTTAAAGAAGGAAAATGTGCTGTTTTCCTTTATAAATTTGACACCAAATGAGTCACTAAATAAATACGAAAGCATTTATTAAGCACTACACTAAGTACTGGGATAAAACCTGGGAAAAAAAGGACAGTCCCTGATCTTGACAAGCTTACGTTCTAATTCAGGGAGAAAACGCAAATGAAATAATTGTCAGGTTTGATAGAAAGATCCCGGAATCCTAAGACTGTGACTGTGGAGTAGATGGCAAGGCCTAGGTCATAGGGGTGGGGAACCTGTGGCCTAAAGACCACGTGTGACCTTTTGACTTCACAGAAGTTTGTTCTGTTCACAATTTGTTCTTTGAAGTTTGGATTCAGTCAAAGGGCTGCATTTGAGGACCTAGAGGGCCCACATGTGGCCTTGAGGCCATGGGTAGGGAACCTAAGACATGCTAGAGTATTAGATGACAGTGCCCACGAATAGACTTTTCCTTTCATAATGAAGCTAATATTGCCATATATTTTTTGTTCTTCTTCTAAGTATGTTTTAGTGTTACACCTAAACTCCATCTTCATTTGATGCTCATTTTGCAGAAAAAAGACACTGAAATGAAATGTGCTAGTTATTTTAAATAAAAATATATTACTCCTACCAATTGGCTAGCGCTAAACCTCAAAAGAAAACAAGCACTGTGGTCTAGGCTAGGAGAAAGAGCTCATGAAGACAGTAGAAGATTTGGTTAGAGGTCCAACTTTCTCATTTATTATTGGCTTCACTTAACTGCCCTAACCTTCAGTGTCTTCATCTATAAAATGGGGACATAAATCTTTATACTACTTTATGCTACTATATACTCTTCTCTTCCTGGCTTCCCTGGCTTCCTTTGAATTGCAGCTAAATTTCCTCTTAGGTCTAGTGCCTTCCTTCTGTTGATTTTTTAAAAAATTTATCCTGTACATAGCTTATTTGTACGTAGTGCCTGTTGCTCAAGGTGATACCATGAATGGGACACTGGGCCTGGAGTCAGGAAGAGCTGGTTTTAAATCTGTCTTCAGACACGTACTAGTTGTATTAACCAGTACTTGTAATAGTGCTTAGCACATAGTAGGTGGTTAATAAATGTTTATTGATTGATTGGTTGACCCTTGACAAGTCACTTAACCTCTTTCTCAGTTTCTTCAAAGGTACTATAAGCATAATAATAGTGACTACCTCCTGGGGTTGTTGTGTGGATCAAATGAAATAATATTTGCAAAGTGCTGTGCCTGGCAGATAGTAGGCACTTAATAAATGCTTATTTACTTCCTTCTTCATTAGATACTGAGCTTCTTGTGAGCAGGACTGTCTTTTACATTTCTTTATATTCCCAGTGCTTAGCACAGTGCATAGAATATAGCAGACACTTAATAAATGCCTGTTGACTGACTGATCTCACAGGGTTGTTTTAAGGTATATAATAATATATGTGAAAGTGCTTTGTATCCAGGAAGCTCTCTAGAAATGCTGACATGATAAGGGAGGGTGGAAAAGCATCAGGATATCAGGGCCATCTCTCTCACTACTCATTGTTCCACACAGAGCTAGCTACCAGCTCTTCTCCAGACTACTGTAGTTTCGCTCAACTCCTTTCCAAAGCCCATTCCTTGAAGAACATTGAAAACTTCAATGGCAGGGCTGCTCTCATTTTTCCTCTTTGTGCCCCCAGTACTTAACCCTAAACCTTATACTTAGTAGGTGATTTAAAAAATCTGGTGGCTAATTGAATTGGGAGACAATATGGTACAGTGCCAGATTTGGAGCTGAGAGACTTACTACACACAGGACCTTGTATAAGACAATTCATCTTTCTGGATCCCATTGCCTGGCAAATAGTAGGTATTAAAACTGATTGTCATTTGCTTGTTCAATCTATCTAACAAAAGGGTTGGATTAAGTGACTGCTGAGACCTCTGTGATTCTGTGACTCGAAATCGAATGTATTCTTTCCTTATTTCTGCTAGTTAAAATGCTTTTCTTCTTTTAAGATCCAATTCACAGTCCACCTAATTCTTGAAGCCTTCCCCAAGCTCACCTGAAAATGTTCTCTTCCATCTCAAATTTGTTAGGAGTGTTTTTTCCCCCTACATCTTTCCTTTGCACTTCTCATTCTTGACCTGGTGTCATGTTTGACAGTGTGTGTTATCCTCTCTAGCAAAACAAGTCCTTTTGGGTTGTGAATACTTTTTTCACTTTTGTATCTCTTAATCCTGAAACATGGTGACTTGCACATGGTCTGTACCAGCGATTTTATTCATTTACGGAAATCCCTGCATTAATACTCTTTAATTTATAGTCTTATAGAGGCACTTGGGTAACTGAGATGTTAAGTGTCCAGCAATATGAGTCAGAAGTAAAACTTGAATCTGAATCTTCCTGGGTCCAAGTTCACTCCTCTAACTCACTGCACTAAACTGCTTCTTATCCTAAGACACTGTATGTGTTTAATAAATAATTGCTGAATTTAATTGAATGGAGTATCTGGGTGAGTGTGTGTGTGTGTGTGTGTGTGTGTGTGTGTGTGTGTCTTGGGGGTCTGCCTCTGATGACTACAACTGTAAGTTACGAAAAATGCCTTTGTTTTTAATCAGGAAATTCTAGGGCTCCAAAAAAACCCCCTCTTTTTTCAGGTTTCTTTTAAGGCATATACATTACTCTGAGTCACCTATAAAGATTTTATTACAGATACATTACCCAAGTGTCTACTCAACATTCTTTGTCCTTTTGCAAAAACAATGCCATTCTACCATGCAGACACATGTGTGCAAGTAACAAGTGAAGCCCTTGGCTTCTAAATCAAGCCCAAACATTCAGACACCATTCCAAAATTTAGAATGGTTGAGGTTAGTTCCATTTGTGAAATTCCATTGCCCCCTTGGTTTCAGCCTCAATGGCTGAAATTACCTCAGATAATTTATTTCTGGAAGACTTCTAACCCAGGCAAAAAAGGAACCCCTTTATTCCCATCAGAAAACTGGTCAAAAAATACTATCATCCTGATTTTCTGAAATCACAGATTACGGCAACAGTAGGAATTAGACTTCCATGAAGATGAACCAACCTGGTAGGGAAAGATTCAGGTCCCACAACCCGCCTAGAACTAAATACTCTTCCATATAAGACATGAAAATTTGCTGTCTTGTTGTTTCATCAGATCAATGATTTTATCATTGTGGGAGCTAACAAATAAGGTATTTCTTCTATCATTTTATATGAATGTTTACATCTCAGAAATCAGCAAACTCTACAAATCAGGATTTGATTTGTTGTTTTGAAGATTATCTGCATTTAAGAAAGTGATGGAGAAATTACTGATGATGCCGATTAAACTCGTTGTGTTGTGCATACTTTTTTTTTTCCAGGAGAGCTGGTTGTTAAACATTTACCAGCACACTCCTGTGAACCAGGATTTGTCAGATGAGGGACTTGAGCCCAGGCTTTCCTGACTCCTAGGCTACCTCTCTATCCACCATGTCATGGTGCTTCTCCTACTATGTCTAGATGGTATATATGACTCCTTCATGAAAACCACTGGAATCCCATAATTCCAATGATACTCTTCTGTTTACCAGAAGGAAGAAGGGTAGCAGCAGATGTAAGGCTTTGTGCTAACCAGGCCTTGCAGCTTGCCAAGATCTTTTGAAAATGCATTTTCTAAAATCATCATTCTACATTCATTTAAAAAATCCTTTTCACTATTTTACATTTTACAGGTGAGAAATATGAGGTTTGGAGATGAAATCCAATAGCACAGACTGTCACTGAGAGTCCAAGGAATAGATAGATTGCTGGCTTTTTGAAATGTTTATGGCTTGATATCTCAGCTCTTAGAGTGCCAAGTTAAGGAGGAATGCTTTCAGCTCACTATGGTCCAGATGCCTTTGTTTTGTTCCATAGCAATAGATTCCCCCTCCCCCTCTCCCACCCCCAGTCTCATCCCCTATTAGCCACCTCATAGGTTTCTTCCATTAGTTCCAAGTGAGACTAGGCCACAGTGTGGGAACACACGAAGGAAAATGTATTCACACCACTAAAAAAAAAAAACAATTCAAGCCTTGCATTCATTGATGGGGAGGAACAGTAGCACAGGATTAAGGGTCCTAATAGCATAATCAGTGTAGCATATTATAGACAGCAATGATCATAGAGTAAGGAAGACCTGAGTTCAAGTCTCTGCCTAGTCACTAACTACAGAGATGTTATGAGGATCGAAGGAAAGGTGTGTTAAAATTACTTAGCACAGGGCCTGATACATAGTAGACACTACATAAATGCTTATTCCTGTCTCCCTTTCCTACTAGCTGTTTGATCATGGGCAAGTCATTTAACCTCTTTGTGACTCAGTTTCCTAGTGTGAGGATTGATGAAATGAGAGAAATAATGTGATCTATCTTCATCCCCCCCTTTCCAGGATTGTTGTGAGGATTAAATGAGATAATATACATAAAGGCATTTGGAAACATTAAAATGCTACATAAATATTGACTATTATTATTCCAAAGACCAGCCAGCATTGGTAAAACAGTTTCAAATCTGATTGCCTTGATTTTGGGTTCTTTGACTAATGGGCATAAGGGCCTTGACTTGTCTGTGTTGGGAGTGGGGAGGGAGTAGGATGAAGGTATCATTCTCTCCTGCTCTGGTTCCTCCTTTTCTATCTCAACATTTGGAGTGGTTCTCCTTAGATGGGTGGCTTTCAGGGACATTCCTATCATTGGTTCTTTAGTATTGATTCATACTTGGAATCAATTAATCAAACAGGCCACGGTTGAATCTCATCTGTCCTACTGCATGCTATGAATGAAATTTTAGCCTCTCCCATCCTGACTCCAGATTCTAAGCTTCTTGCCTAGGACAAAAGTGGCAGTCTTCTCCCAAGTTAAACCTTTATAAAGAAAGATGATAATTTTAATTAATCCTTCTATTTGATCTCTAAACTAAGCCCTAATTGGTTGACATCATAAATGAGGTGCTGCCTGATTTTAGTGTATACTTTCAAAAGGAAAGAGACTCATTACTTCAAAGCCTTATCCAAAGGTTGTTGTTTTTTTTAATGTGCTATGTCAAATTGCTGTCCCTTTCATGTTTCATGTTAAAAATTATAAGCAGCCACATCTGTGCCATTGCAATTGATCCTGCAAAGTCTGTACCCTTCATTCTTTCATCCTGGGTTCTTTAATATTACAATTTATTCCTGGAATTCACATTTTAAAATTGATATTCAGTGTTTAAGGTCTGGGCATTTTGTCCTTATTGTCGTAAGCCTCTAGGTAATGTGATACTGTAGCCTGAAATAATATCTGGATTTCTTTTTGGGGTCCTACAATAAATACATTTGCTGCTCTTGCATTATTTTATCACAGTTAACAAAAAAAAAAACAACAATGAAAACCCTTTTCCACTGTATCCAAATCAAATGAGCTTGTGTTAGATTTTATTCAGTGGAATTGCCTGAAAACAATCTCTCTGTTAATGTACTCTTTGACTGTGCCATTCGCTATGGCCGCCCAGGACTGCTGAAGAGCTGGCTTTGTGATTTACCTGACTCAGTATGTGATCAAGCACCTCCATTATTGGAATAAAATGAAAACTTTCAAGATCATGGTCGTGCAATAGAGGAAAACAATTTTACCTCTGCACTAAAGCCCAAATGCTATACTAATCTACAATAATTCTGTTACTGCATTTGGAAGCAATTCCTTCCATTCACTTGGAGATAACTGTTACAATACAATAGCCTACTTGCCTTCTATCCTTTTTTCCCCCAGTGAGCAAAATATGCTGTACCTTGCAAAGAAATACAGCCTGTGGTAGGTTGGGAGTATTTGTTTCTACATCAACTAATGTTGGTGCAGAAAAGACCTGGTTTATATTTTAAGGGTACAATGTGGTGCTCTCAAAGTCCAGCGCATTGGGGTCATTGGACATTCAAGCACAGTATGTATGTTTTGGGGGCATTGTTTTCCTTGGATTTTAGTAAGAAAAGCTAATCCAAAGTCAAGTGACTGCAACCAATTCATAAGTGCAACGCTGGCTTCCAAATAGCAACTGCCTGTGTATTTTGGTACCATTACACAATCCTGAAAGAAACACAAAATACTCACTTTTCAATGGAGGGAAATGAGATGAATGTGGCCCCTGGGTAGCAAACCTCATTCCCAGAGTTTCAAAATGGCTTTGAGATAGAAGTCAACAATGTTTGGAAGTGAGGGGAAAGTAATTTGGTTTGAAAACTGACAGAAAACATGTTTTCCATGTCTGCTGGTACCTCGTACCTTTTGGAAACATCACAGGGTTATTTTGTCCCCTGTATGGTTCCCTATTAACAGTTCCAAGATGTTTCCTATTTTCATTCCTTCAATAACCTAGCATTACCTTCCTTGGAAATCACATACTCTAAAGTATCATGGTCACTATTTCTCCAAAGGGTCCTGCCATTCCCACAACCAGATTATTCCTCCTCTTTGGAGTGAAACACTTTAGTTCCTTGTCCTCCACCTGCCAGGAGATGAAATTGTCACAGAATCACAGAATCCCTGGGAAGATAAATCAAGAATTTCTCAGACATTTTGCTCTTAACATTCTGAAACTTCCAGTAGATGTTTGAGTAGCTAACATTCTCCATAATTACACAATTTTTCTTCCCCTTTCAATGCTAACTTTGAGTCGAGGAGTGATATTTAATATGCAATTCACGCAGGAATTCAGCCAAACTTGCAGATAAGAATGCACATTTTAAAATATTTCCTTAGAGATAGATTTTCATCTTTCCTGCCTTATTTTTCTGACCACTACTCACTGAAAAGCTTGTTTTCAAACAAGACCATGTGACTTGCCTGACTTTTTCCTATGACTTTTCATGCTAAGAAAACAAGGAGAAGCTTCTTTGGAATGACTGATTATATTAAAGTTGGCATCATCAGAACTTCTAGCTAGCAGCTCTATTAGTTGTTAAGCACTTAAGCTCAAATGTGATTCTCATCATTGTATGGTGTCAGCTTTCACACAAACAAGCTAAAATAAACAGGAATGTCAGAAAGATTATTACTGGAAAATCAACAGTATCTGAAGTATGTAAGATGGTGGAAAGTTGAGCGTTACCAGCCAAGAGGATTCAAGGAATGAAAATCCCAGGCTAATCACCCAAAGAATCTTTGCCTGATTTGATTAAAACATACATTTTAAATGATGAGATGCATATTCAAAAATAGCACCAAGAAAAGAACATCTCAATGTTATTTTAAGTTTGGCAAATGAGGTCACAGCTCTCCTCAAAGAGAATAAGCAATGAATACAAGAGAGCCATATTTTATACTATTTCTCTCGAGCTTCTGCTTTCCTCCCAATGAAGAATTTAAGTTGGGGAAGGAGAAGATGAAAGGAGAGAGAAATAGAAGTGATAGTGTTGAGAGTATTCTACAGACTGCCCAGCTAGATGGAGGAAATGGAAAACGACTTCCTGATCCAGAGCATGAAATTAACATAGAAGTAAGAATAGGTAGGAGCAGCTAGTTAGTACGGTGGATAGACTTCTGGGCCTAGAGTCAGGAAGACCTCTGAGTTCTAATCTGGCCTCAGAAACTTACCGGTTGAGCAAGTCAGTTAAGCCTGTTTACCTCAGTTTCTTCACCTGTAAAATGAACTGGAGAAAATATCAAAGCACTCAAGTATTTTTGCTAAGAAAATTCCAAGCAGTAGACCCACAAAGAGTTGAACACAACTGATACAACTCAACAACAGCAATACCAAAAGCAACTGAAAGATGCATCCGTGATGGGGGATAATTACCTATCTAAACATATATTGGAAGTTTCATGCCATTTAAAGCAGACAATTAGAAATTCTTGACTTATCTTAACAAGATTCTGTGATTCTGTAAAATTTTCATCTCCTAGAAGGCAGAGCATGTGGGAGAAATTATTTCCCTGGATCTAATTCTGAGTGAAAAGGATGAACTAGGTCATGCAGTGGGAATGATAAGACTCATTGAGAGAAAGTGATCATTATGTCTTAGGGTCTGTGATAATCAAAGACAATAATACTGGGAATGGAAAACCACGTATTTTAGGCAATCCATTTTCAAAATATAGATATGATCCCATGATGTAAGACTTTTAAAGGAAGGGGGATAAAGTTCAAGAGGGTTAGGAGGCTTTCAAATAAAATTTTGACAATATAATCATGAATGATCTTCGTGAGGAAAAAATTAGAAAACTTAGGGATAGATTCATATTCCTAATAGAGAGCTTTCTGGTGAGCATGGGACACATGAAGAAAAGCACATATAGAAAATTGCACAGGTCTTTAAAAATAATATCTGTAAGGCTGAAGTTCAGAGGGACTGAAGTTTGAGAGAAAATCTTAACAACAAAGAACTTCTAAACCTGTTTTTGAGGTAAGAAGAAAGACGGGACATGCTTATTGTTTGGAGCTAATTATATAGTGTTAACAGGCAATTGAGAGAAAATAGATTGACAAAGATTTTTATTTTACTTCCATCTTTTCTTCCAAGGACAGTTAGGTGGCACAGTGGTTAGAGTATTGTGCTTAGAATCAAAAAGACCTGTCTTTGTGAGTTCAAATACAGCCTCAGACACCTATTAGCTTGTGACCCTGGGCAAGTCTTAACCCTATTTGCCTCAGTTTACTCATCTGTAAAATGAGTTGGAAAAGGAAATCCGGTATGTCTACCAAGACAAACCCAAAATGAGATAACAAAGAGCTGGACGTGACTGAAATGATTAAATAACAAAATCTCTTAAAGGATACTGAGTTTCACACTGGAAGGGGAATAGGTACCATAGTTAGGAAACAGCTGAAACCCAAAAGGTGTGTTCCTGGTATATATTTCCAATCTTAATAAATGCTAGTTGACTATTTGCCTACTAAGAGAACATTCAGCTGTTGAGTTTAGGTCTCCTGATCTGTTAAAATTGTATCTTGTTCTGGTCCCCCTTATGATCTTCCACCTTCTAGTCAGGGCTGTTGTTTCAGTCATGTCTGACTTTTTATGATCCCATTTGGGGTCTTCTTGGGAGACACTGGAGTGGATTGCCATTTCCTTCTCCAGGCCATTTTATAAATGAGGAACTGAAGCAAACAGGGTTAAGTGGCTTGTGCAGGATCACACAGTAGTGTCTGAGGCCGAATTTGAACTCATGTCTTCCTGACTCCAGGCCTGGTACTCTATCCACTGGGCCAGCTAGCAGCCCCTAGTCAGTATAGTGAGTACATTTATAATTAGCCACTAAAAGGTAACAATAGAAAGAAGCAAGATTGCAAAGGGAAACTTAGAAATCATGTACAGACTACCCCAAGAATAAAAGGTGCATAATTTGCAAGTTTATCATATATTAACCAAAATTCACATCCTGGAAATGTGTGCTAAATCAAGGGAAGCCAACTAAGTTTTGCTGTTAGGGCCTTTTGGTACTATGACATGTAAATCTCAGATAAGATCCAGACATCTGCAGTAAGACCAAATGGTGAACACCAAACGGTGCTGTTAACTTTGAGATGGCATTGACACATTAACTTTAAAATTTTACCAACAATGTTGAGATGATTTAGATATTTTAATGAACTAACCCCAATGTGGCATAGATAACAGTCTGTTACCCCTTGAGCCCTAGAAAAATGAGACCTCAAATGTCTACCCCTTCCAAGCATTCTTCCATCACCATCTGTGTTCATGGTGCTGAATATTGCTAGCTCTAATCCATTGTTATACGACTCATTTTTGGTACTTCTTCCCCTCCCTGTTCTTTTCTTTCATGCTGCCTACCTTTCTTTACCACCCCATTCCTGCCCCACTTTTGTACCCCTCCCCCTTTTGCTATTTCTCTCTCTACTTTCTGTGCTATTTTTTCCTTATATCTCCTCTGTCTTATCAAAGTGCGATTGCACCTTCTCTTCCCATTTCCATCATAGTTTTTTTTCCTGCCAAGTATCCAGAAAATTGAAAGTGCCTGCCCCATTTCATAATTTTGTAGATTTATTAGCAATTCACCTAGAATGGTCAATTTATACCCCAAAATACTAAAAGAATTTATAGATATTATGACTGAAATGGCATTTATCAATGGAATAATGATGAGGAATAACAGGGTGCTATAATACAGGAAACTGACAAATGTATTGTTTTCAAGAAGGAACAGAAAGTAGATTCTGGAAAACAGTGAAACTTCAACAGAATTTTCAACATTGAGGCTGAATGATCACTTATCAGGGACACTGTAGAGAAGATTCTTGCATTGGGGGCAAGGAGTGGATGGGGGTATGTAATGATAACAGACTTTAAAAGTTTCTAATTCTTAAGGTTTCATAATTATCATGAGGTATCATAAGAACAAGTAGAGACAAGAAGAAAATGTTAAACAGGGGTGGCTAGGTGGCGCAGTGAATAGAGCACTGGCCCTGGAGTGAGGAAGACCTGAGTTCAAATCCCTCCTCAGACACTTAACACTTACTCACTGTGTGACCTTGGGCAAGTCACTTAACCCCAACTGCCCTGCCTTCCTCCCTCAAAAAAAAAGAAAGAAAATGTTAAACAGCAAACATTTATTAAGCACCTTTAATGTATCCCTAACGTGGGATAGTGGATAGAGTCAAGCAGATCTGAGTTTAAGCCCTCCCTGGAACACTTACTGGTCATATGGATAGCCCTGTGTTCTCAGTAACTCTCTAAATTGATAAATTGAAGAAAAGATATGGACCTAAATTGGTAAAGACAATTTCCTTACCTGAGAGTTCTCTATACTAAATGAAATCTCTGATTCCTACTTATGTCAGACGCTAAGCTTTTATGTTGTTGTCTTACATAAATTGGATGCAAAAACACTGGTAGTTAAAAACTCCATTTTATAGGGCGACAAAAACTATGTTTCTTGTCTTCCTCATTAAATTATTTTTGTGAATTTAATTATTATTGGAATCCCCAAGAAAGTAGAAGGGATAAGAAGAAACTTGGGACTGAAGAAGGGCAAATAAAGAAGTCCCAGGGTAAATGAAGGCAATTTATTCTGATTATTAATCCCACGTTTTTCTAAACCACTGACACACAAAGCAGGATTCCTTAATTTAGCCCCTGATATCCCATTCTAGCCATTTTCATTCAGTTACTGTCTTGTTCCCTATACATGTACTTTTTTCTTTTTATCATCTTCCTCTTAATCATGACCGTTTTGTTCAGGTAAAGGAGTTTAACATCTGAATGCTATAAACAGGGAAGCCGATACCTAGAGGTTTTGCGGGTTGCTTAAAGCCATTGGAAAGCCAAAGATCCTTCATAGGTGTATTCTCAAGCCTTTTGAACACTCTTGCTACAAAGAGTGGCTGTGGCTCAGGTTCAAGAAAGAGAGGAGGTCAGGGTAGCCACTTTAAAATCGGTGGTGCACAACAAACCCTGCCCCGCTCCCCACTCCCATCCCCCAACTCCCATGCTATTTTCCAGCCATATATTGGTCAGGGAAGCTACATGCAGATGGAGTGCCAAGCCAGTGGAAATTCAGAATTTTTTTGTTGTTTTTAATTTGTATCTGCTCAATTTGAACTACCACGAGGTATCCTTGTCAACTGTCAGCCTCAAAGTTGTACCAGGAACCCCAGTTAGAAATCTCCTTTCATGGATGAAAAACTTATGGGTTTACCTTTTTCTAAAGCCTCTGTCACTCCTTGGGCTCTTGTAGCATCTGGGCTCCCTCCTTGCTGACATATCGGCATCAAGAATGAATATAGGCTCTGAAAACCATATATTATAAAGTGGAGGGGGTGCTCCAATTCATATGAAGGTATTTGTTAGTCCCTGAAAGATAATAAACTATTAGCACCAGGGAAGACAGAGTTTCTCTGATTTTGTCACCATTTAAATAAGCTTCAGATGTGTGAATAGAGTTAGCTGAGAAAACCTTTTTCTTGTTTTAAAATTTTTATTCATTTTGAACTTAAATACAAAAGACAAAAAAAGAACATTTCCATATATACAGTACAACATAAAAAGAAGATTCAATTTAAAACTGCGAATTTTCATTTCACACTGTTTAATATTTTTTCAACTATGTAATAAATACTATACATCATTTTTAAAGCTAGCCTGCTTTTCTGTGCTTCTTTCAAGTCTTCTCTTGTTCTCTGTTGTGCACTTTTTATTTTATTTTCTCCCTCCCTCCCCATTCAACACTAGGAAAGGCCACCATTAGACAGAAATGTGTGTATACATACATATAAAATATGTAAAGCTATACTATACATATTTTTATTTATAGAAACCCTTTTTCTTCTGTACTTTGGCAAAAGGAAAAATATGGAAGACTTTGCTTCCTGTTGAAGTGCCCATCAGAAATTATACACCAAAGCCCCCTCCCAGTTGCAACCTGCTAGAAGGGGACCCCTACCAGGATCCCTGGAAACCACCTAATAGGCCATAATAGTGAGGGAATGTTTCACACGTGTTGTTAGAAACATACCCCAGATAAAAGTTTGTTCTTGTTAGCCCAGGTACAAGTCTGTTCTTGTTAGGTACCCAAGACTTTACTAGAAATGTCCCCCCCCCCTTGGAACTACATTTTGTTGATTAGCAACACCTATCTCTATAAAAGTATACCTTTCAGAATACTCAGTGCTGTCTTCCCTACTTGGGAGGCAGTCACCAAGGTTAATAAACACTCCTATTAAATTATAATTGGCTGGGCTGTAATGTCCATTTTATGTGTCCATTTCATTGTCTAAAAATTGTCTAAAAAACATTTTCTTGTTTTCTGTAGTCATCTTTATAGTCTGAATTAGTAGACTCAAAGTATACAAGTGCTTTCTTTACATGAATTATTATACTTGATAATCATTCTCAAGACAGGCGGCATTGCCTAGTGGAGAGTATCAGTCAGGAAGACCTGGGCCCAAATCCTGCCATGGACATTTGCTGGCCACATAACTATGGGTAGGTCATCTGTCTTCTGAGTGTTCCATGAAACTCTCTGATACTATTTGTTGTTGTTGTTTCATTTAATAGTATTTTGTTTTTTTCAAATTACATGTAAAGATAGTTTCAACATTCATTTTTATAAGATTTTGAGTTCCAAAACTTTTTTTTTCCCCTCACTCCTTCCCCTTCTCTCTCCCCAATACAGCAAGCAATCTGATATAGGTTATACATGTACAAACACATGAAGCTTATTTTCATATTAGTCATGTTGTGAAAGAAGAATCAGAACAAAAAGGAAAAACCATGAGAAAGAAAAAAATACAAAAAGTGCAATTAGTATGTTTTGATCTGCACTCAGACTCCATAGTTCTTTCTCTGGATGTGGATAAGCATTTTTTCATGATAAGTCTTTTGTAATTGTCTTGGAGTGCCATCTCATCACACAATGTTGATGTTACTGTGTACAATGTTTTCCTGGTTCTGTTCACTTTACTCAGCTTCAGTTTATGTAAGTCTTTCTAGGTTTCTCTGAAATTTATAGCACAAAATAATATAGCACAAGATAGCACAATGTAATGGAATATCATTAAATTTATATACTATGATTTGTTCAGCCATCCATCAATTGATGGGCATGCTCTCAATTTTCAATTCTTTGCCACCATAAAAAGAGCTGCTATAAATATTTTTGTACATACGGGTCCTTTTCCCACTTGTATGCTCTCTTTGGGCTACACATCTAGTGTTGGTATTGCTGGATCAAAGGGTAAGGACAGTTTTATAGCTCTTTGGGCATAGTTCCAAATTGCTCTCCAGAATGGTAGGAGAAGGAAAGCAAAAAGCTGGGAAACAATTTTTACAGTCAGTATTTCTGATAAAGGTATCATTTTTCAAATATATAAAGAACTAAGTCAAATTTATAAGAATACAAGTCATTCCCTAATAGGTAAATGGTCAAAGGATATGAACAGGCAGTTTTCAGATGAAGAAATCAAAGCTATCTATAGTCATATGAAAAAAAAATTCTCTAAATCACTGTTAATTCAAGAAATGCAAATTAAAACAATTCTGTGGTACCACTTCATACCTATCATATTGGCTAACATGACAAAACAGGAAAATGATAAATGTCGGAGATGTGGGAAAATTGGAACACCAATGCATTGTTGGTGGAGTTTCTGCTTTCCTTCTAATCTTGGTTACATTGGTAGGTTTGTGTAAATTTTTTTTAATATTATATATTCAAAATTATCCACTTTGCACTTCATAATGTTCTCTCTTATTTGGTAATAAGTTCTTACCTTCTCCTTAGATCTGACAAGTAAACTATTCCTCTCTCTCTTAATTTGTTTATACTATTGTCCTTTATATCCAAATCATGTACACATTTTGACATTATCTTGGTATATGTTGTAAGACATTGTTCTATGCCTAGTTTCTGCCATACTATTTTCCAGTTTCCCCAGCAGTTTTTTTTTATCAAATAGTGAGTTCTTATGCCAGAAGCTAGTCTTTTGGCTTATGAAACAGTAGATTATTATAGTCATTTACTACTGTGTCTTATGTACCTAACCTATTCCACTGATCCACTATTCTATTTCTTAGTCAGCACCAAATGGTTTTGCTGATTGGTGCTTTAAAATATAGTTTTAGATCTGGTACAGTTAGACTACCTCCCTCTACATTTTTTTTCACTCCTTTGATTTTTAAAATTTCCAATTTGATATTTAATTGGGGATTTTTAATTTGTTCTTTTTCTAGCTTTTTTAGTTGCATGCCCAATTCATTGATCCACTCTTTCTTTATTTTATCCATGTAAGCATTTAGAGATACAAAATTTCCCCTATGAAGTGTTTAGGCTGCATTCCATGAATTTTTGGTATGTTGTCTCATTATTGTCATTCTTTTTTATTAAATTATTGATTGTTTCTATAATTTGTTGCTTGCCCCACTCATTCGCTAGGATTAGATTATTGTTTCCAATTAATGTTTTATCTCTCTTTCCATGGCTTTTTAATATATGTAATTCTTCGCATCATGTTCTGAAAAGGATGCATTTGATATTTCTGCCTTTCTGCACTTGATTATGAGATTTTTATGCCCTAATACATGGTCAATTTTTGTGTAGTTGCCATGAACCACTGAGAAAAAAGGTGTATTACTTTCTATTTCTATTTACTTTTCTCCAGAGGTCTATCATATCTAACTTTTCTAAAATTTCATTAACCTCTTTAAAGTCATTCTTGTTTAGTTTGTGGTCATACTTATTTAGTTCGAAGAGGGGGAGGTTGAGGCCCCCCCACTGGTACAGTTTTGCTTATTTTTCCTGTAACTGACAACTTCTCCTCTAAGAATTTGGATGCTATACTTCTTGGTGCATATATGTTTAATATTGATATTAGTTCATTGTCTCTGGTACCTTCTAACAAGATGTAGTTTCCTTCTATCTTTGCTTTTGCTTTGTCTGAGATTAGGATTGCTGCGCCAGTTTGTTTTTTTTTATTTCAGTTAGGCATAACATATTTTGCTCCAGCTTTTTACCTTTAATCTCTGTGTAACTCTCTGCTTCAATTGTGTTTCTTGTAAAGAACATTTTTATAGGATTTTGGTTTTTAATCAAGTCTGCTATTTGCTTTCATTTTGTGGAGAGTTCATCCCATCCACATTCACAGTTATGATTACTAGCTGTGTATTTCCCTCCATCCTATTCCCCCCTCCAACCCCATTTATACTTTTTTCTTTCCTTTAACCCTGTCCCTCTTCACCAATGTTTGGTTTCAGACAATCACCTTCCTCAGTCTGCCCTCCTTTCTATTAGCCCACCCTCCCTTTTCTTTCCCTTTTCCCCACCTACTTCCCTACAAAGTAAGATAAATTTCTATACCCAACTCAATGTGAGTATGTGTTATTCCTTCCTTGAGCCAAGTCTGATGAGAGTAAGGTTCAAACAATGCTCAACCTGTCCTTGCTTTCCCTCTACTGTAATAGGTCTTTTATACCTCTTCATGTGATGTAATTTACCTCATTCTGCCTTCCGCTTTCCTCTTCTCCCAGTACAATCCTTTTTTCACCCCTTAATTTTTTTTAATATCATCACATCAAAGTAAATTTACCCTAATAGAGATACACTTCTCAGGAATTACACTTCTACAGGAATTCCTGTGTAGGGGAGTAAACAGTTTAACCTTCTTGAATAACATGTTGTTTTCTTGTTTACCTTTTTATGCTTCTCTTGAACCTTCTATTTGAAGATTGCATTTTCTGATCAGCTCTGGACTTTTAATCAGAAAAAGTTTGAAAGTCCCCTGTTTCATTGAATGTCTATCTTTTACCAGAAAGATTATGCTCAATTTTTTTCTGGGTAATTGATTCTTGGTTGTAATACAAGCTCCTTTGCCTTCTGGAATATCATATTTCTAACTCTCCTATCCTTTAATGAAGAAGATGCTAAGTCCTATGTAATCCTCACTGTAGCTCCTTTATATTTGAGTTGTTTCTTTTTGGTTGCTTGCAGTATTTTCCCCTTGACCTGATAATTCTGGAATTTGGTTATAATATTCCTTGGAGTTTTCACTTTGGGATCTCTTTCAGGAGATGATTGGTGGATTCTTTCAATTATTTTACCCTCTAGTTCTAGGATATCAGGGTAGTTTTCCTCAATAGTTTCTTAAAAGATGCTATCTAAGCTCTTTGTTTTATCATGGCCTTCAGGTAGTCAAATAATTCTTAAATTATCTCTCCTGGATCTAATTTCTAAGTCAGTTGTTTTTCAATGAATTATATTACATTTTATTCTATTTTTTCATTTTTAAAATTTTGTTTGGCCAATTTTTGATATCTCCTAGAGTCATTGGCTTCTACTTGTCCAATTCTAATTTTTAAGAATTATTTTCTTTTGTTAGCTTTTGTACCTCCTTTTCCATTTGGACAATTCTACATTTTTTAAGGAATTGTTTTCTTCAGTCAATTTTTGTCCTTCCCTTTCCAAGTTGTTGACTCTGTCTCAATTTTTTTTCTATTTCTCTTATTTGACTTTTTAAATCCTTCTTGAGCTCCTCCAAGAAGTCTTTTTGGACTTGAGACCAATTCATATTCCCCTTTTAAGTTTTTCATGTAGACATTTTGAAATTGTCCTTCTCTGAGTCTATGTTTTAATCTTCCTTGTGAGGATAGTAGCTTTTTTAGTTTTTATTTCTGTGTTTATCTTTAAGTCTATTTCATGACTTATAAAGTTAAACTCTGTTCCTGAGGGACAAGGGTTACTATTCCAAGCTTCTTGTGTTGGGATCAAGGGGCCTGATCATTGACTTTCTGTGTTGAGGTCTCAGGTGCTTGGCCCATTGAGCTGGGTGGCCTGACCTAGTCATATTGTGTGAGGTGGGTCAGGGGAATGGGGGGGTAGGTTCTGGGCTTGGCAACTTGCCTTTTGTATTAGGACTGGAGACCTCACAGCTGACCTGCTGTGCCATTAGCCTACTGAGGCAGGACTAAGGGACCTTGACTGCTGATCTGTGCGTAGCTAAGAGTCTCAGATTGGCTTGCCAGGGCACCACATGAACTGGTCTGTCCTTTCTGAAGTCTTTCTATGTTATCTTAAACTGAAAAATTGTTTCACTCCATATTTTTGTAGATTCTGTTGCTCCAGAATCTGTTTAGAGGCTTGACTTAATGTTGTTTCTTAGGGAAACTGGGGAGAACTCAGGCAACTCCGTGACTTTTCTTCATCATCTTGGCTCTAACCCTCAATTCCCTCTGAGAACATTTGTTGTAAAGAAAGTACTACTCTGTTTTGGCAAGGAAGTTCCTGACACAAAGTTCCTTATACTGATGGAATCATAGGTTTCATAAAAATATTAAAAAAAATAAAAAAATCTCTGGCCATCAGTATTTAACAGGCTTCAGTAAAGCCTATTTGACATAATTGAACATGATAATTTTAATGTGATGGATCAGTAACAAGGGGACAAGAGTTCATACCTTCTGTTTCCCCAGTAGAGGCTTGATCAGTTACTAAGTGCTAAGTACCTGCTACTTTTGCCAACACAAAGGGATTTTCAAATTCAAAATTACATTATCATTACAATAGCCCATAATTCAGTGACTGAGGCAGGGCTCAAACTTAGTCCTCTGAAGAATCCAAACGTAATAATCTTTCCATCATGCCAATAATGATATCCCCCCCAAAAAACACATTTAGGACCCCTAAGTATGTACTTCAAAAGAAGGGCAATTCATTTTGCTACGTATTCCTTTAAAAGCTGAGAATAATAGTCCTTATTCATCTAACTCTTTAATATACACAGAGATATTTGTGTTTATACAACTATATATATACATTGTATATTTTATATGCACATATATAATATATTTTCTCATTTGATCTTCACAACAACCCTGTGAGGCATGTGCTGTTTCTATTCCCATTTTACACGTGAGATAACTGAGGCAAGTTGGTGACTTATCTAGGCAAGATCTGAGCCAAGGTCTTCCTGACACAAAGACCAGCACTCTATCCATGAGTATGTGGTTAAAAAAGTTGAATTCAGGACCAGAATCAAGCTTTTTCCCTTCATCCATGATTCACTGCTCCAAAGACATTGTAGGATCTTTGTAGGGTCAGAGAGACTTTTCCAGTTGTTTCCTAGGTAATTCTTTATTAGCTTGGGAAAGGACAGAGAAATTCCAGAGACTCGGTTCTATGATAAGCGATCCATTTGTTTGCATTGGTGACTTTTTGTTGAAGTTGTTGTTGTTGCTGCTGCTGCATTGTTTTACCTTCAACTCCAGACCAAGCTAGAGATATATAATGTGAGTTATTCAACATACAATTCCAGTGACCTAGTTTGAAACTGGGTCTGTATGAGAGCCCCAAATCATTTTCAACATCTCCCCCTACGGCACAGCTGTTCAACTGGAAATCTTGGAGAAAATTAGTCACAACCAGATGATTGCTTCTCTATTTAGAAGAAAGATGGGATTCTAAGTGCACTGTGGAGAACCACAATTCACCGAAAGAACAACACAGACAAGTTTATGGAGGCGTCCCTTGACTAAGTTGTATTGTGAAAGCGGTCCCTGCAATAGACATGTTGGCATGCTCAGGTGGTGCTAATGAGGCCAAGCCAAGGGTTGGATTCCCATATGGGCCAGTTAGGTTCACTTTGTTACACTCTATTTCACTGGCCGCATTTCTAACCTCAGCTCACAAATTCCTGCCGTTGGGTCACAGAGATAATCAGGCAACAGAGAGGGAGTAAATTGCTTAGTAGAAATTTGTCACCTCAAACCTCACAACCTATAATGCTGGGTACTAGAATCACAAAAACACAGAATCACAGTACTTGAGAGCTGGAAGGGACCTTAGCAGCCATTCAGCCTAGACTGAATCCAAAAGGAATCCACACTAAAATATACCTGACAAATGGTTAACCATTCTCTGCTTAAAAGATCTATGGACACCAGAATATTATTGTTAAATATTTAATGGATGAGTGATAAAGCGGTACTGTGAAGTGAACAGAAGCTGGCTCACAAATTTTAAAATAAGCAAATAATTCCCTTTAATATAGTGCTTTAATGTTTGCAAAGCACTTTATATGTCTTATCTCTTTTGAAATTGACCCATTTATAGATATAATGGAGATTAAGAGAGCTTAAATAAACCACCAAAATCATGCATCTGGAAGGTATCTGAGGCAGAATTTGAACTCTCTCCTTTCTGAGCCCAAGACCAACACTCTCTATCCACTACACCATCTAGCTGAAAGACCTGGTTTCAGGTCTTGCTAGAGATATATACTTCCTTGGCAAATCATTTAACCTCTAACGCTCCCAGATTATTTTCTATGATAAGTTTCTGAATAGTAGCCGCTCACCATTGGTAGAGGGAGTTTTCTCCTTTAGCATTTCCTATATGGATGAAATTACAGGTCCAGAATTGCCAACTTATCACTTCCCCCCAATAATAATGATGACTACAACTTACATTCTTAGAACTATACAAACAATCTCAGTAGCAACAACAAAACTGGAACAAAAACTGGATTATTTATCTTCCATAGACTCATGCTTTCCGACCAGAATATCTAGATTTTAGGATAGTTCCCAGAACCCAATAGGTACTCAACAAATGCTTTGTTGTAGCTATTGTTGTTGTCATTCAGTTGTTTGAGTCATGTCTGACCCTTTGTGACCCCATTTGAGTTTTTCTTTGCAAGGATTTTGGAGTGGTTTGCCATTTTATTTCCCAACGAGGAAACTGAGGCAAATAGGGTTAAGTGACTTGCCTGGGAAACACAGCTAGTAAGTGTCTGAGGTCAGATTTGAATTCAGAAAGATGAGTCTTCCTTAGTGACTGACTAATATTTATTGCCTCTATTACAAATAATCTTTAAAAAATGCATTCATTAGACTTAACATGGTATAGTGAAAAGAGAACCTGATTTGAAATCAGAGGACCTGGGTTCAAATCCTGACTCTGGTGTTTACTTCTTAATTTTCCTCAGGTAAGTCACTTTATTTGTCTTGGCCTCAGTCAGTTAGTCAACTAGCATTTATTAAAGATCTGCAAAGTGCCAGGCACTGTACTAAATCCTGGGGATACAAAAACATATAAAAGACAGTTCCTGGACTCGGGGAGCTCATGGTCTAACAGGGAAGACAACAGGCAGACAACTACATGCAAAGAAGATATACACATGATAAATTAGAGAGAATCATCAGAGGGAAGTTTTTAGTATTAAAGGGGAATAGCAAATATCTCATTTTCCTTATCTGTGAAATGAAGTCTTATTTAAACCATATAACATCGAAGACTCCTTCAAGATACAACTCCTCTGAGTCTATAGATAATGTAATTTAGGGGAAAATACCTTTTTTTTTTTTACAATTAAAGACACCCAAAAAATACATCCTGAAGCAGTAAAGAGAGGTAGCATGGGTACCTAGTTGACCTTGGAATGAGGAAAATGTTTGTTCAAATTCTCCTTTTGTCTCTTACTGGTTATGTCACCCTAGGAAAGTCATTTCAGTTCCCAGTGCCCAAGAAAACTCTGAACAACTATAACTTTCAGAGTAGATGAAGGTCTTCAAGGTAGAGGGATTTCCTACATCAGGAATGTCCTGAACCAATAATCTGATCCAAATTCCAAAATGAATCCATCCCTCAAAACTAATACATAAATTTGTTGAGGCACAAATTTCAGACTTGTTTATTCATACCAAGAGAAAAACAATGAATCACCACTAAATATTGTCTGTATCTATCTAATAAATTTATTGCTTAAGACTGTTGCAAACCTTTGACCTCAGAACCTGTAAATAATTCTGTATTCATTAAGCACTGAGTGCCCCTACTAATGAACTATTCTTTCTTGATTTATTTCATAAGCTTAGATGTGCCAAGGAGTGCCCATAGCATCATGGTGCTTAAAGCTAGAAAAAATCCTGGATATCATGTGCCTGAACCCCTTTAATTTACAAATGAGGAATTTGAGCCATAGAATCCAGAAGGGCTTTGCCCTGGGTCACAGAGGCAATGGGGTGTAGTGGAGAGAGCACTGGCTTAAAACTGAGTAAAAAAAAACAAAACCATGGATTCAGATCCTGGATCCAAGTTTTCCTTAACTTTAAGTTATTCACTTCTCTGAATCTGTTTCTTCATCTATAAAATGGGGGTAGTAATAGTTTAACCATCCCTGGATTGTTGAAAGGCAACAACTTTTTAATCTTAAAGCATATTTTAATAGTTTTTATGATTCCCTTGACCTAGTGCTGACATTGTGTAAGAAGTGAACTAAGGGGTTTAGTTTAGGTATTTCTGATTCTGACAAATTCAATGTGTAGAACACAGAAGACATGTATTGATCTTGGCTCCTCCATCTTGCCTGTGTAACCTTGGGTAGGTCACCTAACTTCTTCAGGCCCCAATTTTTCATTTGTAAAATGAGGAAGTTGGACTAGAAACCTCCTACAACCCTTTCTAAATCTAAATCTATGATTCTCTGAATTTGTATGATAGAAATAATTTCTTTGAATGGATGACTCTAAACCAGGTGTTTGTCTTAAATTCTGGCTCTCAAGCCAAACTTTCAGAAAAGTTCCCTTTCTTTAATTACAAAGTAAATAGATCTCTGGTGGATAAGTATGCATTCATTTTAATTCAATTAAAGTAGATATTCACTGAATTCCTGTTTTTTTTATAAGGTACTAGAGTTATATCCATTCTTCCACATTCCAACACAATGAGAAATAATTTTAAATAGTAATAGTGATAACTAGCATTTATATGGTACTTTAAGTTTTGCAAATATTATCTTTTTTCCCCTCACAACAGTCATTGAAGTTAGCTGCTGTTATTATCTTCATTTTGCAGAGGAGGAAACTGAGGCAGACAGAGGTTATGTGATTTACCCAGGGTTGCATATGTAGTAAGTATCAGAGATTAGATTTGAACCCAAGTCCTTCTGAACCAAGGTCTAGCACTCTATCCACTCCATCATCTAGGTGTGTGGACAATATTTAAACCCATGTTTTAAATGTAATGTATTAGAAATAGCTGAGTAGAAACTACTCACCTAAGACATGAGGGGCTTGGATGATTCTGTGATGGATTTTATCACAGAATGTTCGATCTCGAAAGTAACTAGGGTCATGAGATTTAGAGCTGGAAAGAATCTTAGCTATCGACACAAATGAGACTTGAGAAGTAAAGTCACTTTCCTGATATCCCTGAAATAATAAAAAGAGGACCTCTAGTTCTGGGCACACTGCCTGTTGCACCACACCATTCTTCCTAGAATCAATTGATTCTGGCACCTTTAGATTATAATCAAATTAAGTAAAGGAACCAAAATCTTCTACTTCCCCTGGAATCTCTTTAACACAAGCTGTGTTCAATAGACATAGGTTCATGCTGCTGTAACAGTACTCTAGGACAACCACCAGATAAACACTTGGGACTAGAGACACCAGTAATACTTATCCCTACACCTGTAGTTAGTCAGCTGACTGTAGTAACCCCCTATTTTCAGCTCCCTTTTATGGGTTGTTTCCTCCAAAATAATGTAAGCTACTTGAGGGCAGGGACAAGGACATATTTACATCTCTAAGAGCTTTACCCAGTGTCTGACATAATAAACTTAATAAATATGCTTTCTATTAATCATGCATTTATCAATCTATCTATGTGACATCTACCTGTCCATCTCTCTATCATCTATCTCCATATCGCTTTATAACATTCCTATTTTCACTGCTATCTATCTATCTATCTATCTATCTATCTATCTATCTATCTATCTATCTATCTATCTATC
>NW_027185779.1:6908487-6934044 GCF_028583685.1 Petaurus breviceps papuanus | reverse complement strand
ATCTATCTATCTATCTATCTATCTATCTATCTATCTATCTATCTATCATCACAAAACAGCTTGAATATTTGTTCTTTTGTTGTCCATTTGCCAAAAAAAGTCTTTGAAAAGAAAATCTTAATAGTATTACCATTCCCCACACATCACATCTAGTCTCTTCTGGTTACCCAAGACAGAAAAACGTCTTCCTACCCTGATATTAATTTGGTAAGAAAATTGAATGATCTACTATAATGGTGGTTTTAGTATGTTGATTATATGTATATACTTAACATTATACCTTTTTGCTTGCAATAGGCAGCCAACATATCTCTGCTCAATATTTAATTAGTACTAATTGAAATTTATATACAGTCCTTTAAGGTTTGCAAATCTCTTTCTGGATATTATTCCATGAGACCCTCACAACAGCCCTGTGAGGTGGATGTTTTTAGAATTACCATTTAACAAATGGGGAAATTGAGACCCAGAAAAATTAATGAATTGACCAAGATTATATAGTGTCTAAGACATACCTCAAGCCCACATCTTCCTGATGTCCACTTCCAAGTCCACTGCTCTATTCATTCCAAAAGTCATTTTGAGAAATACAATTTTAGATATAGCATATTGGTCTTTATTTATTCAGCTATTAGAAGTTACTTCCCCATTTTATTTTCTTCCATTTGGAATAGAATTAAACATTTACACTCTTCACCCTGCCTTAAATTTTAAAAAGGTATCATTTTTAAAAACAAATTCAAAGTCTAATTTTGAATTCTTCCTTGAATTTTTTTTAACAGGTTTTAGGTTTTGCCATAGAACTGCAATACAAAGTTAATTTAGATGAACCTGCATGGCTAGGAACAAAGAGACTCTTTGCACGTCCTCTCTCTCAGTGATGTGGGTCATTAATTGGACATCTCATTCATCACAGAGCTGAACTAGGACAAACAAAGAACAAGGCCTGAAAGCAGCACTGATTTGGTTGGGGTTGGGGATGGATGGTGGGGAGAGTTAAAGGAATCTGCATTTAATCAAAACATACAAAACAATCTCCAGATACTGTCTGGCAACAAATTTAGGATTTGCAGAACTGAAATGTTCATTTGCTTAGCTATAAATATTGCACTGATGAAAGACAGTCCTGACTCTGTCTTCTTCCACTTCACTTCTGATAGGGAAGTCAAGATTTTATATGTTTTCTTAGCAACCCATTAGATCTAACCTTTCTGGGAGTATCAAGGGAGACATGAGCAAATGGTATGAATAGACATGACTGGATTTTTACAAGGCAAATTCCTGCAAAGCCAAAGGAAAAGGAGAGATGGATGAGAGGAGGTGGTATTGAAAAGAGAGAAAGAGATGGAGGTCAAGGGGTAGAGAAAGAAAGGGAGAGTAAGAGAGATGGGAGAAGAGGGAGAAAGCTGGCAGAGAGGGAGAGATGGGGGGAGGGAGGGAAGAGATTGGGAAGCAGAGGGACATGGGGAGAAGGATGGAGAAAACTGGTAGAGACAGGGTGGGAGAGAAATGGGAGGAAGAGACAGATTTTTTATTTAAATCTAAAGGTCAATCCAGCAGTCCTTGGAAAAGGAAGAGGACTTCTTTTGATGTCAATGCGTATTCTGAATGCTTCAAGTTTGGGCACAGAGCCCATCCTGTGATATGTTAACTAAAAGCAAAAATTTCTTTCCCAGGCATCTGCCTTCTTTTTTCACCAGCTCCATGGCAAGCTGCTTCAAGGTGCTTTGTGAAAAGACTCTCAAAACCAACGTGTTCTAAAAGCCATGAGTTTGATGACTGATGAAAGAGCCACAAGAGAGTTTTTGCATCTTGCCTTTAACAAAAAGATCTTGAAAAGCCAAGTGACTGAGAAAGAGCATGATTCATCTTCTGAGTGTACCTAAGTCTGAATTTAACAGTCATCTAATGGATTTTGCAAAACTGCCCACACAGCAGCTCACTGAAAAGATATTAATACAGTTCTAGAAAGAGAGAAGAACTGAGTCATGGCAAAACTTTGATTGGCCTTACTTTGTGGGCATTGTGGACAAGGTTAAGCTTCAGAGGAGTCACTCAGATATTCAAATTATGTGAAAACTTGACCACTGTGAAAACTCTGGTGAGAAACTTGGGGAGAAATGCATGGTTCTTGGTAGACTAATTTCCAGATAGTAAAGGGTTAATTCTTCTAGTGCTAGAACTGTGTATTATCTATATATATATATATATATGTGTGTGTGTGTGTGTGTATAATGCATTAATAAATGCATATATTAATATGCATATGTATATATTATATGTGTACATATAATGGAACACAGGAATACTGAAAAGATCAGCAGAAGTAACTTTTAAGTATGTGAACTCTCTCCACCAACATAGGTTGCAGCCCTTCTATAACTTAGGAGATAGGTTTCAGAAAGTTGCTTGAAGATCATAAAAGTTAAGTACTTTGCTTAGGGACAGCTAATAAATGTTAGAAGAGGAATTTGGAACCAAGTTTTAAAGGCTCCAAGTCCTGCAATCTATCCATTATACAAAGTAGACTCATTTAAAAAAATAATGCATGCAAATCTTCATAAAACTAACTTAAGAAAAAGGTTGAATGAACATTTTTTTTCCATAATGTATTACCTGATACCCTACTTTTTTTTGTCTTTTGTTTTGGAGAGGGGGAAGGCAGAGCTATTGGGGTTAAATGACTTGCCTAAGGTCACATAACTAGTAAGTGTTAAATGTCTGAGTTCAGATTTGAACTCAGGTCCTCCTGATGCCAGGGGTGGTATTCTACTCACTGCTCCACCTAGCTGCCCCAATTTTGTTTGTTTGTTTGTTTGCTTTGGAGGGGGGTAAGGCAATTGGTGTTAAGTGACTTGTCCAAGGTCACACAGGTAGTAAGTGTCAAATGTCTGAGGTCACATTTGAACTCAGGTTCTCCTGACTCCAGGGCTGGTGCTCTTTTCACTGCACCACCTAGCTGCCCCTGATCTTCTACTTTCTTAAACTGTATATAGAATACAACTCCTTCATGATTCAAGTTAGGCAATATTATGAGAGGATGTGTTGAAGACTTAGCTTTGGATGCAGAAACAGAGACAAATTGTAGTGGTACCTAGGGCTGAATGGGCACTACCATTAGCACTGGCTCTAACTTCTTTTTAAAAAAAGTCTCTGATCTCATTTTGCTTTTCTGTTATTTCTCTTTCTTCCTCTGAAAGTTATGGAGAAACATGTCCTGTTACATTGCCTCTTGGCTGTCTTTCTGAAAAACTGATTGATGTATCAAAGTTTGGAGCAACTTTGTCACATATGATTTTCTCATACACCTGAAAAAAATCCTTTCCTAATGTATCCTTACCTAAATCCCCTTCCTGGAACTTGCCTGAACAATTCAAAACCCCAAATTTCTGCATTGATTGAATTATGGACCATAATACACTACAGACACATTTTTGTCATTTTGCGTAGTCATTTATCGTAAACGGATTTTGTTCATGGTTAATGGAAGGAAGAATATCTCTCACTCTTTGTAACATATAGAAAAGAATTTGAACTCAGCTCCAGTGTTATCTTCTACAGGAGACATAACCTGACATTTCTCCCTAGTCCTATAAACGATATTTTATTTATTTTGTATATGATTCTGATATACTTATATGTGTATGCCTTTTCTCCTTCGGTAGAATATAAGCTTTCTGAGGTCAGGGACTTTTTTGTTGTTGTTGTTTTGCATCCCAAGCACCTAACACAGTGTCTGGAACTTAATCTAATGCTTGTTGGTTTGATTGAAGGGAAAATAATCTATTGATTTTTGTTTATAAAGGGAAGAGAATCCCTGAAAACTGTAAGCTGGTGAGGGATTATTATTGAATACTTCAAAATGGAAATGGCTACCATAAAGAACCACCATGTTTCAATAAAACAGGTGAAGTTAGAATAATTTTATTTCCTTTTTTGAACTTTTAGGTCAAGGAACTCCTCCAGAAATAGTTTGTCTAGTTTTAGCAAAGCATTTGACCAAGTCTGTCATGTTATTCTTGTGGAAAACATGGAGAGAAGTGGGATATATAAATAACATTAGAATCACTGGGATTTGTTTGGATGTTTTGGATGGATAGTGCCAAAGACTAAATCCTAAATAATCCAAATTTAACATGGAAGGAGTAGCCTGTGTGCCCAGTCCTACAGTGTTAGATATTTTAATAATTAATCAAGATAAGGCAGAAATGATATATTTATCAACATGTTAAATGATTCAAAGTTGGGAGAGATAATTAACGTGTTGGATGACAGAGTCAGGACTCAAAAAGATCTTGGCTGCCTATAACACTGGGCCAAATTTTTAAGATGAAATTTGTAGGAGTAAATATAAAGTATTATTTTAGGTTCATAAACCCAACTTCAAAAGTACAAGACATGAATTAATTTCCAAAGGATGTGAGTTTTTCAAGCTTTTACGAGTTTGAGAATAGTTAACAATGTGATATGGCAAACAAAAATGTACTATGATTAGAGGCTACATTAAGAGATTCACAGTGACCAGGATTGAGGGGGTTATAATCTGAGGATATGGCTTTGTCTGTCATTCCACCTCTGAAAAACCATGCTCAGTTCTGGGCACCACGTTTTAGAGAGGATGGTGATATGGTAAAAAGTATAAAGAGAAAGGCTACCAAGATGGGAAAGGATCTTGAGGTCATGCCGCATGAGGATCAGATGAAGGAATTCAGAATATTTAGCTTCAAGGAGAAAAGGCTTAGGGGGAAATGATAAATTGTCTTCAAGTGTTTGAAGGCTATATCATGAAAAAGGCATTACATTGTTTAGTTTCGACTCAGAGGACAGAACCAAGTGCAAAGGGTTAAAATTGTGAAAGTTACAATTAGGTTTGATGACAGGAAAACAAATTTTCCACAGCTTTCCAAAAGTGGAATTCACTAGAAGGTGATGGCTTTGTATTTAGTATGAGTCCTCAAATAAAGGCTTTATGAGTATTTGTTAGGGACTTCTTTTAGGTATGAGTTGGGATAGAAGTAGAAATAGATACTGGAAGAGAAACTTCACACTCTGGGGTCCCTTTGCACTCTGAGACACTGTGCTGCCCTTGAGGTACAGTTCGAATAGCTGCTTCACATTCCTTTCTCTTTCCACATGCCATTTGAGTTCAGACCCTGGTCATCTCTTGTCTAGATTATTACCATCTCTTCTTTTTTCTTGTATTTATTCACTTTTAATTCTTGTAATAAAACAAGCATTCCCATAACATTGTATAATAAAAAAAGGTGATTGCACATGAAACTGCAAATCTATCATGCACACTTGCTATTCCTTTAAAATATATAATAAAGTTATCATATAAATTCCTCTTTCCCCATTTTTTCCCTCCCTCCATCCTAGAGATGGCCAGCATTAGACACAAATGAGCATATATGCAATACATATATACACACATATGTATATACACACATATGTACATATATATATGTAAAATCATTCTATACATCTATTTATCAATTTTTTTCTGGATGCAGATAGCATCTTCCTTCATCTATTCTTTTTAATTGGTCTCCCTGCCTCAGCTCTCTCTTCCCCAATACATCCTTCACATAGTTGCTAAAGTGTTTTTCCTAAAGTATGAGACTGACTATGTTACTTTCCTGAAGTTTTTCCTTCTTTGCCAAAAGAATCACATAGCAGGGGCGGTTAGTAAATAGAGCACTGGCCCTGGAGTCAGGAGGACCTGAGTTCAAATTCAGCCTCAGACAGTTGACACACTAGCAGTGTGACTTAGGGTAAGTCATTTAACCCCAATTGCCCTCCAAAAAGCAAAAAAAAAAAATCATATAGCAAACTTCTGAGTCTGCCATTTAAAAATCTTCACAATCTCACTCCAACATACTTTTCTGTTCTTATTACACATTATTCTCCTTCACACAATCTTCAAATCCAGACAAACTGGCCTCACTGTTTCTTATATGTAACACTCTGCATCCATTTACATCTGTTTCTTTTGCTTGCCCCCCATCCTCATCCCTGCCTTCCTCAACTCCACAACCACCCGTATTACTTCTCTTTAGTAGATACTCATGTTTTTCTCAAAGTTAAGCTCAAATGCTACTTCTGACTGGAGCCTTCCCAGACCCCTAACCATGTATTTATTTTGCAGGTACGTTGAATATGCTTTTGTGTGTACATGTCTCCCCATATAGAGTGTAAAGCCCTTGAGGGCAAAATCCATTTCATTTGTGTCTTTATAGCTCTAACACATACCACAGTGCTCAGAACATTACTAAATACTTAATAAATTCTGGTCAACTGATTGATTACTTTATTGATATGCTTTCAAGATCAAGGTTTTGCAGGAGACCGTAAGAGGAAGATGAACTCTACTCTACCAACCACACAAGACTAGAAGTTTCCTATGCCTGTGTCTCCGTTACAAATAATATCAGAGACACAGTTTGTTCCCTTACTTTCTCACAGGCTACAGAGCCCTTCTATCTTCTGTTTCTAATTTTTGGCTTTCTTCCATCAAATTACATACTTAAAAATAGAGAACACAACATAGCTAGGAAATAACACCAATTATTTTCAGTTAATCAGAAAATCAGGCAAGTATTCAAGACACCAGCAAAGAACATGACCAAGGCTCTGTAGATTATTGGAGACTACTAAGAGCCACAATGTCTGTGCCCTAAAGAAGCCTAGGCAATTTTATAAAGGTAAGATAGAATCCAAAAGCAAATTAGTAAAGAAATATATAAAAAAGACTTTTACAAATCTCCACCACTGTGAAAACACTTTAGGGCTCTGCATGGACTCACATCTGCATGTCACATTTTTTTGTAATTTTATTGCTTAAGAGTTCATTTGGCAATATTACTGGTTTGTCTATTGGAAATTCTTTTTTTTCCTAGTGTAAATAATACATTTTGTCTTTTTAAGGTCAAATTCTGAGAGGTTGAGATGTTACATATTATAAAATTCAGTCTTTCAATCAATCAAAAATATTTTATTAATTGTCTATTTAATAGGCCCTATGACATACTAGGATGCAAAGATAAAAAAAGGAAACATCTTTTCTCTCAAAGAGCTCATATTCGATCCATCTTCCATAAACTCAACAAGTCTTCACAAGTCCTACTAGCAGGATACAATAATAGCTCCTAATGCTAAAAAAAATATTTTGGGGGCAGCCAGGTAGCACAGCGAGTAAGAGCACCGGCTCCAGTGTTGAGAACACCTGGAGATCGAATCCCAGCCTCAGACACTTAGCACCCACCCAGTAACACCTGGCCGTGTAACCTTGAGCAAGTTTCTTAACCCCAATTGCTTAGGGGCGGCCAGGTGGCTCAGCGAGTAAGAGCACCGGCTCCAGTGTCAGGATGACCTGGATCAAATCTGGTCTCAGATACTCAGCACCACACCCAGAGATAATAACTGGCTGTGTAACCTTGAGCAAGTTACTTAACCCCAATTGCTTTAAAAAAAAAAGTATTTTTAATGCAGAAAAACAATATGACTTACAAATACAATTCTGGTTTATTAATGAGGTACAATTGAATTGATAACAGTAAGGGCCATTTATAATTTGCTTAAACTGATACACAAGATCTGGGGGAGTCATGATATAGATATTGACAATCTATTAACCCAACTTTGATGCCATATACAAAATCTCTTTCCTTCTACTAAGTTTATCCTGTAGAAATGGAGTGACTATCCTTATCAACACTTTCCCATTAAAAAGAAAATCTAAAAGTAACCAAGGACAGAGCAAGAGTCCTCCGTTTACTAGTAAACAAATCTCAACCACATTGAAGGGGATTGGGATAGTGGCAGTCACTGTGGCATGGGGGATGCAAGTACTAAAATCTCTAACTTTGCATGTCCTTGAAGTAGTGAAATGCTACGTAAGTCTTTATAAGATATAGAATATTAACAATTAATATTTTACTTTGTGAACAAAATGAAGCCTAAAGGCCATACTGCAAAAAGGTGACTTCCATGAATATTTAAGGATCACACAAGATTCCTCGAAAGATGCAATAATAAAGATAACTTTATTTGAAAATGCTCTAATTCTTAATATTAAAGGGAGATGTAGCTTCACTAAAATTGTTTGGAATGTTTATGGGAGATGACTGTATAAAGAACTAACTCAAACATAAAAGACCCAGATAAAAAGATGTGAATTATTACAAAAAATTGCAGACCATGACAGAAACTACAGATGGAAGACAAACCAGGCCCAAAATTAAACATATAAAAAAGAGTAAGCTAGTTTGCATTAGGAAAGTTGTAAACCTCTCTCAATGATCATAATGCTACTAGAAACTCAACATCATTGTTTTAATAATAAGTATTTTTTTTTGGTGCCTCTAGGTGTCTGAGACTCATGACTTAGAACTAAAATGCTGGGCTTTCTAAAAGATACTGGAGAATCATGAACAAGGAAAAATGTAAATTATATCATAAAATAAATTCATATCTGGAAAATATGGTGGTCATAAGAGTGAGGGAAGAGATAAGGAGCTGGTCTACTGCACTGGTGTCCATGTGCCACTAACCTCTAGCACATTGGGTTAGGAGTTTTGGGGAGGAAATGCACAAAAGTTAAATGGAATAAGATAACGTGAATGAGTTGTGATATACATCATTAGAGGGAGTACTCACATTTCTTGATGAGATCAGAATCTATCAATGTATAAGAAACCATATATTTTTTGTTAATTTTATTTTTATTGATGACTATTTTACATCACCTACATTTTCAAATGTGTCCTTTCCCCTTGCTTATCCAGCCAGCCACCCCTTGAATCAAAGAATAAGAGAAGGAAAAAATCAATTAATCTAAACTAATATTTCATCTGAAATTGATGGTATTTGAAGGTTCTGTAGACATAGGCTCCCTATAGAGGAAGGAGAATTTAAGACACTTTAACATGGCAAGTAATTGATCCTTTTATGATAACTAGTGACTAGTATCAATCAGTCATTCACAAATTATTTACATCAAAGGTTTTTTTTTTTTCTGTAGCGCTAAACACCCATGGACCACCTATCACCTCTAATTACTATCAAAAACAATTCCAACAATTTAATATATAATTTTTTCTGAGTATTAATATGAATATATTTAAAATATGTTTTAAGATAATTATTTCAAGTACAAGTTTAAATCTGCAGGTGAAAAGTACAGTTGCCTTTTTTTAAATTGCATTTTGTGCTTTGTGGTCTCCCTTATTTAGAACCCCTGGGGTAAACCATGTTAATTTTAACCCTAGTACCCATTGTATGAGGCATCAGTGAATAACCACATCATGCCAACAAATGCTTCCAAGTGAAATAATTAAACAGGAGATGAGAGTTCACTGTTCACACACAAAACAAGAATGTGAATAGATTGAATTCCACTAAAATCCTAAGCACCTTTTAAACAAAGTAGAAATTGAGCAAAAGACATTTAATTTACTTATATTTCCCTAGGGATAGCTCCAAGGAATTCAACTTATACATTTTAAGGTGATTTTCTTTATTAATATTAGGCTGTAAATGCTTAAGTTAGTATAAAACTTCCTCTAAGTGTCCAAGTTACATAATTTTGACATATATACAAATATATATATATATGCCATCCTGATAAATTATAGGAAAGATTAATGAAACAGCCTAATTATTTAATATCATGAATACCATTAAACCAATTATAGACCACATATCTGGCAGGCATCATATTTAAAAGGAGAAACAGAATCAGAGAGATTCAGCAATGTCTCTTAGTACATAAAATTGTGGTTTAGAGCCCAGAGTAATTGATTCTCTGACTAATTTCCATAGATAGACATCAACTGAAGAATTTATCTTGAGATTATGATGTCAGATAACATGAGATAATATATGTGGAAGTATTTTGTTTAAATTATATAGCACTATGCACATGAAAGAGATTATTATCTCATTAGTCTATCATATTATTCTTGTAGAAAAGATGAAAAACTGTGATCTAAATAATTGAAAAAAATAGATTCAGAACTAGTTGAATAGCTGGACCCAAAGAGATGTCATTAGTGGTTTGATTTCAACTTGGAAGCTGGAGGGTAGTGCAATGTTTCAGGGATCTGTGTTTGACCCTGTGCTGTTAACAGTTCTATCAATGACTTAGTATTGGTAATGGGGATTTGAAGATCTTCCCAGCCTCTTAATAAGCCTAAAGGAATCTGAAGACCTTCCCTGATTTGAAAATAAACTCTGTCCCCTAATAGGCCGAATGTAATCACATGGAGCCTGTGGTGGGAGGAGTTTACTGAAGGGTGGAGTGGAACCCACAGGAAGCTGGCAATCAGAACTAGCTAGACTGGGAGGAGGAGAGGATGCATCCCAGGGAGTCAGTCAGGCTTGTGAGTAAATATTGGTTTGTGGGAAAGCTGAAGGATAGTGTGGCTCTCTGTGCTACTATAATGGAATTGGCTTACTGGTTTTGGGATTTGGTTTTCTAGTATCTGAATAAATTTTTTGCTTTTGTCTTATGGAGAGTCTGTTATATTTTGTAATTGAGTATCATGCAGATATATTTATAGTGATCATGGGCACTGTGAATATTACATTGGCACTACACTTAGATAAAGACATATACGGTATGCTTATCAAACTTGCTGGTAATACAGAGCTGGGAGGAACACATAATGCATGGGATGACAGAATCAGGAAGAGAAGGGAAGGGAAGAAACATTAATTAAGTGCATGTTATGTACCAGGTACTATCCTAAAAGTTCGACAAATATCTCATTTGAGATGACATGACAGTTATCTAAATCTACATTTGGCTTTATGAAATTTTGTCATGTTAAAGTTTTAAGTTTTGAGTTAAAAAAATATACTTCATAAATACCATAAGGAGGAGACAGTGTTAGATAGTAGTTTCTGTCAAAAATATGCAGAGGTTGATTTATGGACTACAAATTCAATATCTGTCAATAGTGTGATATGGCATTCCCCAGCTCCAAATGGATGCAATATCAGAATACAGTAAGCGAGATATAGTTTCCAGGAATGAAAAAGCAATAGTGATTTGGTCAGGCCATATCTATAGTTTTGTGTCCCATTCTCTGCACCACATGTTAGAAAAGACACAAATAAACTGAGGAGTGTGCAAGAAGAGCTTGGAGGCCATACAGTAGGAATGCTTTACAAAGGAAATAGGGATGTTGAACCAGAAGGAGAGACGACTCATGGGTGACAAAATAGTTGTCTTCAAGAATCTGAAGAACCGTCACATGGTAGAGAGATTAAACTTATATACGGTTGCAAAGGATAGAACAAGAAGGAAAGAATAGAAAGAGTCAAGAGACAAATTTAGGCTTGGTGAAAGAAAAAAACAAAAGCAAAACAGAATTCCTAAAAATTAGAGCTATCCAAAAGTGGCCTCTGTTCTTCTACCTGCAATTGCCTATTGACTTGGATGTCACATAGGCATAGTGGTATGCTGGTCTTAGCTTTGAAGAGATTCACCTGTTAAGTTGAATAAATAATAAACATAAATCAGCAAATATAAATCAATTTTATTTATTGTTTTGTTGATTGCTAAAACTTAAGATATGGAGAAAATGTTGATAATACAAAATCAACTTTAAAACACACTAGGTGGGGGTGGCTAGGTGGTGCAGTCAATAGAGCCCCAGCCCTGGAGTCAGGAGGACCTGAGTTCAAATCTAGATTCAGACACTTAACACTTACTAGCCATGTGACCCTGGGCAAGTCACTTAACCCCAACTGCCCTGCTTTCCCCCCTTCAAAAAGCAAATTAATTAGTTAATTAAAAAAAAAACATGCTAGGTATACATTTTCCTCCTGCACCCCCCCCCACCAAGAAAGCCAACTTTTAAAGATTTACCAGCACACTTGCAAGTCTAAAATTATACTTATCCTTCCCACTCTCACTTACTTATTCCCTTATTCCTAATTTTCTTGTTACTATTTAGGACATCACCATTCTTCCAGTCACTCAAGTTCACTACATAGGCATCATCTCTGACCACTGAGTCTCTCTCACCTCCCGTGTCTAATCTTTTGCTAAATCCTCTCAAGTCTGTCTTCACAATATCACTGGAATGGGGTACCTGCTCTTTTTTTTTGACACTACCACTATTCTGGGTTAGGGCCTTATCCATCCATTTATTCTTGAATTATTGCCATGGCCTACAGGTCGGCCTTCTGTCTACAAGTCTCTCCCCATCATCTCCCACTCAGCTATCAAAGTTATTTTCCTGAAGTGCAAGTCTCATTATGTTACTCCACTACACAGTAAATTCCAATAGTTCACTATTACCTCCAAGATCAAATACAACATTTTCTGTTTGTTTTTTAAAAAGTTCTTCATGACCTGGTCCCTTTTTATCTTTACCGTCTTCTTATATTTTATTCCCCTCCACACACTCTGTGATCCATTGACACTGGCCTTGCTGCGCCTCACATAAGATACTCCATGTCCAGATATATTCACTAACTACCTCCATGCCTGAAATACTCTATCTCTTCATACCTCATAGCTTCCCTACGTTCTTTAAAGTCCCAGCTAAAATCTAACCTTCAACAAGAATCCTTTCTGGATTCACTTTAGTACTAATGACTTATTTGTGATATTAGTCTACTTTTCCCTGTTTCTATTTTATAAGTACATAGTTGTTTGCATATTCTCTTCCTCACCCTCATGCTCCACAGGAATGAGTTCCTTGAGGGCAGGGACAATTAAAAAATAATATTTTATTTTCTCCCAATTACATGTAGAACAATCTTAAACATTTTTTAAAGTTTTGAGTTTCAAACTATGCCCAAAGGGCTATGAAATGTGCATATATTTTGATCCAGCAATACCTCTTCTAGGGCTGTATCCCAAAGAGATCAGAAAAATGGGAAAAGGACCCACATGTGCAAAAATATTTATAGCAGCTCTCTCTGTGGTGGCCAAGAATTGGAAATTGAGGGGATACCAACCAATTGGGGAATGACTGAAAAAGTTGTGGTATATGAATATAGGAATACTATTGCACTATAAGAAATGATGAACAGACAGACTTTGGAAAAACCTGGAAAGACATATACGAACTGATGTTGAGTGACACAGTAACAGCACAGTGTGTGATGACTGATTTTTATAGACTTAGCTCTTCTCAGCAATGCAAAACAATTCCAAAGGACTCACAATGGAAAATGCCATCCACATCCAGAGAAAGAACTATGGAGTCTGAATGCAGAAGGAAGCAGACTATTTTCTTTTTTGTTTTATTTTGTTTTTCTTTCTCATAGTTTCTCTTATTCTTTATAATTCTATACTATAAATCTATATGTATAGATACATATAATATCTATACATATGACTAATGTGAAAATATATTTAATAGGAATTATCTGTACAGCCTATATCAGATTGTATGCCATCTTGGGGAGAGAGGTGAGGAAGAAAGGGGAGAAAATTTAACTTACAGAAGTGAATGTTGAAAACTAGAAATAAAGTAAAAAAAAAAGTTTTGAGTTCCAAATTCTATTTCTCCCTCCCCTCCCCTCCCCTCTCTCAGAAATGGTAAACAATTTGATATGGGTTATGCATGTGCAATCATAAAACATTTCTATATTAGTCATTTTGTGCAATAGTACTCAAACAAAAAAGGAAGGAAGAAGAAAGGACTGAAGGAAGGAAGGAAAAAGGAACAAAGGAAGGAAGAAGAAAGGATGGAAGGAAGGAAGGCAGCAAAGAAGGAAGGAAGGAAGAAAAAGAAAGAAAGAAAGAGAAAAATGCAATGTTTCAGTCTGTATTCAGACATCAGTTCTTTCTCTGGAGCATTTTTCATTATGAGTCTGTTGGGATTGTCTTGGATCGTTGTATTACTGAGAATAGGCAAGTCATTCAGTTCTTCATTACACAATATTGCTATTACTTTGTGCAGTGTTCTCCTAGTTCTGCTCACTTCACTTTGAATCAGTTCTTTGAAGACTCAAAATAAGTTCATGAATAAATAGGCCTATAGGTCCATGGGTTCCCTTTTGTCCTTACTCGATTACTTGGATAATTCCTTTATAGCAAAATCTTGCTCAGAATGCGATGAAAATCAGCTTATCTTTATTTGCAGACAAAACCTATTTTCAAAGTATAGACAGTGAATAAATAAGATTTAAGGCTAAATGGTGCCATTTTACTAGGTCGTGATGAAGCAGAGAAGGGGAAAAAATGGAGAGGAGATAAATTCACCAGTTCCTGATAGCAGTGAAGAACAAAATTGTGTCTGGCAGATCATTCCTTAAGCAGGCTGGTGAGGCAGACAAGTCTCCAACCCTCATGATTATGTTTATTTTGGAATAGCAGAGGAGCCTTTACTTGCAGTTGACTGGCTGAACCTCAGGAGATAGTAGCTCCAAAGTTCCTGAACTTTCCCCTGTGGACCTTCCATATCCTACGTATCATGTTTCAATCATTTCTCCTAGATGGGAAAAACTATACTCCTAATTAATCCCATTACTGAGGAGGGCTATATTACATCTTATTATTTTCCTTATTATAGAAAATGTAATTTTAAATATTTTAAAATTTTAGAAGATATTTATAATGATCTAAACACTGGAGAGGTAATGGCTTTTCTGGACATAAAATTTACATTTCATTTGGATACTACCATATATCCCAATAACAGACCTTCTGGCACCATAATGTTCTAATGTTCTAGATCATTGTCTTTTGTCATAATGACAATTTTAGGTTTTCCAGTATAATTTTAGAAAAAAGCATAGTTTAATGAAGCTATGAATCTATATTATACCATAATAATATTCAGCATATTTGATCCAAAGATGAGATTTAACCTAACAATTAAAAGCAAGTAAACAAACGAAGAAGCTCATTATTAAGATAGACTAATAGTGTGATGTCAAGGTTAGAAAATATATTTTTATAGCTTATCTTGGTTTTTTCATCAATGAAATGGCAATATACCACTACCTACTCAATATAGAAATTATATATTCTAAGCAAGTAAAGGGTAATAAGAATCTTCATAAAATTGCACACTGCTAGAAAAATGTTATGTCCTTTCATTAGGAGTGGTCCTGTTTGTGATGGTAATGATAGCATTCTATCCCCTAAGAGTCCCTAGGAGCAAAAGTCAAGGCCTGTCTCAGTGCAGCTAGCCTTATCACACAAAGCTCTGTTGTGAAGGGTTCCAGGCTTATTCTTTTCTGATTAGCTTGTGAAATGAAAGGGAAAAAAAAAGAATAATGAAGGGAAAATACAGAAGGAAAAAGCTGCTATTTCTAATATTTCTCCAAAAATCATCCTAATTGCCCTGAGAAATCAGAAATGTCACAGAGGCCTCTTTCATGGAGCGGGGTATGGGAACATTTTGATTTTTCAAACTTTAAAGTTCCCAGGGCAATAATATTCCTCAATGACTTTGCTTGCATAGCCAACCCCTTCGGTGGCCTGATGAGTCACAGAGGCAGTGTTATTCAAAGTGGTGGACACATTTGTTTTAAATTTGAGAGAATATTTTCCATCAGATCTCTAAACAGCCAATTCTGATATTATTAATTAAAAAGAAAGTCAAGTCTTGCACTTTGGAAAGATAAGCACGTAGACACTTTGGAAAATTGAACTGATGGTGTATTTAAAAAAATCACGACTGCTCCCTAACCCCATAAAGACTGCTACAGTGGATCATCGAATTAATGTACTAGTCAGACACTTTAGTACTCTTTTTTTTCTTTGCTTTAGGTATTAAACAATATTTATAATTTCAATGTTTTCTGGCACATTTCACTGTTCATTAGCAATTCCAATTTAGAGTAGACAGGGGAAGGAATCTGCAATTGCAATCAAATAATGTTACTTAAAAACCACCTTTAGTAAATGAAAAGAGAGAAGGTCAAGTCTATTCACTGAAATTAGCTTTTAGATTATCTGTGAATTGTATCTACTTATTTATGTTGCCCATGGCCTTAAATAAAGAGTTAATTATACCATAGTAGTAAAGGTTTGAAACTTGAGAACAAACTTCCCATAAATATTATAAAGTTCAAAGTTTTACCCCAAACTCCAGAGTACATCTTACCTTTTAAATTGGGCTGGCATTCTTGGAAGAAAAAGGTCACTTACAAGATCTAACCATAGTCATCAATACTGTAAAAACAAGATATCTCACAATATTGAAGTATTTTCTATTTAGAAATCCAAGGTGGAAACAATTTCTAGACAAAAAGGAAATATGTCATTTTTAAAAGTTCAATTTAGAAAAAAGAATTATGTGGGAAAAATAGGAATTAATTGTGCTTTTTTCTTCATCATGCATGTGTAAATATCGCTAAACTTCACTATGAGCATTCTCTGTCATTAGAGTTCAGACGGAAGAGGAATTCCTTAGATATGATGGGGTCATCCATCGGCCCCTGTTTGTGGCTCACGTTGTGCTATTTGCATCAATTCCTAGGAGATTTTAGACTCTCATAAATGAGACCTACAATCAAGAGTATGGACTAATCATCCATTCAAGAAAAAGCACATGCATTAAGACCATCTAATGTTTAGACCATTAAATATATTTGGATGGATTACCCACAGAGCTGGTTCGCCAATATATCTGTAGTCATATCTGTATGTATATGCTTGTCTGCATCCTCATTTGCATCAATATCCATAGCCTCATCTTTATCTGTATTTATTGTGCATAGGTACTGCAGATAGACAACGACTTGGATCAAAATCCATTGAATCCAGGAATAGACTGGATTGAATTAGGAAAGTGGTAAGATGTTTTCAATGAACTCAAAGTTTCTTCTTAACTAAAACTCCATTTTTTAAACAATCAGCATTTTTCAAGTGAACACAAATTACAAATCATGGGATACTGCAGTTCATAGACTATGCAACCTAAATTGTGAGTATGCAGCAGGCAATGGAGAGAGGAATGGTGGGCATAAATAGGTTACAGCATTTTCTTAATGATGAATTGTTCATAAGAAAAGCGATGTGGAAGCCATACTGCTCTTCGGATATTACCTTTGTCATTACCAGATGAAAAGAAGGTAGGATGTTCCTATAGTGAGATTAAGAGATAACACAGGCAACCCTCAAGCACAGCATGATGGACCTATTTGAAGGATTTATGGGAGGATGTGGAGAAGAGTCTCATAGCGTGAGAAAGTGTAATGGGTTACCATCTGCATTGGTTCAGTGAATACCCACACCAGTGAGGTCAAAGATCCATTGAATCAAACAATCAGTTAAGCAACAGGCATTTATTAAGCCCCTACTCTATTCCAGGTATTGTGCTAGGTAATGTGAATACAAAGACAAATTAAAAAAAAATCCCTACTCAAAAAGAGCTTACATTCTAGAGATAGAGGCAATAACCTAATAAAGTTTCAAATGGCTATGAATTTTTGGACAACTTGTGGGTGTGTATCATGTGCGTACATATATAATTAGTGTATGTATGCATGTTCAGAATAAATAATATAAAAAAGAATAGATATAAATAAGTACAAAGTAGTCAAGTATAACATAGAAAGATATCACCAAGAAGCTTACACTACATCTTGAAGGAAGAGAGAGATCCTATGAGGTAGAGGTTAGGAGGGAGTGCATTCCAGACATGGGGGACAGCTCGTTTAAAGTCATGGAGATGGGAGATGAAATGACTCACGTGAAGAACAAGAGACAAGGTTAGTATGGCTGGATTGCAGGGTGTGGGCAAGGGAGTAATGTCCAATGAGGTTGAAAAGAAAGGTAAAGTGAAGGGCTGTGACGGACCAAATTTTTTAACTATTTTATTTTTAATTTATGGAATAAATCAAGCATTTCTATAATGTCTTATCATTCTTTAAAATATGATTACACATGAAACTGCAAATCCTTTATGTTGAGTTTACTAAACTTATTTACTAAATAAGTTTACTATTCCTTTTAAATATATAATAAAATTATCATATATCCTTTTTTTGTCATCCCTTCCCTGCCCCCACCCCCTACCCTAGAGACAGCTACCATTAGACACAAACCATTTCATAAATACTTCTATTTATCAGTTCTTTCTCTGGATGCCTATAGTAAATGAAGGTTTTTTTTTAACTAAACAGCAGTTTATATTTGATTCTAGGGACCATAAGAAGCCACTGAGGGGTGGCTAGGTGACACAGTGAATAGAGCACCAGCCCTGGAGTCAGGAGTTCAAATCTGGCCTCAGACACTTAACACAAAATCTATCCATGTGACCTTGGCAAGTCACAACCCCAATTGCCCTACCTTTCCCCCTCCAAAAAGAAAAAAAAGAAGCCACTGAATTCTGTTAAGCAGGGAAGTGGCATGTGAGATCTGTGCTTAAGGAAAATCACTTTGGCAGTAATATGTAGAAGCTACTGAAGTGGAGAGATGTAAAGCAAGGAGACCATTATTAGGCTATCGTAATACTTTAGGCAAGAAATAAGGAGAATGTGGACTAAGGTGGTAGCTGTGTGATTTGAGAAGAGGGCTCAGAGGTGAGAGATGTCAAGCAAACAGAAATGGTAAGAGGCATTGGAATATAGGCATATACACTTTAATTTAACCAAAGTCACAACTCTTACTTTATATTATTCCCATCTAAATCATCTAGAACAAAGTGTTACTAAGTAAACCACTGAGCATTTTCCAATTTATGATAGAATATATTTTCGAAATTGGAATAATCTTGAAAATTTATTTCACAAAACATTTTATACCAGTTAGCCTCTAGAGACATCTCCTGCTAACTCCTCTACTCTCATATAGATAGGTATCTTTGAGGATAGTTAAACCATAGTATCTCCCTGAGAAGGTGGTGAGTAGTTAGAATGTATTTTCACTGATATAAAAGCATCAAAAAGAGAGAAAAATGTTTTGACAGAAGTCAAAAGAAAGATAAAACGAGAAAGAAAAGTTTCAAGCCCCCATCTTAGAGCAAGGTTTTCAAATTCTTACTTCCAATAATTCTCTGGATCTCTCTGATTTTAGTTATTCAATCAGCATGAAGGACTTGACAGTAAAGATTTCACTGGGTATTTGGTCCATTGAATATGGATACCCAGGAAATTCTTACAGAACTATTTGGGAGTATATTTTTATTTCACTACAACATGGGCTAAATCTGATGTTGTTAAGAAGCATATGATATTATACAAATTACATTCCTTCTATGTCAGAGGTCAGAACATGAACAGAAGATAAAATAAAAATAGTCCAAAATGAGTCTGGATGTGTAAGATGGGGCTAGATTACCAAAGGATACTAAAAATAGCAAAATATACTAAAGGATACTAAAAATAGCAAAGTCAACTGTATTTCATATGCACATAAGTCCAGTCAAATTGACCCCCTTAGGCTCTCTCAATATGCAGCTCTCCATTTCCCAACTATCTGTCTTTGCATAAGCCACCCCACCATGGCTGGAATGAATTCTGTTACCCCCATACCTACCCCTCTCTCACTGCTTAAAATCCCTTGATTCCCTCCAAACTTATTTCAAGTGATACCACCTATGTGAAAAATTTCCTAATTTCCCCAGTTATTAGTACACACACACACACACACACACACACACACACACACACACACACTACCTTGTATCTATTTTCCTTTATGTCCTGCACATACCTCTGTATGTATGTTGTCTTTATTGGTAGAATGTATATTCTTTGAGGACAGATATTATTTCATTTTGTCTTTGTATTCCAGTGCCTGGCACAGAGCAGGATCTCAATAAATATTTATTGATGAATAGATTGATTGCTTCTCAAATACTGATTCCACTACCACCACCCAAACCACCTTGAGCAAATCATTCGATCCTTTATAATTACTTTAATATTCATAAAATGAGAGTCCCTTCCAGTTCTAAATCTAAATGAGCCTCTGAATTTATTTGGATTTGAACTTTTGAAGAGTTTCAATCATGGGAGTGAGCTGATCAAAGAATTCATTGTAGAGGGAATTTGTACATGAGGCACCATGTTGAGCTGGATGACCATTAAAGTCCCTTCCAATGCTCTAGGAGAATTAATGTCAGCAATATTTTAAAACAGGTGAGAGGGAAGAGAGTTTAAAAATGGACAGCAATCAGATGTTAAAGGGCAAGGTCCCAGATTGTAGCATGGGAAATGGAAAGGAAAGGACAAACATTAACAGTCTGAAGGGAAAAAAATATCAAATGATTCAGTGACTAAACATGGAAGACAAAGGAGACTGATGGTGAGCTGAAGATGATTCAAGGCATAGAATCATAGAGCCTGAGATATGTAAAAAGATCTCAGAAGCCATCTTAGATTTAGCAGGACACTATCTAAAATATGTCCTATATTTTATATATAGTCTAATATGACTAATAATATTATGTAGAACAGGTGAGTTCATTTTCTTATTTTAAAATGTTCAATGACTTACATTCACTGGCAATGCTCAAAACCCTCTGTCTGGCATTCAAGGGCCTCCAAAATCTAGTATCATGCTAACCTTACAGTCTTATTTCATATTTCTTCCCACCAAATAATTGTGTTTGGGTCAAACTGGACTCAATCTCTATCTCCTGAACACACTCTTCATTGTCCCGCCTCCTTGCTTTTGTTCACATTGTGTCATGTCTGGAATGTCCCCTTTCCCTTTTGTCTATTGAATTGTTACCCGTCCTTTAAAATCCAACTACAACGTCAACTCTTCCATGAAACCCTTTCTGATGTTCCTCATTGGCAATGAATCCCCATGAGAATTTTCACAACATCTTATTCTACAATTCTGCAATGTATTTACCATGTGTCATAGTTATCTGTATATGTCTTGTTTCCCTGATAGGTTCTAATTTCAATAAGAAGAGGAACTGTGTCTTATCTAAATTTTGCATCTTCTCCTATTACTGAGTACAATGAATACTCTGCACATACAGCAGGCATTTAATAAATGCTTGAACCAAATTAGATATAATTACAGCTAGGTGATACAATGGATAAGGGCACTGTTCCTAGATTCAGGAAGATCTGTGTTCAAATCCTGCCTAAGAAGCTTACTACCTGTGTGACCTTGGGCAAATCACTTAAATATTGTTTCCCTCAGTTCCTTCAGTTGTAAAACTTGGATAACAACAGCACCTGCCTTGCAGGGTCATTGTGAGGTTTAAGTGAGATAATATTTGTAAAGTGATTAGCATAATGCCTGATACCTAGTTTATGTTTACTAAAGTACTTATTCCTTTCACCTTCTTCATTACTAACCCTATTCTGAAAATACATTTTAATGGAAAACAAAGTACCATAACTGAAGAAAACAAAGCTTTTCTAAATTACTCTTCTAAATCCAAAAGTAAGGCGTGTGTGTATGTGCGTGCATGCGTGTGTGAGTGTGTGTGTATAGGTTTTGATGAATTGATCGTCACTCATTGTGGGGTCTTGGGGAAGTCCTTTTGCTTCTCGGGGCTTCAGTTTCCTCATCTGTAAAATGGAATCTGACTTAAAGATCTCTATGGTCCTTTGAGTTTTAAATCTGTGATCCTCTGTTTCCTGAGACCTAGAAAGTGCTATGTAGAGAGTAGATATTACAAAACAGTTAAATAATATCAGACTTTTGATGGAAGGATGATATTAAGTAATAATTCATTTTTAGGAAATGGAAAGAGATAATGGAGGAGGGGGTTTCTTGCTTAGTCTCAGTTGATAGTAATTGAAATCTTGCCTAAGGGACCAATAATCTGAGCTAGTACAGATTCTCAAGGAATGTGCTTTCGACATTCCCTTTCTTTTTAAACTTATAGCATCTTCTACTTATAAGGAGTTTTCTGACAATAATTGAAGAAATTAAAAAATATAGCCAGATTGTTACTCATGTAATGGACCTCACTAAAGACAAGAAGTGAATTTTGATTCCCTTTTATACACTAATAAAACAAAAAAAAACATACAAAGAATATTACTTTATATCATGTGCATAGTTTTATCCCTGTATTGCTTGCTAAAGAATCCAGGAGAAATCATTGGAAATCCAAGTTTGTGATACCTACTGTTCTTTTCCTGCTCAATTTGGATTTGCCTTACTCTAAATCCTTTCTTAGCGCTCCTGGTAAAGACTTTTGGCCTAATATCAAGGCAAAAGAGACTGAAATGAGGAAGAAAGGATGAAGGATATTTTGGAAAGAATTCAGTATATTTATATTTTACTTGGGCACACAGTAAGTGCTTAATAAATGTTTGCTGACAATCTAATTCACTGAAGCAAAAATAGCACCAGGATAGGATTCAGTGTGTGAGAAGGAGGCTCACAAAAGATAATTTTAAAGAAAATTAATTAATTATAGAATATCATAACAAGGATATGCACAGAATGCTTTTTTTGTTACCTGCATGAACTAGAATGAACAAAATGGCTCAAAAGTAGAAATGGATGATGTTCACCTATAAAAGTCTGTGATTATTTTGGTGTCCACCTGCTAAATGTAGATAGGAAAACAAAACAGTTCATCCTTTTCAGATTTCTATTATTATTTTCTAGATTGTGAACACACTCAACAAATTAAAAAAATGCCCCACTTATATCCAGGACTGGGGCATCCTCCTCCTCAGAAAAATGAATTCATTTATGTACAATATCTTTTATAAATTAAGGGAATTCTGGTTCTGAGTGAACTGATCAAAATTCTACATTAGAAATTTATTTTCAGCTCAGTTTTATTAATTAAAATTATCTTCACTAACCCTCTTGAATTAATAAAATGTGGCTGGCAGTCATTGCCATAGTACAGGCCACAGTTGGGATGAAAATGTGGTTGCTAGGATACCTTCATTATTTCATCTCCATGTTACACCGTTCTATCAATTAATGAAGAAACACTCAAGTTAATTCTCAGCAACATTTATACACATTCTTAGCATATGATTTCCCTTATCTCCCAGTGACATTTCTCCTTCTAGCATTCACCTTCTAATCCATAAAATATTAAACACGAGGTGATCACATCAGTTTACAAATTACAGTAATGATGCAACTCTTCTCCTTAACCTTTTCATCCACTTTCCATCTTCAGGAAAGTTCATACAGAGAAATATCCATGACTGGCCTAAATTATTTTTCTGCTCATTGGTTTTCTTTCCAACATGACAAAGAAATAGATACAAGGTTTCATGTTATTTTTTTAAAGTGACATTTTTAATTCCTTTCAGTTCCCTCTAAGAGAGATAAAATAGAGGAAGTCAGAAGACCTAGGGAAGGCACACTCCCACACCAGTAATTGAGAATACTCCACAGATTATAACTCCATTCTCACTGGATACATTTAATGCAGATGTGTGATACAAGGTCTTAGGAATCTATTTCATCTGACTTTTATCTCATTATAAGCTTTGCTACATACTATTGTAGGTCACCATTTAACATGACATGATAGAAATGAAAATGATAAATCAAAGCTTTTAATAAGATAAAAAAATCTAGTTTGCAAGTGATTTCTTCAATCTAATCGTTACTAATTCAAGCATTGGTTTACCAAAAAAAAAGCCAGGAAGATATAAAACAATTGGAATATAAGGGGGGGGGGTAATCAGACTGAAAGAATTAGATGCTATTTGAATAGATATTCTCTCTTTATTTTTGGTAAGAAATCAAAAAGTTTTAAGATAGTTTCCTATCTCTGTGGAGAAAAGATCTACACTTAAAAAAACCTGTTTTTCAAATAAGAAAATTGAGAAATAGAGAGGCTGTCTCTGTTACAGTCACACACTCCCATTTCAACCACCCAAGTCCAGACCTGCATAATTTCTCTCCTAGATTCTTTTTTATAGTTATATCTTCTTTTCCTTCTCTGAATCTAGCCATTATCCTATACATTCTTTCCTCTGATGCCTGGTCAAGTAATATTCTTAATTTAGAATTTGATCATGTCATTTGTCAAAGGCAACAACAAGATCCACCACCAACAATAATAACAGAATGAAACCTCCCGCAATCTTCTCCATTCTACCTCTCCAGCCTTATTTCAATCAGTAAGCTTTAAGTGCCTACTGTGTGCTAAGCGCTGTGTTGTCTTGAGGATAAAAGCACTTTTTTCTTTCCCTTCAAGGTCCAACTCAGGTGCTACCTATTCCATAAAGTCTAGAAAATTGTTTGGGCCACTCAGAGGTGAAGTGAATTAATTGCCCAGTGTAACCTGGCTAGTAGTTATCAGAAGTAAGATCTGAACTAGGTGTTCCTGACACTGAAGCCAGACCTCTATCAGCTACACTGATATATTTTGGTATATGGTATATATGGCCTTTGATATATGCTATGAGCTTAATAAATATTTGTTAAACTGAATAATTAAATTATTATAATTGCAGAATATCATTCGAACCACCTTTTTACCCCACTGACAGGGGCGTTGTATTTGGGAAGGAGGTGAGATCTCTGCTGGATGGATAGTTTACTCAGAATTCCTCAAGGCTTCTAGGTATAATACCCCCAAATATGAGGCCGAAAGATAGGTCACATATAATCAAAAGTCTAGAAAAGAACCAAGGTTTTTTTTAGCTTTTGTCCACTTACTATCTTGTTTTTTTCTAACATTATATTCATTGGAAAAGTGAATTAAATTTAGGATATCTAATTGAAAAGAAAAGAAAGAGACCACTATATTCCAAGGCTGGTTGCCAGAGGTACTGACAATATTTTCAGGCAGTTCAGTCTATCTTTATAATAGCTATGGAAATAGGCTAATGAGGATAGCACAAAAACACAGACTGCCCAGGAAGATGCAGTCTTTCAAAGCAAAGGCCAATGGATGAGATGGTACACAGCTGTTTTCAATTCTCTAAAGCCTATGTGTGGTCTTCTTTATAGGACAAAGAAATATATTTCTCTATTATTTATTTTTGAAATTTTCATATGTGGTTTTGGCAAATCACACCATTAACTTCATTGTGCCCCAGTGTAAGAACAGTGGGTCAGGAAACAATTTTGAGAGTTCTGTAAAATCGGTAATGGGATCTCAGGAAATTTAGGAGAGTTTCCTAACATGTTGACTTCTAATCACTTGATGTTTCACATGCTGAGGAGGATGTGCCAGAAAAAAAAACTCCATCTTTCTCAAGGAACTGACTCCCAAAGAAAATATATGAAAATGGGTTTTGAGCCGCAATATAATGGTTGATTTAGACTTTGTGGAATTAAAAAATATGGAAGTATATACAATTGGAATGAAGTCCAGGTCTACAATATTTTGGATGGAATGTTGAGGCAAAATAGAGATGTCGTTAGGAGAAAGAGCTCTGGACTGGGAGTCAAGAAACCTGGGTCCAAAATCTGGTTTGTTACCTGGGGAAAATCCTCTGAGTTTTCTAGGCATGAGTTTTCTCACTCAGTAATATTCTGAGTTCTGAAAGGAGTGTTTGGTTATTTTATTCATTGTATTTTGCTGCCCTTTAGACCAGAGGTCAAATACCTGGTGATGGACCACATTGCCCACAACACTCCTGAGTGCCGGTCTATGGTAAACACTTAATATTTGATTGTATGAAGGATGTCCCAAAAGTCTTAGTGCTGTTTTTTAATTATCAAAGCTTAAA
>NW_027185779.1:6849123-6908087 GCF_028583685.1 Petaurus breviceps papuanus | reverse complement strand
CTCCTCCTCCTCCTCCTCCTCCTCCTCCTTCTTCTTCTTCTTCTTCTTCTTCTTCTTCTTCTTCTTCTTCTTCTTCTTCTTCTTCTTCTTCTTCTTCTTCTTCTGTCAGTTTCCCATTTTTTATTAAAGCTTAACATCACTGCTCCACATCATGGCTCCTCTTTAAGTGCAAAAATGCATCTAAAAGCTTAGGGAAGCTAGGTAGCACAATAGACAGAGCCCTGGGCCTGAAGATAGGAAGAAGTTAAAATATGGCCTCAAACATTTATGGGGCTGTGTGACCCTGGGTAAATCACTTAACCCCATCCCATTTGCCTCAGTTTCTTCATTTGTAAAATAAATTGTAGAAGGAAATGGCAAACAACTCCAGCATCTCACCAAGAATACCCCCAAATGGGGTCACAGAGTCAGACATGACTGGAAATGACTAAAAAATTTAAAAATGCTTTGCAAACCTTAATACATAATATAAAAACCAGCCATTTTATTATTGGCTTCTCCTTGAGTACTCTCTTTTCCTGTGTGAAGACCACTGAAGGCTCAGAACTATGCTAATCAAATAGATATATTAATGTGTCATGTCTTACTTATGGAAGTCCCCAAAATGCTACTATTTCTCCTTGATAATCAGCCATAGGGCCTAATCCTATAACCTCTTCAGCAAGTTACCAAGATAGGATGTGTCTGCTTCTGGCTCACCTTGAGACATCGCTCTGTGACCCTGAGCTCACCCAATCAGAACTGAAAATAACTTCTGAACATTCTTTTCCAGATGTCCTCCCTCTCACCCTTAAGAGTAATTAGAGAATTGGAGATCTTAACCCAGGCCCTGCTGATGCCCTTTACCTTCCAGAGTCAGTTCCAACCCATGCATAAGTCAGAATATGGCCCCAGGTTCCATTCTGTACTCTCAAGGACTAGCACCAGAATTTCTGCTTAGTAGTCACTAAGTGGAGCCTGTCCTAAAATCTGACCATTGATTTTGCTTCTTTTGAAGTACCAATATAGAAGATTTATAACACATAGAGGCCCTAACAAGCTATATCCTCAGATTTTCTCCAACCTTAAAAAAGTGATTGGTAGAAGGAAAAATTACTTCCATTAGAAAGAGTGAATTCTTTGGCTGCTTGTTGCTAATGATGTCCTCATTCAGATTCTATCTAGTGACTTCTCCCTGAATGATCTTTTCCCTTACAGTGGGTACTTGAAACTCAGAACCTCATTACAATATGAGCTATATGTCTCTACCAGGGCTTGGTCATAACCAAAATGCCTTTGGTGCTATGAGGGTTTCAGCCTTTGAAACAGAGTTCTTAATCTCTCTGGCCAACTACACAGTCTGGGGATGTTTTCCTTTGTTTTACCCTACAAGCATTCTTCCCTGAACCTGAATCTACTTATTTTAAACATAGAGTTGATTTGAAGGGCTCATATGTAGAAACAATTTTTCCCATTCACTCTAAAAATGGAATCTGCTCTTAGAATTTTCACTATGTCACCCTTCCTCCCTACACTTATTCCCTAATATCCTATTCTCTTTCTGTCTCTCTTTTTTAAATCTCTCTTCTCACACACTCAATAACCACTCTCTGTTTCATTCTCTCAATTAAATTTAACCTCATTATATTTCAGTAAGTTTACAACTATGTAAAGCCAAGCATGAGTAGCTTTCCAGAGGACTGTTGCTGTGAACAGCTTCAAGGTTCTGATTACATAGTATAGTGGACTCTTTATTTATTCAGTAATAAACTAAGACAAAACATTGACAGAAACCAAAGTATTGCATTCACAATGTTATGACATAAGGTATCACTAAAGAGGCCACATAGTTTTCACCAAAGTGGCCACATAGTTTTTAACAAAATGTATCATTCAGTAAATCCTTAATTCAATCATCCTTAAGGAGCAAGCCTCCTTAAGGGGAACAAAGTACAAAGGTCAAAGTTCTCCACCCCTAGGTCACAGTAGATCATAATCTCAGTCAGCATTAAGTACCCAAGAAGAGGTCTTTTCATCTTGACACGAGGCTGGCTCTCAGCTTCCGTGGTTCCTCTTCCATGGTCCCAGCTCCTGCCCAAATCTACCCAACTGACACCTGGATTCAAAGGTAGGCAGCTCTTAGCTCTTTGTCCAGCTCCTCATCTAGTTTCTTGTTCAGTTCCCATTCCAAATTGAGGCTTACAGTGTCTAGTCCACTTCAATTCCTTCACAGTTCCTGTTTCTGGGAAGACAAAGCTTAACAGAGCCACAATGATATTCATGCACATTGCAGGCACCATCATCAATTCACTCTCTGCCTGTGAAATCAAGAGACCCACAAACAAGGTCTGAGAAGGTAAACACAAATAATCATCATAGAAATCAACACAGACCCACAAACAAGGAATGAGGCGTCAACACAAGTCATCAGTAATGTCCCAGGACCTCCAAAACCCTCCTCCAGGACTTTGGTAAAAAAACAACCAGAAAATCCTCTTTCAGAGCTTCCAGTAACAACGTCCCAGACCTTCTATACAAAGTATCACAAACAAAAATCAACAGAGACAGAACAGACAAACATAGAGTGCGCAGGATACCACAAGTTTTCTCCTTCTCCACTCTGCCACCACAAGAGTTCTCTTCTCAATTCTGCTCAGTTCTTCTCAGTTCTACTCTTTCCCAGCTTGGGCTTCTCCTTATTATCAGCTCCTCCCTGTTCTGCCCCTTCCTGTTGCATCAGCAATAGGGTTTTACAAATTCTGGGGCTCACAAGTTCTGGTGTTCAAAAGTTCTGGGGTTCACAAGTTCTATTTCTTAACAAAGATTTGATATAATCATGGGCAAGGCTTAAAAGAAACTTGAACTGAAACAAGGTGATAAATAATAAATAGCTGAAACAAGGTGTTAATTACTTCTTTGCTTGGCATTACAAACTAATACATAATCTATCACAAAATAGCTAGTGGCCAGATCTTGCACTACTATGACAAAGAATGAACAATAAAATATATATCATGGCATGGTAAGTTGAGTGGTAATATATGGTATTGGATAAAAGTATATAGGTTACATCTTCCTTGCATAGAATATTGTTAGTCTTCTCACAGGGCTTTCAAACTTAACAAAGAATTAGTTGAAGGAGATGGGAATGGTTAGACTGAGGAAGAGAAGATTCATGATGGTTCTCTTCAAGTGTCTGAAGAGTAGTAATTTATTAGAAGGATTAGATGGGCTAATACCAAGAGCAATGGGTAAAAGCTTGAAAGAGGCAATTTGAGGCTTGAGAACAAAAAAAGCTTGCTAGCCATTAGAGTTATCTGAGAGTAGAACTGGCTGCCTCGGTAAGTAGTAAGTTCTCCCTTATTGGACACATTCAGGCAGAGACTGGATGATCACATATTAGTTATGTCCTGTGGGGAATTGACTCCAAACAAGATTTGGATTATATGACTGCTGTGGTTCTTCCCAATGAAATTCTCTGCTTCTGTGATTTCTCCAATGCTCGAAAATTACTCTTTCTGCAATTAACATGGGGCAGAGTAGTTGCTTTCTAAAATCTGTGCTTGCGGGCCCCAAATGTAAGATACCACTGATTCCCAGGCTTATCCTTTAGTTCGCCAAATTCCATCTCTTCCATCCTTCAGCACTTATCAACCTTGAGTTCATCAGCAACGACCTATAACCCTTTCCAGTATTATACACTCTATATTTATGACACTATTCATCTAATTCCTATACATCCCTTTGCTTTTCCCTCCATTAATATACCAATTCAGGGTGGGGTGGAAAGTACACAAGCATTTAAGCTCCATTTCAACAAATTATTTCAAATAGATGACATTCCTATTAAAACTTCAGGCTTAAAAGGTTCTAGAAATAGCCCAAACTTAAGCTGTATAAAAATCTGGGACTTGTATTTCTAGGGCTGTCAGGAGAACCTTAACCTTTTACAAGCATTAATTTACTCAGCAAACAAAAAGGGAAAAATATGAAACCCCCAAATACCTCTATTAGGCAACATAACCTTATAAGTATAGCAGTATCAGTGACCTCTCTCTATTATTTAAACAATGAAGATGCAGTGCTCCTGGGGAAGTGGAACAATTGCTTGGCTGCCGCAAACATCAGCATGAGTCCATTAATCTCAAGTCTTGCTGTGGTCCTGCAATATGCTTTGTAATCCCATTCTGCCTCATGTTAAATTATTTTAGTAAAGTCAGGAAGCAGTTTTAAAAGCCTAGAACCATAGGATGTAAATCTAAAATTACAGAGTGAAATTGTATAATTCTCCACATATTAATGCAATTCTTTCTCATTAGCCCTTCTCTGATTCCCTTCTAACATCTAACACAAGGTTAAAGCTACCACATAGAAAAAACAAACAAACAAACAAACAAAAAAAAAAACCAATTGACTTCAGTTCTTGAAAAAAGTCATTTGGATCAAACAAAAAAAAATCCCAAAACCCCAATTGATCAACTAACCTAACTTTGCCAGATTTTTCTCTGAACTCAAAAATGCTAAAAGCATCAATAATCATTACCAAACATTACATCTGCTTCCTTTTCATACATATATACATATCTGTATATATACATACATGCATACATAATGTATATCAAGTAAAAAAAATATGTCTTCTATATTTTCTTCAAAGGAGTTCTGAAGACTCAAATCCAACAAATTATCTACATTTCTGACAGCTATTTTGATACAGATATATCAAATATAATGATATCCTTTGAATAGATAGAGAAATTAAAGAAAATAAAGTTTTTCTTTAAGCAAATTTACAATGATACATTTATTCATTATCAGTACTTGGGGTACCTGATAGGTCATTTTAGAAATTGAGTATATAGTTTGAATGGGGTATTAGAAAACAGAGAAGATTAGGTTAGATAAACAGTATGGAGGCAGTAGATAGAACCCCAGCCTTCAAATAAAGACACTACTGTTTTAAATCTAGTATCAAGTAAAATAACATATGTTAAGTGATTTGCAAACCATAAAACTCTATACAAGTGACAGTTCTTGCTATTTAACCTCTTTGCTCTCTAAGACACTCTAAGGCCATGTTACGTGTAAGTGTAGCAGCAAGCACCCCAAGCGTCCCCAGGGTTGCTGCCAGCACAGGTTCTTAGATCTGCCTTGATAAAGGAAAGCAACTCAAAATGGGTTAACAGGCTTACTTTAATCAGTCAAATATGTATCATTTACCTAGTTCAGGGGAAAAAGGTCAGCACCCCGAACTTCAGAATATACAGACAGAATTATCAAGTCAGAGAAACAGATCAAGTAGACAGATTTCAAACTGTCCAACCACTACATCCATACCAAATCAACATCTGGGTTTTTCAAAGCCGACGGGGAGCTCTGCAGCAGCAACAGCTTCCCAGAGTCTCATCTGATCAAATCACAGAACACTTCTCAAAGTGAGCCCCAAAACAAAGCTACACATCAGGGCTTATATAGCCTTCTCCTGGCTCAGAAAATGTAACAACTTTTTGGACCCACTGGCCAATCAAGAAGTATCTACTGAAAAGCAAGCCTTCCACCTCAGGCTCCAGGTGCACTTTAGCCTAGGGGCAGGGAAGATTTTAAAAATTTACATTCCCATTACAGTAAGTTACTGATCTTAATGAATAAAAGTAGTCTCTATACCAGGAATTCACCAATTATATACATTAATGAAGTCATATACTTAAATAAAAACAAAATCAAAAATGAGCAAAATCTCAAACTAATGTCTTTATTTATTAAGGTCTGTGTTTTACCCTACCTCTCTTCTCCCCCAAATCTGTTACTGCTTATCTCAGATGATTAGAATATAAGACCTTTGAGAGTAGGGGATATGTTTTATCTCTGTATTCTCATTTCCTAGTACCATCTCACCCATAGTAGATGCTTAATAAATGTTTGTTAAATAAATTAGATTTCAAAAACACATTGAAAATCTGTTCTTTCTTGTACTTTGCTCCCAAAGTTTGTAAATGGCATTGGAAACAAAAAATAGATGATAGGTATTAGGAAAGGGGATGAGAAGATTCATGGCATTTCTCCTAGATCCTTACATAGGGATGAAACTATCTAGCACAGGAAGGGTTTGCTAGGTGCCATTCTGCTATAAGGCAGGAGCATCATATCCATGTGAAGGTATTATTTGTGAAGCCTAGAATTAGGTCTCTCCAAGTCAACACCCTTGCTTGTTAAAAAATGAAACAGCTGCTCTCACCAATCAATCAGCTCTGAAGTAAACATGAACATTTACTTGTCACTCATCAGAAAGCCTGAACTTCTGGACTTAGTGTCACTTGCTGCTCATTGTTTCCTAATGTTTTGCAACACCATGTGTGAGAGAACAGAATGGAATACAAGTTATCATCCAAAATGAGCTGCTATAGCTTGATGTGGCACATTGCCTTCATGCCTCATGGAAGATGCCATGGAACATACCAGCATGTCAGGTCTGGCACGTCACATCATTGGTGGTGTTCTCCAACTGGTGTCATGGCCCTACCAATATTTCAGGCAAAGCCAAAGGTGGGGGTGAGGTGGGAAGATGGTGCCGTTCATCATGGAAATGAAAAACAAACTACATTTCTCCACCAAGATGGATTTTATTTGGGAATTTTAGATCTCAGTTACAATAAACATAACTTGAATAAGCTGCTAGAAGAGAAATGACATGGTCTTTTTATAAGATGGGAATTTTAGAAAAATAGGAATGTAAGATCATAAGAATATAGATTTAGAGCAGAAAGGGTATTAAGGGCCATTTTGTACAATTCTCCTCATTTTACAGAAGAGAAAACTGAGCCCAGAACAGCATAAGTAATTTTCTGAAAAGGTGACAAGCATCAGAGGTGGGTTTAAGCAAGATTCTCTGACTCCAAGTCCACTGCTCTTCCGACTGTGGCAAGTTACTTATGAATTAAAAATCCTTTCTCCAAAACAAATTTTTGAAGCAAGCAGAACAAATATTATTCCCATTTTGTAACCTTGCAAACCAAGGCTTTCCCATTCTGCAAATGATAAATGGTAAAGGATAGGAATAGGCAGCTTTCAGAAGAAGAAACCAAAGCTCTAAATAGTCACATGAAAAAATGCTCTGAATCCCTATTGCTTATAGAAATACAAATTAAAACAACTCTGAGATACTGCTTCATACCTATCACATCAGCTAACGTGACAGAAAAGGAAAATGACAATGCTGGAGGCAATGCAAAAAAATTAGGTCACTAACACACTATTGGTAGAGTTGTGAACTGATGTGAACTGGTCCAATAATTCTGGAGAACAATTTGAAACTATGCCCAAGGGATATAAAACTGTGTATAACCTTACTACTAGGTATATCCCAAAGAGATCAAAGAAAAGGGAAAAAAAAGACCTATATGCATAAAAATATTCAAAGCACCTCTTTTTGTGGTAGCTAAGAATAGAAAATTAGGGAGACATTCATCAACTGGGAAATGACTGAACAAGTTGTGGTATATGATTGTGATAGAATACTATTTTGCTGTAAGATATGATTAGCAGGATGCTTTCAGAAAAACCTTGGAAGATTTATATAAATTGATACAAAGTGAACAGAGCAGAACCAGGAAAGCATTGCACATAGTAATAGCAATATCGTAAGGAGGATCAAATGTGAAAAACAGATACTCTGATCAAGACAATGATTCAAGACAATTCCAAAGAATCCATGATAAAAAAGTCTATCTACCTTTAGGGAGAGTATTGATAAATTCTGAGGGCAGAGTGAAGCATATTTTTAAACTTTATTTTTCTTGGGTTTTAGGTCTGTGTTTTCTTTTGCAATAAGGCTAATATAAGAATATTTTTGCTTCACTTCATATTGCTTGCCTTATCAAGGGATAGAGGAAGCATGAGAAAGAGACAGAGAATGTGGAACTCAAAATTTTAAAAAATGAATATTGTTTTTTTACATCCAATTGAGAAATATTTAATGAAATAAATAAAAAATATATTTAAAAAGACTCAGGCTCTAAGTGGCCATATGTGGCCACAGTCCACAAGGCCAGAGAGAGGAAAAAAAAAACAATTTTGCATTGTGAGATTAGAGAAAGTTTCTTGGAAGAGCTGAATTTGTAGTGGCTTTTGAAAGATGGATAGGATTTCAAAAGTAAGCTACTGGAAAGAATAACTACAAGTTGATATTACCAAATATTACTTAATATTAATGCTTCTAAAATTAGGATAGCCATGAAACTTAAATTGCTATGTGCAGTAAAACCAGACCACTTTTAGGATTTGAGAACCAGGTGTCTAGAAGTGGTTATTATGATTACACCATGAGAAAAAGATGAAATGGTAGAGTAAGATGATGAAGTTTTATTATCGTATTATCTCCTACTTAGATTTCAGAAATAAAAATAACATACAAGCATCCACTTTTAAGTCTAAGAATCAAGATCAAGCACCATATTTACTGCATAAGTATAAGGAGAACAGCAATTTGGGTGCAGCTGCAGGAATCTAGGACAAATGTCAGTCACTCTATACTGTCCCCTCCAATCTTACTAAGTAAAACTCCAAGGTAATGTTTGTCCCTATTGTTAACAGCCAAACACATGAAGGAAGTTAAAGAGAATTTATTCATATCGATATAAATATCAGCTAGGTTTAGAGGCATTGTGGTGAAGGTCTATCCATGCTTGGACCTACTTAGGCCTTATCTGGAATTTTGTAATTAATTGTGGGCAACACAGTTTAAGAAGGATCTTAGTAGGGAAAATAGGATAGTGAATGAAACTGATGAGAGAAACAGACAGACAGAGACAGAGAAACAGAGAGACAGAGACACAGAGAGAGAGAGAGACAGAGACAGAGACAGAGACAGAGAACCCAAGCTCCCTGCCTACTCTCAAGGAGTTTACCCTCAACCATAGTCCATTGTAGCCTGATTAAATTAGGAGTGATATGTCCAGTTCTGGGCAATACACACATCCCTATGTGTACACATACACATGTATGTACAAATATGTGGGTATCAAAATGATAATAATAGGCTGCGTTCATATATAACTTTAAGGTTTACAATACATATATATATATATATATGTTAACTTATTTGATCATCACAACAACCCTTTGAGGTAGGTGCTATTATTATCCCCATTTTATAGATGAGGAAACTAAGGAACAGAGAGTTTAAGTGACTTGCCTAGAATCACACATCTAAGTGTCAGAGGCATATATACACATAACCTATATATCTATATAGATATGTAGAGATAGCCAGCTCCTAATCAATGTCCTTGATATGTGTACATTTGTGTGCACATGTGTATATGTGTGTGTATGAGAGAGAGAGAGAGAGAGAGAGAGAGGGAGGGAGGGAGGGAGGGACAGAGGGAGGGAGGGAGGGAGGGAGAGAGAGGAGAGGCATTGACTAACAGCTAGAATATTTCAAAGGACAGAAATCAGGATGCCAAGGAGATTCAAAACCACACCTTCAAATAGTTGGGTGATGAGACTGTGTTTGTTTACTGTGTTTAGATATTATATCTATCTGTAAGTATTTGAAAGGCTGTTTTATGTAAGAGAGATTATAAGTGATCTGTGTGATCCCAAATGAGGACCATGAGTTGGAAACTAGTGAGATATATTATTGTTCAATACAAAGAAAGACATCATATATTCAATAAAAACTCTTTCAAAATACTAAAATATTAAAAATGGATCTGTGATGTGGGTAGTATATTCAATAATGTAGATTGTTGCTGGTCCATGCCTTCCAATCCTGGGCAACCATCCTTGTCCTACATTAAATTCTTCATAGGGATCCATCCAACCACTAGAGCATTCCTTGTTTTTTCTTGATGTTGTGGGGAGAACAATGCTGCACACAGGCTGAACAGTTCTTCTTTACTCTCACCATCTGACCAGCTTGTCTCCTTTTTAAATTATATCATTCTTTGAAGACATCTTTGAATATATGTCTCCTTTATCATTCTCTGTTGATAATGCATTGCAACCTGCTCATACCCACCATGAGCTTTTCCATTACTCTTCGGTTAATATTACTTTTCATTTCTTTGGAGACTTTAGTGTTCCATGGCTCACAGTCATATAGTCACAAAACTCACTGATAATAATATCTCACATCTGCATAGCAGTTTACTGTCTTAAGATTATAGCATGTTGAAACAGATATCATTTAAGGTTTCATTTGGAGACGAGACTTAAGGGAAAGCAGCATTATAGACTACATAGCCCATAGAGTTTGTTTCTGGGATAAAAAAAAAAAACAACCCACATATCTGTGTATGTACAGCAAATATATGCTTCCCAACAACCAGAAAGTATAAGGAATGGGAATTTTTCTTCTGTATTTTTCTGTATATATAAGAAATAAACAAGTCGATATTGGAAAAGAATAAAAATGCCAATTTCCTGAATGTACTATAGGTCAGTACATTTGGGTTCTAGTTCTGGCTTCCAGGTCTATGATTTCACTTCTGGTGTGAGCTCTGGAATATCACTGATGTCTTCTGGATGTCAATTTCTCCACTTATATAAAAAAGGAAGATTGTTCTAGATAATGTCTAAGGTTCCTTCGAATTCCAAATCTATGACTATGAAATTCAGCTCACCCATATATATGCATATATGTATGTATATATATATATATATATACACATATGTAATTGTGTTTGTATCTGTCTCTCTGTCTGTCTGTCTATCTACTCAGTACTGGGAGATGGCAATGCCTATCCACAAGGATCTAAATAGCCTCTCAGGTCCCTGTTAGCTATATATATATTTTTAACAATCACAAGTAATTTATTTTTGAGAATCAATTAACATGAAATTATACAAATAAAATTTGTATAAACACAAATCCACATTTTGTCATAACACAGATGGCAAAGGACAAAAGCAAAAACAAGAAAACTAAATTGGCCGCTATATACAATTGGACACAGTTGTGTCATGTACACTAAAAGTCTTTTACAAAATAGTCATCTCAGATCAATAGAAGCCCACTCTCCATTCAATGTCGTCATCCTGCAAGATAGACTGCTGTAGCATCCACACCTGTTTTCTCCATGTCCTCCTTTAATATGGCTGGTAATTGTTTTGGTGACGACCACCCCCTCGGGATGCTTTGCCATACATGCTTTGTTGACCTCGGCCACGACCCCTAGTCCCACCTCGGCCGCCGGCCGCAGCGCCCCTCCCTCCTTTCTGTTGCTGCTGCTGCTGCTGCTGCTGCCTGTATACCTCTTTGGGCTGGGCAACTTTGACTTCACACTTCCCAGAACCAATCTGGTGATATCTGTTCTCTAACAATTTCTTTCCTGGCTCTTTGTCTGTGTACGTGATAAAACAGAATCCTCTTCTCTCGTTAGTCTTCGTGTCCAAAGGAAGCTCGATGTTCTCCATCTCTCCGAACGCCCCGAAGTCCTCCTTAATCTGCATCTCCGACGTGTCCGGGCTCAGGCCGCCCACGAACACCTTCTTGGGCGGCTCCTTGCCCTTCAGCGCCTTGGCCCGCTTCGGGTTCAGCTTGTGCTCCTTGAGCTCCAGCACCTTGTCCACGCTGGCCGCGTCTTTGAAGAGCACGAAGCCGAAGCCCCGCGATCGGCCCGTCACCGGGTCCGTCTTGATCGTGCAGTCCACCACCTCTCCGAAGCGGGACAGGTACTAGGTCAGGTCTTTCTTGCTCGTGTCCCAGCTCAGCCCTCCGATAAACATCTTACCGTCGTCCTGCTGCTTCTTGCTGGCGTTGATCTTGGAGCCCTCGGCGAACTCCTCCATGTTGCTGTACTGGTTCACGCCCTCCATGGCGGCGGGGCTGTTGGCCGGGGGCAGGCGGCTCGGAGAGGCAGTCGCAGCGGCGCGTCGGATGGAGCCCGATTTAAAATGGCGGTGGAAGAGCCCATGTTCGCTATAAATTGATAGGAATCTATTATTACTTCTGATAGTTCATTGCAGTTTTATTCATTACATTTTGGTATAGCCCAAATATTAATCAATTGGTTGTTGTCTTTCATTCTTACTATGTTGAAATCAAGGTACAATGTTTGTGACTATGACTGATCAGCCCAATGCAGGCTTGAAAGGCTCTCCCATAGGTTGGGCACAAATAGTCCATGTGAACACTTGGAGTGGAAATTCAGTAATGGGTATTTTAATTATCATTAACTAGTTAAACAGAATTTTCATTTTTTGGAGGAGAGAACCTGCATATTTCCCTACTAGTTTGAATAAGTGAGAATATGTGTGTATATAAAATTTTCCCAAAGCACATAACATGTCTATACAAAAAAGGAGAAATAATTTTGCTTTTTAGTCAAGTAAGTGGGCTTGTTTGAGTCTTAAAGAAGATTTCTTGAGGGAAACATGCTTCAAATTAGACTTAGAAGTAAGAAAGTATCCCAGTTAAGGGATAGAGAAATGACAAGGCATCTGGAAACATCTTAAGGAGGGAACAAAGGGTAATTTTTCTGCTTCAAATAGTGCCTGCAGTTATGGATGTGATTAGTAAATGAAAATAGTTTTCTAGGTTGGTGTTGATTACACAGGCCTTGAAGAGTTAGCATAGTGAGAACCTAGGCTGGACGATCTGGCAAGTGAGCAGATTTCTGCATATGGGCCATAACATAACGACTGATATTTTTAGAGCTGTATGAGTTTAAGTGAGATTTCCGACTGAGAGAACCTTAATGCAACTGCTCATGTTGGATCTAGCGGCAAAAAGTTTCCTTGATTTAGGTTCATATGTTTCTGCTTTAGGCCTCATATACATGTCTATTAGCTAAAGACACTAATGTACTTCTATACTCTAAGTCTAGGGCTTTAATTTATTCCCATCATATGGAATACTTCACTTCAGTAAGTGATAAAATAATGTCTCCAAGTTTCCAACGATTATCAAAAGATGTTATGTGCCTGGAACATGACTAGAATTGTCTGCAGTGAATTTTTGGTACAATAGCTTCTCTCTCTCTCTCTCTCTCTCTCTCTCTCTCATCATATCTTTTCCTTTTCTTGTTATCGTTATTGTTGTTCAGTCATTTTCAATCATGTCAGATTCTTTGTGACCCCTTTGGGGTTTTTCTTGGCAAAGAAACTGGAACGGTTTGCCATTTCTTTCTCATTTTACAGATGAGGAAACTGAGGCAAAGAGGATTAAGTGACTTGCCCAGTGTCACACAACTAGTAAGTGTCTGAGGCTGGATTTGAACTCAGAAAAATGAATCTTCATGACTTCAGGTCTAACAATCCATCCACTGTGTCACCTAGCTACCCTTCCTTTATTGACTAGTTTGAATTTTTCTAACATTCTTAATGTAGAAGTACTTATACCAGGGTTTCCTTGTGGATCCTCTTCTGCTAGGAGCATAGGCTTTTGAAGTAGAAGAAGCATCTATGTGGCAGTGGAGATACAGATGAATTTGGAGTCAGAAAGGTCTATGATAGAATCTTTCTTCTGACTTGTATTAGCTGTGAGAGCCTAAGAGAGTCACTTACTTTCTATTTCCTCATCTATAAAGTATGGATAACCAGGGCGGAGGGTCCAGCATCTGCGTGGTTGACCAGATCAGGAGGCTGCGCGCACAACTGAGCTTACCAGCAGTGAGCATTTAAAAAATAATCAGTGAACCTGTTGGAATACCATGATGGCAGCAAGGTTTGTGTGTCTCCGGACCCTGACCCTACCTTCCAGGACTCTCCACCCACCATTCACAAAGACCTCTCCTGTTCTGAGGAATTCCATTCTAAAGACAAATCAATGGCTCTTGCAATCCAACAGGGGCTATGCCACCAAATCAAGATTTGGGATCCGACATGGAAAAACTGGCCGAGAAATTAAGGAAGCAGCATTCAAACCATCAGCAGAAAGAGTGTTTAAAATCTATCAGATGGGAAGATGGTTTGCTGCTGGAGGAGCTGCTGTTGGACTTGGAGCACTCTGCTTCTATGGCTTGGTAATGTCAAATGAGATTGGGGCTATTGAAAAAACAATAATTTGGCCACAGGATGTGAAGGATAGAATTCATGCCACCTATATGTATTTCACAGGGAGTGTTGGTTTAACAGCATTATCTGCCTTAGCAGTTAGCCGATCACTTGCTTTAATGACTTTTATGATGAAAGGCTCTCAGTTGACAATTGGAGCAACTTTTGCAGCCATAATTGGAGCTGGAATGCTGCTTCGGTCAATATCATATGAACAGAGCCTAGGCCTCAAACATATTGCTTGGATGTTCCATTCTGGTATCATGGGTACAGTGGTGGCCCCTCGGACTTTGTTGGGTGGCCCTCTGATCCTCAAAGCTCTCTGGTATACAGCAGGCATTGTGGGTGGCCTCTCTACTGTAGCCATGTGTGCTCCAAGTGAAAAATTTCTAAACATGGGAGCACCATTAGGAGTGGGCCTGGGTGTTGTTTTTGTTTCTTCTTTGGGATCTCTGTTTTTACCACCTACCACTGCACTTGGTGCTGGTCTTTATTCTGTGGCAATGTATGGTGGATTAGTTCTTTTCAGCATGTTCCTTCTATATGATACCCAAAAAGTCATCAAGCGTGCAGAAATAATGCCCATGTATGGCACAGAAACATATGACCTCATTAACTCCATGATGGGAATCTACATGGATACACTAAATATCTTTATGTGAGTAGCCACCATGCTAACAACTGGAAGCAACAGGAAGAAATGAACTGATTGCATTTTGAACCATCCAAACTTCGTCAGATACCTTTGCTTGTATTCTTGGTGTGTGTACTTATTAAATCATTTCTTGTACAAGCACTTTGGTTGAAGTCAGAAGTTCAGAGACACTTCAACATGGTTAAGATATTCCAGTACAATGTGATGCTTCAAGTTCTACCTTTCTTAAGAATAAATTCAGCACTTCTCTTGCAAATAAGCACAAAAAAAAAAATAAAGTATGGATAACCACAGTACCTATCTAACAAGGTTGTTGTGAGGTTCAAACAGGAAAATATATGTAAAGTACTTTGTAAACATGAATGTGTCATATAAATATTTTATCTATTTATTATGGACTCTTGGGATAATCTAATACATCATCTTTATTTAACTGATGGAGAAACTGAGGTCCGGAATAGTCAAAAGAACTTGCCCAAAGTCCAACCGCGTAGTTCAAGGGAGTTCAGTTGAAGAGTGACAGCGCACACAGCCATTGCTTTTAGCAAATGTTGTTGCCTTCCCAGAAGGGGAGGAGAAGAACAGCTGCTAGGATCAGACCTCCATGCCCACTATAGGCAGCACACAGGGGATGGAGGAAGGGGTTTCTATGCTTCTCTTGAATAGCCTGCATGATACTAATGAGAGATTCCTCAGTTATCTGTAGGACCAGTAAAGTGAGGGTATTTTCTTTCATTTTTTTTCTTTCGGGAGGGCAATTGGGGTTAAGTGACTTGCCCAAGGTCACATGGCTAGTTTTTTGTGTTAAGTGTCTGAGGCCAGATTTGAACTCAGGTCCTCCTGACTCCAGGGCTGCTGCTCTATTCACTGAACCACCTATCCACCCCCAGGATATTTTCTAAATTGCCTAATAAGGGGTAAGTAATGAAGGACAGGAAAGTAAGGAACTTAACCCCTAATTGTGCCAATCCAATAAGAGTCTGAAAAGGGGAGGGGAGGTTAATAGCTAGTCTCTGGGTTTACTAGCTTTGAATCTTAGGGGGCTGAGGCCAATCAAAACCATATTCATTGGTTGTTGTTATTTGTCATTCGTTCTCGAAGAGGACCAAGACATCCACAAGGTGATGCTATAACTTGCAAGTGAGTTGGATTTAAGGGAGGAAGAGTTGTGCAAAGTCCCCAGCCTCACTTTCTGCTTCAGAGTCATCTGGGTCCAGTGATCAGATAGAGATCAGAATGTCAGATGGCCCCCTCACTGGTTGACTCACAGGTAATGGAGTACAAAGCAGGTGCTAAGTGGCAAAGGCAGTAAGATACATACAAATAGGGGCAGCTAGGTGGCACAGTGAATAGAGCACCAGCCCTGGAGTCAGGAGGACCTGAGTTCAAATCCAGCCTCAGACACAACTCAAAATCTAGCTGTATGACTTTGGACAAGTCACTTAACCCTAACTGCCCTCCAAAAAGAAAAAAAAAGATACATACAAATAGCCAACAACAAAGCAAGAATTGGAACTGACATTCTTTGACTTCAAAGAAAATGGGCTTACCAAGATATCACACTGAGTCTGGTTCTATACTCACTCCTCTCATCGTTCATCTAATTTCATGATTTCAAAACACCATCTCTACACTTTTGTGTGTGTATATGTGTGCCTGTTTTAGAGTCTATGAGATTGTTGAATTTTATGGTTTTTTTATTCTGTTTTTAGAGGTATGTATATAAACTATATATAAATATATATTTTAATGTCATGTTTGTGTCATCTTAAAGCCACTAATAAAGAGTATAATTTTAAATAGAAAAGGTCAGTGATAAAGTTGATTAATATGAACTTTTAAAAATACATTTCAATGGAGTTCAGTTTAAATCAACAAGCATTTATTAAGCATTTACTATGTGATAGGGACTGTGCTAAGCATTGGGGATTCAGAAAAGCAAAAGCAGGCACAAGGAGCTTGTGTTATAATGGGGGAGAAAATGTGTAAAGAACTAAAATATATTTAATATGATATGGATATAACCATGTATTATTAAATACATCATATGGAATGCACATAATATATATAATATAAATATATAATACAACAAATATAATATATGCAATATTACATATCATATGTAATATCATATATAACATAGCATTATATAATATATTTAATAGTATATATAATAGTATATTTTATGTAATAGTTTATATTATATATGCATTAATATATACATGTTGGTATGTATGGAGGTATATATACAGGGCAAGTGATTAATTGAATTTAGTTTATAATAAACACATTTTTATTATCACTACTATGATTTTAAATAAGGATGATAAAGCTAAAATGAAAAATTCAGCCCTCTGTTATTTAGAGAAAATAGAAACTTTAAAATAATTGCACATTATATGGTTACATGGATCAAGGTTCTCTTATTAAGGACCATTTGGTCTCTAGTCTCAAACTCAATTAGAAATAAATCACTAATCGTTAGATATGGTTCTTTGGTACTCCTAATGAAATGAATTATTGAAGCCAATAAGATATATATTTAAATGATTCCTAAATCTACATTTCTAACCTTACCTCCTCACTTGGTTAGTCCTTCATCTCTACCTACTTAAGGGTTTAGCTATAATATGTCAAAAGTAACTCATCACCATAAAAAATTCAACATTCCTCACCAACTACTTAATTATTAGTTATTATAATTCTTCACGGTCCTTAGGTCTACAACTTTAATGTTAAGGATAATGTTCAGCAACTAAGTGGAACAGCAGATAGACTCCTGGGCCTGGAGTTAGGAAAACCTGAATTCAAATCTTGATTCATATACTTACCAGTTTTGTGACTCTGGACAAGTCACTCAAGTTTGCATTAGTTTCCTTAACTATAAAAAATGAGGAGAATATTAGCATCTACCTAGTAAGACTTCTATGAGGATTGAATAAGGTAACATCTGTAAGACACTTAGCACAGTGTCTGGTACATGGTAAGTATTAAATAAATTTTAATGATTACCCTGCAGATTATAAATCTGATAGATTCTTTTTTTTACCATGTCCTATGCACACAATTTTTGTTTTTCACAAAAATAAGTACAGTTTGGCCTCAATGACAAGATCACTATTAATCTGATTTGGCATCTGATCAGAAAGCCCACTATCATTTTAGGGTCTTTTCTTGGCCCTCTCCTATGGTTTACCTGCCTTTGTTTTCTCTCAACTACAGCCCATATTGAATGCAGGTGCCTAGATGCTTTTTTTAGATGTCATTTTTGTTGTTGGGTCATTCATCAGCTAAAGAATCTGCAGTGGGTCCCTACTGCTAACCTTTTCAGACCGGCTGTCAAGAACCTCCATGGATTAGCTGCTTTATTCCAGTCCAATTCCTCATCAGTTTCTATACCAAAGGTGTCAAAAATGGGCTGCTTGTGGGCTTTCAGATGCGGCCCAGACAGATTTAACTGCAGTTCATATTTGATGTTAATGTGTTGATATAGTAATAAAAAAGAAACACATACACATGTGTGGTTTTATCAGTTAATATGCAGCCCACCAGGGTCCTGATGGATGGTTTAGAGGTCCCCATTTTCATTTTAAATTCAACTCAATTCAATAAATATTTATTAGTTCCTACTATGTGCTAGGCATTAAGCTAAGTACTGGGGATACAAATAAGAAACAGTGATGGTCTCTGCCCTCAAAGAGCTCTGATGAGGAATTGTTATTCACTCATTTTCAGTCATGTCAGACTCTTTGTGACCCCATTTGGGTTTTTCTTGGAGTGGTTTGTCATTTCCTTGTTCAGCTCATTTTATAGATGAACAAACTGAGGCAAAGAGGTTTAAGTGACTTGCCCAGGGTCACACAGCCAGTAAGTGTCTGGGGCCAGCTTTAAAGTCATAGAGAAGAGTCTTCCAAATTTGAGGCCTGGCACTCCATGTACTGTACCACCCAGCTGCCCTGGCTGGGGAAGAAAATACATAAAAGGAGATTGAGTGAGATTGAGAGTGGCCACCAAGTGGTAGTCAGAGCAGGGGTTAGGGGTGGGCAATAGGGGTCAGGTGAGGGTGGGGAGGGCAGATTAACATGGTGTTCCATAGAGTTGAAGGAAAGTAGAGATGATGTTCATGGATAATGGAGTTGCTCGGAAGGTCACAAACCCTCTATAAAAAGTTTGACCCCAGTATTCTTTACACTATCTGCCCATTTTCACATCTTGGCCTTGTCCATGCTTTTTCCTAGTGGATGAGAATATTCTTTTATAGTTTTCTTACTAGTCTATCACTTCTTTGAGTGTCTTAAGACATACTTCCCAGAAGCCTTTTCTACTAATAGCCACCCATGGCCATGACCCCCTTATACTCCTTTCATATATATATATATGTATGTATGTATGTATATATATGTACACACACATATATACACATAAAAACATATATACACATACATATATACGTACACATATAAGTATGTATATATAAATATATGTATATTATTCACAGAATAATCAAAATTAAGAACTTAAAGGACATCTAGGGTAATACCCTCACAAAAAAATAGATTTAGTTTGTCTACCCCTTCACTCTCCCCTCTTCTTCTCTGCCTCAATTCATAGCAGAGGAAATGGAGAAGTACAGAAGTGCTACCTGAGACAACACAGATAAGCAGTAGACCCAAGATTTGTACTCAGATCATTTGAATCCAAATCAGGGTCTCTTTTTATTGTAATGTGTTGTCTCTATTGTTTTCCAGGTGAGGGAACTAAGCATCCAGAGACGTTAATCAACTTGCTTATAGTTACACACTGGGACAGCTAGGTGGTGCCATAGTGCAGAGTGCGCAGGGTCTAGCATTAGGGAGACTTTTTCCTGAGTTCAAGTCCAGCCTCAGACACTTCCTAGCTGTGTGACCCTGGGTAAGTCACTTAACCCTATTTGCCTCAGTTTCCTCATCTATAAAATGAGCTGAATAAGGAAATGGCAGACTACTCCAGTTTTGCCAAGAAGACTCCAAATGGGGTCACGAAGAGTCAGACACAAATGAAATGACCAAACAACAACATGGTTATACGACTAGTTTTAGACAACACCAGAATTAAAACCCAAGTCATCTGATTCCCAGTCTTATGAGGTCTTTCTACTGCACCACTTTGTAATCCCCTGCTTGATTTTTTCCTAGTTATCTCTGGTTTCTCTCTGATTTTCCTGTTAGATGATAAACCCCTCAAAGACAAAGACTCTGCCTTCTTTTCTGGCAGACCTTCTGCTACCTAATGCCATACCATGCTGTGTGCCCAGCAAGAGGTCCCTAAGTGCTAGCACAATAAGCCTGGCAAAAATCCATCCGTGGGGATGACTCCTTTAGGGAAACATGGTTCTTTTTTTTCCCTCGTTATTTCTTTTGGTTTAAGATAAAACTCACCTATTATCTTTAAAAACAAAAGAAATATACTCAACTGAGGGTAAGTCAGAAAAAGTTTCTGTTCTTTGTGAGCTTCATCCAAGCTAAGCCAATGGAGAGGTGACAGTCTGCAGCAGCCAGTGCACAATAACCTATCTTTAATTTCTCCATGCTCCAGGACTATTATCTTTCCACTGCCACAGCTGCACACTGCTATTGTCAGTGGTAAAGACGAGACATCTCTAATTAGGGGGCAGGATAAATTGCTTTTATCTACTTTTTAACATGCTTTTACATGGCACCTGGTACACAAGCCTGAGCTAGGCAACCATAATTTGAAAAGCAAATGACTGCTCAGAGAAACATGATCCATTTTTAAAAAAAAAGACAATTAAATATATAGAAGAGTAAAATCAGCATGCTGGGGACTGCAGAGCTATAAAGCCATCAGAAGACCAGTAGGGTTGTGCTTTCATAACCGAGTTAAATAAGTATTCCTAGACCATACAATACAGTGGAAAGAGCCCTGGTTCCAATTTCTCCTCTGACCCTTACGACCCTCTGTGAACCTGAGCAAGTTTCAGGCTGGCAACCCAGCCTCAATTTCCTTATCTGTAAAATTAAAAAGTTGGACTAGACCTTTGAGCCTATTTCTAACTCTAGCTCTATGATTCTGTGTTCCCTATAGAGAGGGCCTGTCCCTCTAATTCTATTCGCTAACGTGAGTAAACAGTTATGTCAGAAGTATGGGGAAATGGCCTTGCCACAGGGTGAGTTGACTTGAGCAAATGGGAAATCTAAGTAAACAGGTGGTAAGATAAAAAAAAAAGGGAACAGAAACCCCTCAATAAGGATCATCTCAGACTCTTACTTTGTTGTTCCTTGGATGAACACACACAAAATATCAACAAAAATGCTTTCTACTTTCTGGTTTTTGATGTTTTCATCAAAAATTATTTGATTTTTGTTTCTTGAGGAGGAAAACCATGATGGGTCCAGGAATGATTGTTCTGGATGGTCCCAATAGCTTGTGAAAAAAAGAAAATAAAAATAAGCTGCCAGTCCTTCAAAGAAAGACCTGCACCTGAGCTGAGCTTCCTCTGGCCTCTACAGGTCCAGTAGTTAGTGGGAGTGTGGCAGGCCATTGGTCTAACTCCCTCTCTTAATTCACTCTTTTCACTTATCAGCAACAGAAACGTTCTCAACGCTAGCTCATGAAAAGCAGCACTGCAGACACACACATCCACCCTCCATCCGCTCCCTTATGCTCACTCACAAGACATGCCAACTAGTAAGAGAGCACCAAACTTTGGCCCCTTCTTTTGTCTGCATCTCTTGGCACTTTCCTGATAGCTGGCTGCAGCTTTCCGAGTTGTAAAAATTGGTATTTCTAAATAATCACTGCTCCCCTCTATTTTATTTATTACAGCTTTGGATCTGAAAAGCCTACTGGAGATTTTCAGTGATGTGGGGGAGGCTGATATCCAGCTGAGAGGAGCTCAGTGCAGCTGCTTCTCTCTGGCTCAGTCGGGGGAAACTTGCCTGATTAGGGTCTCCTGGTTTCTTGTTCACTTCTCCTACGGGGATGCCTGTATGGTGCCTGCCGGATCTTTTGAACAGGTATCCTACTGATGTACCATTAATGAGAATACAGTTAACAGAGTGAGAGCAGCGATCATTTTCTCAGTCTCTTTGTTAAAGCTCTAATCTGAACACTGGTCTGGAGCACTTAATATCTTTTTGTATCTAAAAATACTCACAAATCCTCATCTCTATTTCAGTATTATTACTCAGTTCATACTCACAGCATCCCCAATTAGTCTGTGATATTTGTTAATTTAGCTGGCAGTGATGCGTTATCTCAGGATTTGCTAGAATGTAAAAAAAAAAAATCCATCCTTTGGGAATTTGAAGGTAAACATGCCCCACCCCTAGCTTAGAAGAGGAAAATGAATGTTTTCTTTTATTTCATAAAAATAAAGTCAGTGTATGATAATGGATAAAGTGCTCAAAGTCTGGAAGGCATGAGTTCAAATACAACTTCTGCTAATTAAAGCTATGTGACCCTGGTCAGGTCACTTAACCTCGATAGGGCTCAGAAAACTCCTTTGGATTTATGTAAGTCATAAATGGGGTCTCAGTCTTCAGTGGTAGAGAGAGTTCTTCATGGTGAGGAAATTACAGCTCCTTTCCTTTTTTCATCAAGATAATCATAACTAGAATTAATAGTAACAATAATAGCTAGCATTTATACAGCATCTAGCTTCATATCAGCTAAGTGCTTTACGAATATCTCATGTGATCCTTATGACAACCCTGGAAAGCAGATACTATCATTATCCCATTTTACAGTTGAGGAAACTAAAGTACACAGAATTTAAATAACCCACCTGAGGTTATACAATTGGTAAGTATCTGAGACTGGATTTGAATTCAGGTCTTCCCTACGCCAGGCTCAGTGCACTATTCACTGCACTATCCTGCTGCCTTTAATGTTACACTTTCAAAGTGTTTTTTACACAATATCTCATTTAACAGTCACTACAAACTGAGGTAGGTATACAGCCAGCATATAGATGAAGAAACTGATGCCCACAGAATTTGTCAGTAACTACTAAGAGGCAGGATTTGAACCAAGGTCTTCCTAACTCTGCCTCCAGCATTCTATCCACAATTGCAGGCTGTCATTTTAATTATGTTTTATCTTAGGACGGATTGAATTAAAATTGATAAATACTTTACACTATTAAGCCCTAAAGGGAGGTTTCATTTTCAGGTGTGTTGTTAGGATATTTTTCAAAAGACCCAAAGAAAAATAGTCATTTTAGATAGTCTGTAGTTATTCTAGAGCTAGAGATTAGAGTGTGAACATGTATGTATGTGTTTTTTAAAAAAAGAACACACCTTGCATTTAACAGATTGAAAAGTCTATTTTTAAAAAGACAAATGTTTCCTGAAAAACAAGACAGATTTATTTGACCTTCTATTCCAGGAAAAGTATAAAACTGTGTATTATGTTGAAGGTGGCACAGGTGGGCATTGGAAATGAAGGGACATTATGGCACTTTCTGACCCTACCAGAATGAAAATTATTTACCAGTATGCAAATAAGGTGACTGACAGGAATATGGTCAGGGTGTCCAGGGACATTTTTTTTCTTACTTAATTTTCTTTTCCAATTATATGTAAAGATAGTTTTCAACATTTTATAAGATTTTGAGTTCCAATTTTTTCTTCCCCAAGATGGCAAGCAATCTGATATAGGCTTTACATGTACAATCTTATTAGACATATTTCCACATTAGTCATATTATAAAGAAGAATCAGAACAAAAGGGAAAAAACACAAGGAAGAAAAAAAAGAAAGAAAGAAAATGCTTTGATCTTCATTCAGACTCCATAGTTTTTCCTCTGGATGTGGATAGCATTTTCCATTTTGAGTCTCTTGGAGTTGTCTTAGAACCTTGCATTGCTGAGAAGAACTGAGTCTATCAAGAAGAACTTGGTCATCACTCTGTGCTATGACTGCATACAATGTTCTCCTGGTTCCACTCACTTCACTCAACATCAGTTTCATGTAAGTCTTTCTAGGGATTGTTTATTTTTTTTTAAATCCATCCAGGCAAAATTAAAGTCCATTCTGAGCACTCTGAACCAACAGCAAGGTTACAGGACCTCTGCAACAACACCACTGTCCTTCATCAGTGGACGAATCTGGCAAAACAACATCAAAACAGACAGACAAAGTACCAGCATAATAGCCTTGTCTCCTCAGTCCTTGGCAGCTCTGGGTGACAGCTCTCAAAAGTCCTGGGCAGTTAGAACTGGCCCTCAGCAGTCCGCTCCATCTCTCTGCCTCCATGATGCTGCTTCCAAAAAAAAATTCTTCTGCCTCTCTCTCTGCTTGTGCCTCTCAAAATTCACATCACCAGCTCCTCCCAGTTCAGCCCCCTCTTTTCATGTCAACAAGTCCATCCCACAAGTGGGATTCAAAAGTGCTGGGTTTTAACACCATCAATCCAAAAACCAAGCCAATGCGAGGGAATCTTTAAATTCCATTACTATTATACACATTGAGGCAAAGAAAAAGTCATTATATTGGAGTCATTCTGGTTGTTTTACTTTTTCATTTTTCAAATGCTTTATTAACTTCTGATTTACATCATTCATTTCCGCCAGATTTTGAGTTACACATTTTCTCCCTGTTTTTCCCCTACCCACCACCCCAAAATAGCAGTCCCACAGTATATCCCCTCCTCCAATCTGCTCTCTCCCATATCTTCTCTCATATCCCCTTTGACTTTTCCAGTAGGGCATGGTGGATCTCTATGCCCCAGTACCTGTATATCTTATTTCACAATGACATGTAAAATAGTATTATTAATAGTATATATATATATATATATATATATATATATTTAAATATTTGATTTTAAAACTTTGAATTCCAGATTCATTCCCTTCCTCCCTTGTCACCCCCCCTTACTGGAAAGATGAGCAGTTCAGTATAGGTTGTACATGTGTAGCTTATGTAAAACATTAACATAGTTGACATATTGTAAAAGAATGACTGTATTTCCCTCCCTCCTATCCCACCTCCCACTAGTTCTATTCTGTACTTTGATCCTGTCCTTTTTCAAAAGTGGGTGCTTCCAACTTAACCTCCCCCCCAGCCTGTCCTCCCTTCTATCATCCCCCCTCTCATCCCCTTCCCCCTACTCTCCTGTAGGGTGAGATACCATATTTAGTGTGTATTTCATTCCCCCCCAAGCCAAATTCAATGAGAATAAAGTTGACCCATTTCCTTTTGCCTTCTTATTCTTCCCCTCCATTGTAACCATTTTTGCTTGCCCTTTCTATATGAAATAGTTTACCCCATTCTGTCTCTCCCCATCTCCTCTCATTATATTCCTCTCTCACCTCTTAATTTCACCTTTTAAGTATCATCCCGTCCTATTAAATTGGTCCTGTGCTCTCTATCTATGTCTACCTGTAAACATATATACACACATTCACATATGTATTCATACACCCATATACCCTCCGATATAGACATATACATACATATATATATGTATATATATATATATTCCCTTCAACTATTTTCATACTGAGAAAAGTTTCATCAGTTACAATTATCATTTTTCCATGTAGGAATGTTAATAGTTCCACTTTGATAAGTTCCTTATGATTTCTTTTCCCTGTTTAGCTTCTCATGCTTCTCTTGCTTCTTGTATCTGAATGTCAAATTTTCTATTCAACTCTTGTTTTTTTATCAAGAATACTTGAAAGTCCTCTATTCCACTGAATGATCATATTTTCCCCTGGAACATGAGACTCAGTTTTGCTGGGTAGGTGACTCTTGCTTTTAATCCCAGCTCCTTTGCCCTCTGGAATATCATATTCCAAACCCTTCGATTCCTCAGTGTAGAAGCTGCCAGATCCTGGGTTATCCTGATTGTGTTTCCACAATATTCAAATTGTTTCTTTCTGGCTGCTTGTGATATTCTCTCCTTGATCTGGGAATTTTGGAACCTGGCTGTAATATTCCTAGGAGTTTTCTTTTTGAGATCTTTTTCAGGAGGTTTCAGGAGGTGGATTCTTTCAGGTTCCATTTTGCCCTCTGGTTCTAAAACATCAGGGCAGTTTTCCTTGAGAAATTTTTGAAGGATGATTTCTAGGTTCTTTCTTTGATCATGGCTTTCAGGTAGTCCAATAATTTTTAAAGTATCTCTCCTGGATCTATTTTCCAGGTCAGTGGTTTTTCCCATGAGATATTTCACATTGCTTTCTATTCTTTCATTTGTTTTGAACTGTTTAATAGCATCTTGATTTCTCATAAAGTCATTAGCTTCCATTTGCTCCAATCTAATTCTGAAGGAATGATTCTCCTCATTGAGCTTTTGAGATTCCTTTTCCATCTGGCAAATTCAGCTTTTTAAGGCATTCTTTTCCTCATTGCCTTTTTGAGCTTCTTTTGCCATTTGAGTTAGTCTGCTTTTTAAGGTATTATTTTCCTCAGTCAGGCTGTTGACTCTCATTTTGTAATTTTCTTGCATTGTTCTCATTTCTCTTCCCAATTTTTTCTCCACTTCTCTTATTTGCTTCTTAAGGCCCTCTATGGCCTGTAACCAGCTTGTATTTTCCTTTGATGTTTTTGGTGCAGGAGTTCTGACTTCACTGTCTTCCTCTTGTTCCTTGCTTTGATCCTTTTTGTCCCCAAAATAGGAGTCTAATATTGGGTTCTTCTGTTTGCTTTGTTTTCTTTGCCTGGACATGTTGTTATTCAATTACTTGACTTTTGAGCTTTTTGCCACAATAAGACTCTGCTACCAGACAGGGGAGCTTCTGTCCCAAACACTGGGGTTTTCTCAACTGCTGGATGTATTATTTGGGAGCCCTTGCTGAAGCCTCCACATGCTCTGGCAAGCTGGACACATCCCCCAGGTCTTCCACCATAGACTGCAATCCAGATCCAAGCAGGTTAAAGCAAGAGCGATTACCCCTCAGACTGGTTGCTTGGTCCCCTACACTCTGCAGGCCAGGAGCTGAAGCTGCCACATGGCAGCAGGGGCTGTACTGCAGCCCTCAGTGGTTTCTAGCCCCAGGGGTCAAAAGCCAAGGCACTCCCAACTACTGGGTCCCAAAGTCCAGACTGCACTGACCTCTCACTTTTTCCTTCGCATCTGTGTTGAGAAATCTGGAATTGGCCACAGCTGCTGCTGATCTGGAGTCCCTCTGGCCAGCAGCTGGTTAGGCCCACCCTGGGGCTAAAGACTTGGGGTGGGGCTGGGCTGGGCTTGGCTCCCAGAGCACTGTGCTGGACAATTCCTGCTGGCCTGCAGGGCTGTCCTCAGTGGGAGGTTAGTTTCTCTGTGTCATTTTGTGGGTTCTGTAGCTCCAAAATTTGTTTAGAGTTCCCTTTTACATGAATTGGGGAAGTCAGAAGCCCTGCAGAGGACCTGCTTCTACTCCTGGTTCTTTTCTTTTCCAAAGGAAAGCAGCAATTTCTATAAACATCCAACATGGTTCAATCAGAAATATTCATAGGAAGTGTGATTTATGACAACATGTAAATACTCAATGTTCTATAAGATCAAGGAACCAGCTTCTCTCAGCATGTGAGCTGTGACCACTTGATTATCTGAAGTTCTGAGGATCAAAAATTCAGGACTAGAAGGAACCTTACAGGTCATCTGATCCAACCTTCTTATTTGACAAATGAGAAAACTATGCATTGTAAGTGATTTGTCCAACATCTCTCAGGAAGTGCAAGAGAACTCATGTCCTCTATCTGTGAAGTCATTACCCTTTTTCATTGTACAACACTGTTTCCTAAGGCACTCTAAAGTAGCAATTTACTTGGCAGTTTCCTAGTGACTGAATCTTCAGAAAATTTTAAATTTACTTTGCCTATAATGTATCCATAGAACTGAACACACTAGTTCATTTGTAATGAATATGAAGGATTTCCTCCCTTGTTTTGTTTTTCAATTCATCAGTCAATCAACAATCATTTATTAATTGTCTGCTATGTGTCAGTTGCAGTATTAGATGCTGGGAATACAAATAAAAAGTTTAGTTTCTGCCTTTGAGGAGCTTACATTGTATTTGGGAGGAGGGCATGTTCAGGGGTAGGCAAACATGACCTGTCCCTCTCCCTCTTTCCACTGGCATACTAACCTCAGCTCCAGGATATAGAACTTTCCTTTAGCCTCAACAGACAGCTTGTTCATAGCCCTGTAGGAGCAAATACCCATTGGAGCAATGAGACCTAGAAGCCCCAACACCAGTGCCAGGGAAAGCAGCCTCTGCCTGCCTCAGAAAAAGCAAGTTCTGAACTGTTGGTGCCAAGCCAAAGAACTAAAGAAGAGATAGAATGGGACAGGGCACCATGACAGGACATTGTGCATGTGGAAAGCTGTGCAGCACTCCACCAAGTCCGAGGAAAAGTGTACATCCTGCTGAGGCCAGTTCTGACCACCCAAAATTCAGCTGAGGTAGAGACCTTGTCTGGTGAACTATGAATTGCCCAGTGTAAGAGGAGGCTGAGACTCTTTGACATCCAGCCCCCAAGAAAAACATTATCAGATACATGTTCCTATGGAATAAGGGAGAAGAGGCCTGGATGAAGCCTGGGAGATTTAGTGCCTGAAAAGTTTACTTGTCCTTGGTGGGGTGTTGGAACACTAGTCATAACAATGAGACAAGAGAAAGGAATTAAAGAAATAAAAATAGGGGCAACCAGGTGGTGCAGTGAATAGAGCACCAGCCCTAGAGTCAGGAGGACCTGAGTTCAAATCCAGCCTCAGACACTTACTAGCCATGTGACCTTGGGCAAGTCGCTTAACCCCAATTACCTTGCATTCCCTCCTCCAAAAAGGAAAAAAATAAATAAATAAAAATAGGTAATGAGTAGAGAAAACTATCCCTGCTTGCTGATGATATGATGGTTTTCTTGGAAAACCCCAGGGGATCAGCAAAGATATTGAGACAAATAATAGTTTCAGCAAAGTTGCAGTCTACAAAATAAATCCGAAAAAATCAAAGCAATAGTAAAAATAATCTTATTCCAAATAACAACAAATGCATAAAATATCTACAGATCAACCTCTCAAAGTATACAAAAGTCTTATATAGATTCAGTTACAAAGTGCTCCTTAAAGAATTAAAGAACAATCTAAACAGCTAGAGGTATATTCAGTGCTCATAACTATGCTCTGCCACTATAATAAAAATGAAAAAATTAATGCTATATCGATCAAATTACCAAGAGGATACTTTACAGAGCTTGATAAAATAATTTTAAAAATCCATATGGAAAAACAAAAGATCTAGACTAGCAAGGAAAATGATGAAAAAAAGTAGAGAATAGCACTTTTAAACCTCAAACTATATTATAAAGCTGTAGACATCAAAATCATCAATATTGATTAAAAACAGAGAGAGGTCAGTGGGACAAACTGTACAAGATAGATTTTTAAAAAAAGTAGAATTCACTAACTCCATGTTTGATAAAATGGCAAACAGGAGCTATTTAATGAGAGACTCCCTACTTGATTAAAAAAAAAAAACATCTGGGAAACCTGGAAACCAGCAAGGAAGGAAAAAATTAGGCTTAGACCAATACAATACATTATATTCCAAAATACATTGTAAATGGTTAGGTGACCTTAACATAAAAGTTCTATAATACTATACTATCCTATAAAATGGTGTAATACTATAAAAATAGAAAAGAAATATATCATGCACCTCCCATAGTTATGTGGAAGAGATGTAATCTTAAACAAGAGAGAGAAGGAATAAGAAAAGATAAAAGAGATAACTTTGATTATTTAAAACTAAAATACTTCTCTGTAGAGAGCATCAATGCATCTAGGATAAGAAGGGAAGTGGTTGGTGCAAAAAAATTGTATTAAAGTTCTCTAAAAAAAGGTTTAATATCTAAGATATATAAACAATACACACACATATCTATCTACATTCCAATATAGATAAGTTTATATACATATCTATTTCTAATAGCTATTACCCAATAGATAAATTGTCAAAGGACATGAACAAACAATTCTCAAAAGAAGATCTGCCAAATATTCACAACCACATGCAAAAATTCTCTAAATCATTAATAAGAGACATACTAATCAAAACAACTGTGAGGTTTAACCTCACACCATGGAAATTGACAATAATGACAAAAAATGGTCACAGTCAATGTTTGGAGGGGTTGTAGGAACTAATACAACACTAATACATTGTTGGTAGAGCTGTGAAATGGCAGAATGATTTTGGAAATCAAATTGGAAATATATAAAATAACTAAAATGTCTATACCCTTTGAATCAAAGGAAGCTATTGATAAGAAAAAAATTTCTATATACTCAAAAATATTTATTACAAGAATATTTTTGGTGATAGCTAAGAATCGGAAACAAAGATGATGCCCATTATTGGGGAATGACTGAATAAATTGTGGTCCATGAATGCAATGGCATATTACTGTGCTGTAAGAACTGATGTTTGATGAATACAGAGAAGCATGGAAAGGTCTATATCAACTGATACAAAGGTAAAAATAACTCAGAAAACATTATTCTCAGTAACTACTATATTTTATTTTTTGCTTTTCTTTTTTTTTTTGGAGGGGAGAGGGCAGGTCAATTGGGGTTGAGCTACTTGCCCAAAGTCACATGGCTAGTGAGTATGTCAAGTGGCTGAGGCCAGATTTGAGATTTGAACTTAGGTCCTCCTGACTCCAGGGCCGGTGCTCTATTTATTGTGCCACCTAACTGCCCCTAACTACTATATTTGAAATGGAAAAATATGACACACCCAAAGAATTAAAAGTAAATGTAACTAATCATGAAGATCAGGTGGGACTCAAATGTTATAAGAGATATAAAAAGATACCTCCAACCTACCCTTTCATGGTAGTAAAAAATCTACAGTTGCTATTGTTAATTCTGTTAATAATAATCTTCCCTACTTGTTTACCTATTTACGTTCAAGGCCTTTACCTGAGTTTTTACTTTTTTCTTCCTGATAATCTTTGGTGACTTCAGTCTTCTCCCCCTCCTTCTATTCCTGTTGCTCACTTTCTGACTCCTTCCCCATTAAAGTTGGTTTCCCCTAGGGCTAGAATTCAAAGCTGTTTCAGCCTCTATCCATGGTGGTGGATTAACTTTTGACTGACCTAAATATCTGCATCAGATGACTTCTGGAGGAATAGAACTATATGCCACTGGATATTGGACCCTTTCCCGCAGACTGAGTAGAATGCCACACACTCTAGTAATCTTCCACAGATCTCTGTTCCTCAATCAGCTAGATGAATTCTGTTTCAACACAGAATATATAATGCTGTTTGTTGTCAGAGAGCAAGCTTCTGCTTTTTGGATTTTCCTGGGATAGCGAGATAGGGTACATTGTTGAGTTATATTATAAACATATTAGTTGGTTTGCATTGTCCATGCAGACTATGGTTGCTTTTGGGGGAGGAAATGCTAAGTGAACACTTTAAGGGTTGGGAATTAGCTTTCCCTTCTGTTAGATCATCACAACATTTTCTTCGTAGGGTCCTTTGTTTCTTTGACCATGAAAACAGCTGAAATTACTTTTACATTTGCACCATAATTTCTATTTTTGAGAGGTTTAAGAAGTTCTGAGGATTGGTAAAAATGTGTCTCCAATTTGTTAGTAATTGACCAAAAGTAACCCTAGTTTTCAAAGGTCATAGTAGCATAGTGGCTTTGGCATATGCAAGAAAGCTGGAAAAGTCTTTAGTTTGAACCATAGAATGGGTTTTATGTTATTCTTGTGAAGACTAGTCTTACTAAATTCATGAAGGGTCATTATCAGAAAGTTTGCTTTAGGTTCTGTTTTATTATTATTATTTGCAATAGCAATTCATAAATGTCTATTAAGGTACATTGCATAAGGTATAAAAAGGGGGTTGTAACCTGCATCTTTGGAAGGAGTAACCACATTGGTGAAATTATGGATTCTTACAGAAATTAAGTTCTAGTTATCATATTCTTGTAAGACTTTCCAAATGGACCACAATTGTCTTACAAGTAGCATGTAAGGAGCAGCCTGTACATGAAAAACATATGGTTCAATATGTACATTTTAAAACTTCCTAAAAAGAAAATCCAAAAATACATTCCTAGATGCCAGACGAAAGTTCTAATGAGCAAAATTCAAATTCGACTCTCCATATGTAGGAGGACCAGTTTGTGGAAACATGCCTATCTGAAAATAGAGAGACAATCCCCTGCCCAAACATGGAAATGCCTCTTATTTTAATTTAACACGCCTATTTGCAAATAGACAAAGAAGACTAGCTCCCATTTCCTACCTAACATGTTTTTTTTTTCTCATTGGCAGATACCTGAAGAACTGTCGTTCAAGACAGATGGCAACCCACCTATAAATTAGCAGAGAAATTCTAGGGAATTGGTTAGGGCACAACCAAGATAACACAAGGCTCAGGGACACGTGTGCAAGTTTTTTGTCATGTCCATATTAAGATACAAGTATTTCTGTTTTTTGTTAGCACTGAGATTCCTGGATTTTCAATGAGAGTTTGATATTTAAATATCTGTTATGTTATTATTGATTGGGAAATCAGTGATGGGGGAGTCTGTGAGCTATGGTGTTTGCTTTGGTAAATCGATTTTTGATCTTTTTTCTTTTCCTTTTTGGGTATGGGACAGCATAGTAAAAGTGGGAAACATGCTTAATTTGGAATCACAGGACTGAGCTCTAATCCCAGCTCTGCCATTTTCTACCTGGTTGACCTTGGTCAAAAATAACTTTCCTAGGCCTCAGTTCTTCATATGAAAAATGAAAGTTTGCCCTACATGACCTCTAAGGTCCCCTATAGTTGTAGCTGTCTGAGCTGGAGCATATGGAAATGTGGGAGATTTTTCTACATCTGATCACAGATCTATAGCTGGAAGAAATCTAAGAGGTAATCTGGTCCAATCATCTCATTTTACAAATTAGAAAAATGAATATCAGAGAAATTCACTGATTTGGCCATGGTCATATAGATAGCAAGCTGTCTGGAATTTCTCTTCTCTGTCTCCAGGTCCAATAGTATTTGCCCTAGTGACTCTTTATGCCACAGAATCAGGAAAAGGAAAAACTGGTTAACCTTAGTTTTAGATTAATCTGACTGCTTCCTGCCTCTTTGCAAATAGGCAGGCCCAAGTGCAAAGGGGAGCTTTGCCCAGGGGGCAGCCCTCTCTTGACTCTTGAGAATAGGTATGTCCATACTTTTTTATAGAATACATGCTCAATATTTGTCGAGTAAATGTAACATTTATTTGCATCTCTACCAAGAACATGCTGAGTGTGATAAAAAGGCTATCTTTACTTACATTCTTTTTTACATAGCACACAGAAATGATTCCTCTAGATGATGGATGGCATATAAATGTACCTTGCTGCTGCTCTTGTGATGATATTTGAATAAACACCATACGGGTAGTCAGCCAAACTAAAATATTTAGTGTGAAAAAGTTAGAGTGACATCTTATTCAAACCTGTGTTGGCTCTAGAGCGGAAAATACATCTGATTCCTTCACATTTCTTTGTAGCATGCCAGTGTCCTTTATCAAAGACAACTGGCTCCAAGGTAAGATTCTGCCCTTTGCAATGGAAGGGTAAAAGGTCTACTGGTCTGAACTTGCACAGCAGAGACTAGCCTCTTGTCAAGCCCCTTGTGGCCTCTTCCCTTTAGCAAACTATAAAATTAACAGCAATTGTTCGTGACAACAAAGAGCTTCCAACCGTGTGCCCTCAAGTATTTCAAAGACTGCAGTGTGGCACACTTTAGATCTCACATACCTTTTGTAAGGTTTTATAACACAGACATTTCAGATCTGGTTATATAAGCACTGTCACATTCTAATAGGGGAGTGATGATTGTTATCATCTTTCATTTGCAGTCTTTAAGTGGAAAAGTCACCCACCACAACTCATCCCAGTATACTGGGGCTTTGGGTTGGGGGTGGGTATGGGGAAGGGCAGGCCTTGAAGAGAAGGCCTTCCTAAAGCAATATTTCATCTACTCACTATAGGTCTGTGCAATTTCTGTAACATAGCTAAATTAACCCTGCTTCTGATTTTATGTCTTCTCTTTATTAGCAAAATGCTGCACACCTGCTCAAGACACCTGCACCCTTTAACTTAGCATTTTAAACAGAATTCAATCAAGTGTGCATTAGTGCACCAACTAACCACATAGTATATTAAGGGCTTCGTTCATAAATTACTTATATAGCTAGAAGAGATGCCTTGTTTCCCCTGGCCTCCATCCTTGTCTTCTCACCTCCTCTCATTCTCTTACCATTACATGTCATGGTTGATAGTTTTCTCCTTTCTGTCAGCTGGGTAGAGAGAAGCTTAACCCTCTGGAAGCCAAGCTCCAAGGAGGCAACATATCCGGTTGCACACCATTATCTTATAACTAAACACTGTCATTTGAAATTCAAACCAGGAACTATTCTAAAAACACAAAAGAGCAATATATGTGTGACATACACATATAAATATACCTAAGTATATACACACACATGCATACTTTACTTCCCTTTTCTCCTGTATACTTGTCAGAGTTCTTTGTTTCAGCTTGAGCCTCTTTTTAGTTTGTTTGCCTTTGAAAATTGCTTCGAAAATAGTTCTTTGTCTTCAAACAAACAAAAAAAGCAGCAAAAAAGACCATTTTAGAGGTTCTGTTTTCTGATACTTTGTATTTTGAAAACCTCTTTTTGGAAATTTCTTCTAATCATGTTAAGTGGCATTTGCCTTAGCATGCAGAAATAGTCTAAAAAGCACAATTAGAAAGAGACCAAACCTCCATGACTGCCTCTTTACCAAATCAGTAAGAAATTGCTAACTACTGAGCCTTGATTCTTCTTCCTATGCCCAGTAATAGTTGACCCCTCTTCTTGTATCACCTATGGATGTTCATGATAATCTCATAGAGTATCAATCATATTTCCTCTTCTGAAGTTTAGTTTTACCTTCTATGGAAAGAACCTTGAGCCCCTTCCTTAACTCCAATATCCCTATTGTCATATAGCTTCCTTTCCTTATCTTTTTTTTTTTTTTTTTTTGCTTTTCGGAGGGAGGAAGGCAGGGTAATTGGGGTTAAGTGACTTACCCGAGGTCACACGGCTAGTAAGTGTTAAGTTTCTGAGGCTGAATTTGAACTCAGGTCCTTGTGACTCCAGGGCTGGTGCTTTATTCACTGCGCCACCTAGCTGCCCCTCCAGTAACTATCTTTCACTGTTGTCTAGGGAAAAGAACTTCTGAAAAAAATCTGACTTTCAACCTTGGTTCCCTCTTTCTTCCTATTTTTTCTCAGGTTCACCTCTTTGTTGTCCTTTCACCTTTCCTATCCTAAGAAGAGCACTGAACTTAGAGTCTGAAGGTGCACATTGAACCTAGGATTGGCCCTTACCAGTCATTTAATGGTAAGAAAATCATCACACTTTTCTGTCCTTCTATTTTCTTATTTGTAAAATGGAGATAAAGAAGTAAGAAAGTAATATCAGCCCTTAGAATTATTGCTATGCATACCAGCTTTGCTTTTGGGGAAGTTATTTACTTGTGAACTTTCTTCTCTTTTGGGATGGCAAACAAAACAAGGGATGGTGAGTTCTATACACGTGCCAAAGCTCTCAGTGAAAGCCTGGCCCAAGCTATCTATTATTTGCAACAAATTGGTTTGTTCCATACTCTTCCTAAGTGAGCCAATGGCAAATGGATATAAATAATGCATTTCTGGATCAGATAATAAATATGTAGAGAACTTCCAGTAGTAACCTGCAAAAGCTTTTCTTTATGCTGGTCAAATAGTGTAACAGTGAAAGAATTTAAGTATATTTCAATTATACTTCACTGTGTTCATTCCCAGAAGACATAAACTGACTACATCTTCCTAAAACTACCAGGCAAATATATTCTTCCAGAACAATGTATATAATGATTTTGTAACCATAAATAATACTTTGTAGATATTTAAAATTATTTGTCAATATAGTGGCATTGGACATATCTTTACCAACTGAAGCTTATGCTGTTACCCACAATGGGAATAAACTTCTTGGTATTTGAGCCTATTAGAATCTACCCTTCAGTGCCACAATTCACATGGCATCTCTTCTGGGAAGCCTTTCCTGATGTCTTCAGCTAAAAATAATTTATTATTCCTTCCTTTTCTTCCCTTTCTTTTTCTGCATTTCAACTTTACTTTTCATATCCTCCCTTGTATCATAGTTTTTGATATAGATACCTATCATCCCCCACAAACTCCTTAAGAGAATGATCCATGGCATAGCACTCTAAACCTGCCCTCCATCTTTGACTTCACTTTATCTTTATAAACGTGGGTTGTCACTGACTCTCCTTTCTCTCACCTCTTAAATTATAGAAGCAGGTCTATTAATTCTATCTTCAACATCACTTGAATCCTCTTTAGATCTAGTAAAAGACCCTAGTACAGGTCTTTAATATTACTTGACTGGACTACTCTAAGAGTTTTCTAACAGATCTTCCTGTTCTTATCACCTCCATCCATCTTTCTATCTTTCATACTACACCAGGATAACCTTTCAAACGCATGGTTCTGTTTATATCACTCCTCACGTGAAAAATATTCACTGGCTCCTTATTACCTGTTGAATAAAGTTCAAAACCCTCTATTTGACTTTAAAAACCTTGAACAATTTAGAACAAAGTTACATTTCCAGTTTTATTTGTTTATACTTCATGTTCCAGACAGTCTGGAAAACTCTGTGTCCCCACTCTACACTCTAATCCCAAAACTCCACCTTTGACTCAAACTGTTTCCTATGCCTTTAATTTTTCCAACTCTATACCCATCAAATTCCTACCCATCCTTTAAAATCCAACTCAAATATCACTTCTGTGAATTTTTCCTGATTCTCTCTGTTTGGCTTCCCACTCAGACCTCACATAATTCTTTAAAAAACAAAGAGACAAACAAGACACACAATAATGCCTTTATCATTAAATATTTTGCCTTATAGTTATCCATATTGGTTTGGTCCACGTACTCACCTGAAAACTCCCAGACAGTAGAGACTGTGGTTTGTCTAAGTTCTCTGCCTAGCACTTGGCACAGGTTTATGCATACTAAAAATGCTAAGAAACATTTTTGGTTAGTTATAAATCTTTGTATCTCCAGTGCCTGCTTCAATGTTTTGCATATAACACTTAATGAATGTCTGCTGAATTTATAGAATAGTTTCTAATTTTTTTAGGGTCTTTAATAGAAAAGAAGAAATAAGAAGAGAGAAATGATTTGATCAAGTGATGCAGATATAAAGGAGACAGAATCAGGGCTAAAACCTACATAGCTAGACTTGCATGTGGCCAGAGAAGGTCGTCACTTCTGAGTGTATTTTGAGAGGCAATGCTTCTGTGCATCCAAGTAGGTGACCCTATTTCTTTCATTTATCAAACCCATTCCTTAGTCATGGACAATGTTTTGATTTGTTTTGTCTGACTATACTTATTTGGTATAAAGGCAGGATCCTTTGGGAAGAGGAGTTAGTGGGTGATAGTAAGAATCGGGGGAGAGGGGAAAGAGTATTATTTAGTTCTCTACTTTTTCTGTAAAAGCTATTTTGTCTTGACATGACTAATTCATGAATTAATTTTACTTGACTTCATATTTATCAAAGGGAGGGGTTTTCTTTTTCTTTTTTTTTCTTTTATCCCAATGGGAGTAGAGAAGAGGTGGGAAGGTGTAAAAATAGATTTTTGTTAATTAAATTAATTAATTCTAAAAAAAACCCCATCAACGGAATATTTAAAACTACACAGAAGAAACAAAGTGAGAATTGCAGGAGACAATAGACAGAACAGTTTTCTCCCTATCTTATTTAATTTTCATATGCTTTAAGCATGTAATGAGTTCATTTTCTTATGCATTCTTTCTTGTTCTTTGTATATTGACATGTTTCTGTTTGCTGGTGATTAAGTTCATAATTAAAAAAAGAAAATTTTAAATAAAAAAAACAAAATCATCCTTGGTGTTATCTTTGACTTCTATGCCCGATGCCTTGTATACCCTGTGCAGTAATCATCACCATTACAGAGTGGTCTCTCTGTATTAAGCTTTCTATTCTCCAGATATCTGCCTTGAAAGTTTAAATTTTTTTTAAACCTTCCTTATCTTCTCTCCTCCCAACAAGAGCAGAAGCACATTAAATACAAAGAAGCTACCCCCATATATTTGTGAATTTCATTTATCAAATCACATTCTTCCTTGACATGGTAAGAACATTGAGCCCCAGAAGCCAGGTATTATTTGATTACTACAGAATCTAAGGGTTGAAGCAAGACTCTGTGGCCCTTTAGGCCAACTCAATGAGATAGCTCTAATTGTTCCAGAGTTTCTCCTGGTTGTCAAACCTAAATTTGCTTATTTGCAACATCCACCTCTAGATTATAGAGAAGACCAAATTCCTTTCCTTGTGACTGTCTTTCAAAACAGGCAGATAGCATATCCACCCAAGGCCTTCCTTTTTCTAGGATAAACATTCCCAAATACACCATCCTGGTTGCTTTCCAATTTATCAGTCCTTCCCAAAAGGTGATATACAGAACTAAATACAAAACTCCAGAATATCACTTTCATATCCTTGAAATCTATGCTCCTTAATATAGCCCCAAATCACATTTATGTTTTGGACTTCCATGGCACATTCCTGTCTTGCAATGTGCTTCTCGTCCACTGAAATTCCCTGATATTTTCCAGATAAATTGCTATTTTAATTCTCTTCTTGGTCATTTTGGTCTAATTTTCTACCCTGTCAATATATTTTTTAATCTGGAATCTGTCATCCAGAGTGTTAACAATCATGTAAGGTATAGAATAGAGATGGGTGATGAAGAATTTCAAACTGCCAATTTCATAATTTTGTCCAAGACTGACCTTTTGATGAGCTCAAGTTTTACAAAACAAATCTTTTCATGAAGGGGATTTGTTTTGTGAAGTTTGGATTCAGTCAAAGAGCCTTGGTGAGGACCTAGAGGGCCACGTGTGACCTGGAGGCCACAAGTTCCCCACCCCTACCCTATGTCTTCTCACTTGCAAGATCCAGTGGACTATCAGATGATATTACCTTACCCTTGTTTTCTATCCTGGAGCTAAAAACAGAGCATCGCAAACCTACATGAAAATCTATGAACATATATTTCAAATACATTACATTCAGTGATGTACTATACATTAGTTCTTTATTAGTGTCAACAGAGAAACCTAGATATGCTTGCCTTCCTTATTAGGCTTAATTAGCTCAAGGTCACAACTGCCAATTAAGCTGTCAACTTAATAGAGAGCCAAAGTATATAGATCAAATGCCAGCTCAACCTTTTATTTAATTTAGTGTGCCCTGGCTCCACTTTCCCTAAATGTTATGCCACAATTTATAGGCAATATTTAGTTGATTATGAGCAAATTGATTATCCAGCATAATCCCCTTGAGAACAATCAAGAGTGTGAATAAACCTCAACATTCAACATTGCTCTACAAAAATAACTGTTACTCATAGAAAAGAAAACACTCCATTTTCCACTTAATACTTACTTTTAAGGTCAAAGAAAATCCTGGTGGGTTGTAACAGGAATGTGAGAAAGGCTCTGTATTCATAAGAAGCCAAGAGTATTCAAAAGAGGACAAGGAAAATAGCACAGTATAGTGGGAAAAGACCGGCGTTCAGATTCTTCTAGGCAAGGTACTTCAGGTAAGTTGAGGCTTAAGAATTTAAGTATGTACGACGTGTCAGGCTTTGTGCTAAGTGATGGGGGTATTAATAAAAAGCAAAAGGCAAGCTCTGCCCTCAAGGAGCTTACAATCTAATGGGTAAGAAAACAAGCAAACAGAAAGGTACACACAAGATATATAGTATAAGTTAGAAATGGTAACAGAGGGATGGCACTGTCATTAAGTGGGACCAGGAAGGCTTCTTGCAGAAGGTGGGATTTTACTTGAGAGTCGAAGGAATCAAGGGAAGGCAGGAGGGGGAGATGAGAAGGGAGAGAATTTCAGATATGGAGAACATATACTGTTTTCATCAGTATCTTGTGAAAGAACTGCGAGGAGGCCAGTGTCACTGGTTGTAGAGAATGTGGAAGGCAGTAAAGTATAAGCAGACTAGAAAAAGGAATGGTCAAGTTTTAAAGTCAAACAGAGGACTTTCTATTTGGCCCTCGATACTATAGGAAGACATTGAGTCAGGGAAGAGTTACGATGATGAGGTCAGTGCTGTGCTCTAGGAAGATGGACTGAGCAGCTAAGTGGAAGAGGAACCAAAGTGGGTACATGTGAGGCAAGGAGACCAACCAACAAGATATTGTAACAGTCCAGGCAAGAGGTGGAGAGAGGTGGCACCAATGAGGTGACAGTGATAGGGTAGAGAAGGGACATAAGAGTCACTGCCAAGGTAGAGGTGATGGGACTTGGCAACAGAATAAATACGGAGTGTGAGATAGTGATGACTCAAGGATGATAACCATACTGTAAGCCTGGGTGCCTGGAGCAATGATGGTGTGTCCTCAGTAATGACAGAGGAGGTCGAAGGAAGGGAAGGTTTGGGGGTCAGAGAATTAAGTCAGTCTTGAATACCTTGAGTTTAAGATCTAGTTTGAGATATCAACTGCAGTTGGAGATGCAAGATTGGAGGCTAGGGAGGTTAGAGCTAGCTAAATAGATATGAAAATCATTTGCATATAGGTTATAAGTGAATTAATGGGAGCTGATGAGATTATTAAGCAAAGGAGTATAGAATACTAAGATAAGAGGCCCCAGGGCAGGGTTTAACACCCCTGAACCTTAGTTTCCTTATCAGAAAAATCAAGACAACATTTATTACCCCGTCATGAAGCTGTTGGAGGAAAGTTCTTTGTGAACCTTAAAGCTAAGAAGTTTTAAATTTACAAGATCTTCACATTTCAAGAAACTTTTCAAATAAGTTGCAGTACTCCCTAATATTACCAAGTATGATTAATAATATATTTGAGTGAATAAAATGTTTTCAGAAAAGTTAATAATCTTTTCTATTCAATTAGTAAAAAAAAATACCAATGGTTTTCAGTGCCTCTATGCATCCTAATCATGAAATGATGAAATATGTACAATCAACTAGGAAATGAAAAGACAAAGGCTCTCCTGTATTTATTCTTTGTTATTTGGGAGTGGGGGTGGGGAAAGACATTTTACTTAGTAGAATGAAATTCTGCCTCAAATACACTCCTCAGAAAGTACATCTGAGAAGTGCTCTTTTGTCCATTTGGAAAATGAGGCCGAGAGATAATAAGTGACTTGCCCAGTATCACACAGCTATTACGTGTTTGAGGCCAGATTTGAATTCAATTTGAATTCTATATTCCAGTCTCAGCAATTTGTCCATTGTGCTAATAGCTGCCTCCTCCTCTTCTTCCTCTTCCTCTTCCTCCTCTTCCTTCTCCTCCTCCTCCTCCTTTTACTTCTCCTTGTTTGCTTTTAAACTTCTTGCTAAAAGCTTTAATCAGTTATCTTTCTGAAATTCTTTTATATACCACAGGAATTGCTTCTACCTGGTGATGATAGACACGTATTTATTCAAAGGACTGTTTGAAATCTCAGGCTCTAAATGAACCATTGTGTCATGTATGGGGCTATAACTGGAACGTCAGGTTATTTCACAAAACTCCTTTTCACCAAATTCCTGTCCCAGTCAAACTGGCCTTGCTTTTCCTCATGCTCAGCCCTCCATCACTTCTTTATATTTGCAAAGGCTTCTCTGCTCTTTGCTCCCCAATTCCCCAGGCCAGAAATAGACTCTCTGCTTACCTTTACCTCTTAGATTATGGAGGTTCCTTTAAGTCTTCTCTCAGGTTTCAACCCCTCTCTGATAGCCTTCCCTGATCCCCTTGTTTGTTTATTCTCTCTGCCTCAGTAACTTACCTTTTATCTACTTTTCTTCTCACATGGTCAATTCCCCAGTAGAATGTAAACTCCTTGAGGGCAAAAATGCTTTCATTTTTTACTTTGTACCCCTAATGCCTCCAAGATACTTTGATAGTTCAATGTACCTTTATTCTCATCAATGTTAATGCTCCCTCCAAAGAAAAGGATCACAAACTCTCCGTGCCATGACATCTGAATCTGTAATCTAGGTTACCCCTCTTAGTATATCCTCTAGTCCTCTTAATTTCCTGGAAGTACTAAAGGGGCAGAGAATTGTCCATTATTTATCCCTCACTCTCACCACATGGTTATCTTTTTTCTTCATGCACCTCTCCAATGAAAACTTTTATATGGCTTTTCTTATGAAATTCTTGACTGATGTTGTACTTTTCACACACCCAACTTGCACCTCACCACTTACCTTTGGACCAACTATACTTTAATTCTTTGGGAATGTTATCTTCCATGATTTACAATCCTGAATATTTGTAGAATATTTGTATTTTTAAAATATGGCTTTTGTTTTAGAGAGAATCTTGATGTCAGTAAAAACATGAAATAATTTCCTAAGGTAATACAGCCTGCTTTCTTTTTTGTGTTTAAATCTCTGTCCAGATTATTCTCTGTGTGCAATATCTGTCAAAAATTAGGAGACAGTGTGGTACAATGGAAATAACGTGAGATTTTTTTAGTCAAATGACCTGGAGTTCAAATCCCGCCTCTGCCATTACCTTTGTAACCTGGAAACAAGTCATTTTACATTTATGTACCTCAGTTTCCTTACTTGTAAAATGAGGAGTTGAACTGAATGACCTCTAAAATCCCTTTCTGTTCTAAATCAATGATCTCATGTATACATTGAAGGACCACCTCTATAAGCTGTGCATCCAAATATAGGTCATAGGCTGGACAATAGGCAATCTTCATCCTCTCATTTTTTTTTTTCTTAATGTGGCAAGTTAGGCCATGATCTTTTGAGTGATGATGAAACTCATTAGTAGGCTCTGCAATGTTGCAAATCTTGATGCAATCAGCACAATGACATATGCAAATAGGAACATCTGGAGGATATTATCATCTATAGAGAATGTTAGAATATAGAGAATTACCATCTTCTAAGCCATCCTCTACACAGCTGCTAAAGCAATATTCTGAAAACACAAGTTTGACCATGTTTCTCCCCTACTTGATAAACTCCAGTGGCTCCCTATTATGTCTCGAATCAAATACAATCTCCTTGGTTTGGTAGTTTAAGCAGTACCTTGTGCCTCCAACATACTTTTCCAGCCTTATTATACTATCACTGTCCTCAACCAATTCTCTGCTTTAGCCAAGCTAGCCTTCTTCCTCTTCTTCTACATGATACCCAATCTCCTGTCTCCATTTTTGCACAGGTTTTCCTCCTGCCTAAAACATACTTCTTCTTCACCTCTGTCTCTTTACTCAATATGTCATACAAGTGCTTCGCTTATATGAAGCCTCTCCTGATCCTCCAAATGTTTTTGCTTCCCTCCATTATCTTAAGTTTATAGTATATGCATTTCCTATATGCTTATATACCTACATGTTGTCTCTTTATATGGACTTTTTCATTTTTGTCTTTGTATCCCCAGTGCCTAACATAATGCCTAGCACTTAAGAAGTATTCATTGGTTGAAGGACATTCCCATTTAATTTAGACCCTGCCATGGAGATCTCCTACCCCATCATCAAATACCTTAAGTTACCACGTCTCCCTGTCTTTTCATTTACTATTAATCAGAGAAATGCCAATGTTAAATCTCATATATCTTTCAAGGAATTTTGTATGACTTTTAGATGTGTGTGGGAGTTACCTTGCTCACCTTTTAAGGTGATAGTTTGCTCTATCAAATAAAATATTTTTATAGTCAATCAACAATAAAACAGCACAAAATCCCCCCCCCTTTTGGTATTCTTCATGCCTTTCCATCAATTTTATGGCTGTAAATTTGTGGTCTATAGAATATCTTTTCTGAAAGCCTTTCTATTCCCTTTTTATACTTATATCAAGGATGCCCTTAATGCTTGAGTAGGTTATTCTCATAAAATTTGTAGAGATTGGGAAGTAGTTGATAGTTCTTAATATCCTCAGTCACCTTTTGTTAACAATGAGGTACAAGATTTTTTCCTACGCCTTTTGTATCTTCTCTTTCAGATTTGTAAAGAATCAATTACTCAATGTCCACAAAATTGCATTTCCCCTAACACAATCTTCTTTATGCTTATTTGGCTTAGTCTAGCTACTTTTCCCATCTTCATTTCCCTTGGAGACTTTTCTAATTCTTTCTGGGGCACGACATGGCCTATTATATGAGAGTTCATTAATGACAGAAAAAAATATGGGTGTCCCCCAAAACACTGCCTTTGGACCTCTTCTCTCTTTCTCCCATTCTATTTCACAAGGTTATCTCTTTAACTTCAGTGGGTTCAATTATCTTTATATAGATAATTCCCAGATTTATATATCAATCATTCACCTTTCTCATTATCTATAGTGGTACATCTCAATGTGCTTCTTGGATATCTCAAACAAACTGTCTCATTGGCATCTCAAATTCAACATGTCCAAAACAAAACTTGCCATGCTCCCCTGCCTTCAAATCTTGTACCCTTTTGAACTATTGTTACACAAACTTGCAACCTTGGTGTCATCAATGATTCCTAATTCTTATCCACATACCCAGCCAGTTGCTAAGTCTTGGTTAAATCTCCACTAACATAGCCAGTCTTAATTCAAATCTTTATCACTCCTCTGACTGCTTCTCCCTGCCTCAAATCCTGCTCTAATCCACTTTCCATTCAGCTTCCAGAGCTCATTTTTTATAAAGCTCGGGTATGATCATGTCACTGCCCTGCTCAGTGAGCCCAAGTGTCTCTCCATTACCTGCTGGATGAAAAATAAAGTTCACTCTCTCATTTAAAGCTCTTCACAGCCTTGACCTTTCTAACCCTTTCAGTCATCCTATATTTTACTCCCCTTCACACATTCTATAAACCATCTGCTCCAGTTTACTAGTCCCTCAAACAAAGTACTTCATTTCCCAACTTTGTACCCTTTCCACTGAATGATCCTCATGCTTAGAATACTCTTCTTCCTCACTTATGCCTTGTGATTTCCCTGGCTTAAACTCAGCTCAAGGTCCACCTTCTGCAGAAGGAATTTTCTAGTCCCTCTCCTACCCCTAAAGTGGTACCTTCCTTTTCAGATCACCTATCTCCTGCTCTTCACATATCTTACACATACTTATTTATTTACATCTCACCTCTTTCATTAGAATCTACAATTCTTGCAGGCAGGGATGATGATGATGATGATGATGATGACGACATCATCATCATCATCATCATCATCATCATTATCTGTTTTTTCTTTTGTCTCCCCTGTGCTGAGTATATTGACTGGTATATAGTAAATGTTTAATCAATGCTTGTTGACTGACAACTACAAAAATATAGAAAAGAAATCTGTCTTTAAATCTTCATCTGTTTGTTCTTTAAGTATCATCCTTAAACACCCACAGAATGATGGTCTTTTGGCCTTTCACCCAATTTTCTTTAAAGTGGTTCTTCTGTTCACTGCCTTTCTTTTTGGGAAGGATATTGCTCATGAACTTTCACCACATTACAAATGAGTTTATGTTCTAGACTGGGGATGCTCTTGGCCACCATAATACTCTGTTTGGCAAGAGGAACATATTTGCTGGCTGAGGTGGTTTCAAAGGAGATCAAATGTTTGCAGTAGAGCTGTTTCTCCAAGCATCATTCTGACATAAAAACAGTAGTCTCCCGGTGATGCTTGCCAATTGTAGAATGATATTGTCTCCAAAGAATTCAGGTTACAAGAGTCCAGAGAGCCATTGGAGAATAGTGCAAAGGGCCCAAGAAGACTGCAGTATGTTTTCAAGAATGGCTAAGTAAGTGTCATAAATGGTATTATTTGGGGAAAGTATGATCAGAAAAAGGAGGTGGGTCAGACATGTCATAAGCGTGAGAGATGATTCAAATCCGGCCTCAGACACTTAACACACACACACACACACACACACACACACAAACTAGCCATGTGACCTTGGGCAAGCCACTTAACCCCAACTGCCCTCCAAAAAGCAAAACAAAAAAAAAGAAGAGTGCTAGATGAAATAGAGAGGCAGCCTGAGGGCTGCATTGCTGCCCAGACCTAGATGAAGGTCACCAGCACTTTTGAGCCTATTCTCTCTGGTGGATCTTTAGGAAAAAATGGACAAGAATTGCAGCTGATAAAAATATATGGGCGGATTGTGATAAGCATCACTGGAGTGATCTGCCCATATCAATGAGAATTCCAATTTCATAAAGCATGATAGACAGAATGGAAATACCCAAAATGATACCTGTATTATCCAGCACCTATTCCCCAGTTTCCCCACAGAATTCCTTGCTCTTTCCTTTGTTAATTTCTTCCTTTCTTTTCTTCCCATTTCTCTCCTCATTTAGAGACAAGTTAAAAAGGTGCAGCAGGAGTTGTCAAACAAACATGGAGAAGTTTTGGTGATATGAAATGTAGTGTAAGAACCAGGAAAGGTAGGTGAAGTCGGGTCAAGAAATGACCTGATGGATTCAGATCAATAATGGAATCAGGATAGTGTTTTATACAAGCTGTCAAAAATAAGCATAAGTAAATGACATTTCTCCTTCAGAAGCTAAGGGATTTGACCAAGGTCATCTAGGTAATAAGCATCACAGGTAGTATTGAATCCAAGTTCCCTGGCATGAGAACCAGGGTAATTTCACTATATCTTGCTGAACCCAGTTGTTTCCCAGACACTATTAGGGTTTTTTTTTTCTCATGCAATAGGTTGGTGGTTTGCTTTTTGGTATGGCTCCCATACAGGAAGGAAAATTAGGATATGAATGAAATTATTTACACATGTTCTATAAGGGCTGTTACTGCTATACTTACTAATCTTCTGTCAGTCTTTAATTTCATATAAAAAGAATAAAGTCTGAAATGATAAGATTATCAGCATGATAGGCCCCTCATGATTTTCACCATAGAAAACATTTTGGTCCTGTTTTTAGATTTGAAAGATTCTTGGGATGTTTGCAAAGTTCAACTTTCCTGGGAAAACTCTGACAGTTTCTTTTATCACTCCACCAACAAGTATGCACTAAGAATCTTCAACATACGCAGAAACATAATTGACTCTGAAGTAGCAATGAATAATCTTATCACTTGTTCTTGTGTTCAAAGAGATTGAAATTTAGTTGTGACTGAGAATAGTTTATACCTGAGAAGTGAGGAAAGTATGCGGACTAGGGTGAAGACTGAGACAGAAAACATTGGAAGATAACATTGGGAAGGAAGGCTAGGGTCAGACGATGAAGTCAAAATTAAGCTGATGAATTTAGAAATGAACCACTTAGCAGAACAATAGGTAAATTATTCTTTGAAAATTTGAAAACTATTCCTTCCAAAGACTTTTTACTTAGTAAGACTCTTAGCAGCATTATACAATGAAAGAGCTCTAGTTCTGATGTCAGAGGGCTTGGGTTCAATTCTGTCTTTACACTTACTCTCTTCATGATCTTCTTCAGCAAGTACCTTACCTTCTCAAGGTCTCTGAGTCCTCGTCTTTAAAATGAGGGGACTGGAAGAGAGACTCAGACACAATGTTCTACTTTGTCCAAAGATGAAATCAATGCAAGAACAATTTCTAAGACAAGTACCAAATACTAGCTTTAAAGACACAGTTGAAAAATTCAAGGCTGCCAATAGATGATCCTACAATAAAAAGAGTCAAAAGAGCCTTTCTAGAGATCCTTTAGTCCGATATCTCATTTTACAGCTAAGATTGTTGTACTTCTGTCGTAATCGGTGACATCTTAATTAATATAGGGAACTAAATCAATCTGTGATTCTAATGATTTGACTGCCCCTCCAATGCTGCTGATCACAACCAATCCATGCCTGCACATCATGGGGCACTCTTCCTCATATCTTCCTATCCCTTTGATAGAAGGGTTCTACCCGCTGTGCTAAAAGCCTCATTTTCTCCCCAAAATGAAATTTTGTAAGAAATTTCTCAGAGTCCTTTTACCTAAATCTTGATTTCCCCAAACTGAGGACCATCAGTTTTGGTTTTCAACGCAATGAAAATTAGACCTAGTTATCCCTTCTGATAGCCCACCAGAATAATTCTAGCAACTTTGCTCTCTGCGGTGTGACCTTCAATCCTGGAGTCTCACTTGAGCACTATTACCCTGAACATCTTTAGCTCATGCTTGAATCAAGACATCACCCTATGATGTCATTAAATGAAGGACCAGCAAGAAAGCAGCGATGAGGAGTTCCAGGCCTGCTTTTGGATCCTTGGTTAGTGAATTAGAATGATCAAGGGAGCTATATTCAAATAAACCAACAAAAAGGTAACCTTAATGCCTCTCTTTGTTGAATATCCTTCTGCTGTGGCTAAGTAAATCTCTCTCCTTCCTTTTTTTTTTTTGGTTAACTGTTGGATGACTTAGAAATGTCTCATTTTGTCCCAGTATTGAACCTAACCTAACAGGGGACTAACCTTAGACCCAACTCAAAAATATAATTATGAGATTTTTTTTTATGGAAACCACACCTTTTTCCCTTGGTTGTTGGATCTCTTCACTGTCCAGACATTTTCAGCTAACTGAAATACCACTGGCTGGTCTGGGGTGCCGTATGTAACTAGTAGATTGGCAGGTTGTAATATTATGATGAATTCTTTGCTCCCCTTCCTGCACATGGAACACATCATCCATCCCCTCGATCCCTCATTCAGAAGGCAAGAGAGCCTGTGCCTCCAGACTGGGGGAAGTCTAATCCTTTAATAACTTTACCAGTACTAAAGAGTAGTGTCAGTTTTTTTCTTGTTAACTCTGCTTGTGAATAGCAAAAACAGACAAAATCTCCAGTAAAATATATGTGCATAGTAAAAATTATGACAAGAATCCTCTCCAAGATAAACAATCTGTAGTTCCATTACCTTGGAGAATTCAGCAATTTGGGGTCCTATGTAGGCAGCTCTGACTCACAACTTTGAGTGATTCATGAACTAATAGTTTAAATTGTAACTATTTTAACAAATAAAATGGCAAATTTCCACTAAAATAATTCAATTTAATCTGCTAAAACATAAATCAAATAACAAAGATAGAGTCAAGAATATGAAATGCCCCACCTCCACATGAGAATTTTTTCTTTTTACCAAATGAATATTCAGACAACTTGATTACTTATAAGACCTATAATTTTTAGTTTGAATTTAGGTAGATGGATGAGTTTTTGTTATAAGTTGCTAGCTAAAAATCACAGGGAAAGTAGAAATAATGTGGAACAAGGAACAACAGAAACTTAAAACTCATTGCAGTTTTTCTTTATGAGAGATTGAAGGGCCATTGCTAAAAAATGGACAAATATCACTTCCAGTTTCAGTCTCCTATCTTCCTTTTAACTTCAGGTATCTGCCCAAGTTTTTTCTATATTCCAAAATAAATATGCAGAATTATTCTCCTTCACATAACAATGGTGGATGTCTTAAGAAATTCCAAAAAGTTACTTTACTAGAGAAGAACTCTATTTGGTCAATCAAGGGAATGATCTAATATGCTTACCAAGTATTATTTTGTATCATAGAGTAGTTATTTGTATATATGCTAATTTCCTCTACCTAACAGGTAGAGAACAAGTACTGCATCTTATCAAGATTTCATCTTTCTTCTGGCACTAAATTTGTGCACAGTCAGAACTTCCAGTTTGTACTATTCCAGTTTGGTGTGTGTGTGTGTGTGTCCCTTTGGGGTCTATCAGAGTCCTTTACATATATCAAGATCTTAAAAGATGTATGTTGGGGGCAGCTAGGTAGTGTAGTGAGTAGAGCACCAGCCCTGGAGTAAGGAGGACCTGAGTTCAAATCCGGCCTCAGGCACTTAACACAAAACTAGCCATGTGACCTTGGGCAGGTCACTCAACCCCAATTGCCCTCCAAAAAGCAAAAACAAGATGTATGTTGAATTAAATGCAATGTTTTTTTTCCATGTCCCAGTAAAATATGCTTTTTTGAGGGGAAGAAAGAGTTGATGTTTTTTATTTCATCCCTATCATCTCATAGTGTCCTGGACAAGTAGTCACCTAAAATGTTTGAAAAAGTGAATTGAACTCCTAATCAACCTGAAGGGATTTTTAGAATGATCTATGTGTAGACTGGTTAAATGGATATATGAAAATGGGTGCAAAGTGAAGTAAGCAGACTTAAGAAATATATAATGGTTATAGTAATGTAGATGGAAAGAACAATCACAAAATAATAAATATTGCAAAAGTATAAAGAACAAGCTTGGTCACAAAGAAGAGATATTAGAAGATATCTCCCTCCTTCCCTTTACAGAGTTGGGCTTTCATGAATGTGGAATATTTCAAATAAAGTCTGTTTTATGCATATGTGCAGTTGTATAAATATATGTGTATACATATACACACAGTATATATACACATATATGTATATATATTAGATAGATAGAAAGATAGATAGATCGATAGATCAATAGATAGATAGAAATTGATAGTAATAGAAACACTGGGTTTTGTTTTGGGTTTTTTTCTTCTTCCTTTTAAAAAATTCTTTATTTTAAGGAATAGCTATCTTGGAGGGAGGAAGGAAAGATTACAGAAGAAAATCTAGGATCTGCAAGAACAGAATATATCTGTAAATTTTTGATATTAAAAAAAGAAAAATACAAGTACATTCTTCCCCTTCAAAAATAAATTGAGATACAGTTGAAAATGATAATTTAAGAAGGAAAACATAAAGAACAGTAGGATTATTTTTTCTCCCTTAAATGGGAAAAAATCTCTTTCTGAGGAAAGAGTATGTGGGAAGACTTGGATAAGGGAAGGGACAGCACCTTTTTCAAACATCTTAATGAAAAAAAAGTGAATATTCTGTTACTGGAATTTATAACAGAGGGGAAAAATGGCCATCTGAAATTTTCATCAGTAGATCTGCCCAGGCTATGTGGTTTTGGACTAACATGGGTGTAGTCTTCCCTGGTTACTGTTAAGAGGGTAGGCAGTTCTGGGAAAAACCTCTGGTGTTCAGACTTGCTTGTACATTATTAGGTCTCAAGGTGTGGTGCTATGAGGGATCATTTTGATACTAGGAGATCTAAACTGCCAACTACAGTTTGATGCACCTATCAGAATTGAAGTTTGTGAATGCCTCACAGATCAGTATGACTAAAACTAATGGCACCGGAAGTGATACATATCTTATTTTCAGCTAAAGACCAATCTTTTTTCTTTTTAATGATTAAATGATATTCACCAAACTTTTGGGTTGACTCCCTCCAGCAGGCAGTACAAAAATCATGCTAATGACATAAACAGTTTATCCTGGAAACTCTTATGCTAACCTGGCCAAAAATACCTAAGTGTTTTTTTTTTAATCTTAGTTATATTATTTTAATATTATATTTTCATTTTTAATATTTTTGTTATTTTAATTCATTATTGTTATTTACTGCTAATAAAATATTATTTAGATAACAATTTCTTGCCTCCTGAATGTATGTAGTCTTTTCTATGCAGTCTTTTCAAAATATTCAATCATGAGCCTTGTTTATTTTTTGTCATTTAATTACTTTTTCAATTACATATTTCCTATCATGATGCCTAAAATTAACTTTAAGTTTTGTTCATCCAGTTCACTTTTCATACAGTATCCTCATAAGGTAGGCACTGTAGTTATTATTCTATCAGCCAATCAATTAACTGATGAACAAGTACTTACTGAGTACCAGCTATATGCCAGGCAATTTGCTTGGCACTGAAGATGTGGAGACAAAACCAAAAATAGTTCTTGCCCTCAAGGAGTTGACTTTCTATTTGGGGAAAGCAAGATGCACATCTATAAGCACAGACAAAATATATGTGTTCACAAATTAAAAACTGTGGACTTCAAGCTAGGTAATAATGTTCTATCATTGATCAACTATTGCCATCCTCATTTTACCAATAAAGAAACTGAGGTTCAAAGAGTTTAAGTGATGTTTTTCATGTCTAACCAGCTAGCATTCAAGTCTAGATATGAACCCAGATCTCTCTTCAAACCCAATCTAATGTTCTTTCAGCCATATCACTTGTATTTTATTATTACTAATTGTGATAGTAATGGCAATTAAAGATTCCCCTGTATTGGCTTGGTTTTCAAATTGATTGTGTTAAAACCCAGAGTTTGTTAATCCCACCTGTGGGATGGACTTGTTGATGTGAAAAGAAAGTCCTGAACTGGGAGGAGCTGGTGACGTAGATTTGGAGAGACAAGAGAGAGGCAGAAGAACTTTTTTGGAAGCAGCACCTCGTGGAGGCAGAGAGAGAGACGGAGAGCATTGCTGAGTGCCACTTTGAATTGCTTTGGACTTTTGAGACCTGCCCCCTGAGCTGCCAAGGACTGAGGAGACATGGCTGTTTTGCTGGTACTTTGTCTGTCTGTTTTGATGTTGTTTTGTCCACTGGTGAAAGACAGTCCTTTTGTTGAAGAAGTCCTGGAACCTGGCTGCTGGCTAAGAGGGCCACCCCTGCAACAACAGCACTGTCCTTCACCAGTGGACAGTATTCACTCTCTGTCTGCAGGACAGTCTCAGGGCTTCTTAACCAAATGCCAGGTTCCAGGACTTCTTCAACAAAAGGACTGTCTTTCACCAGTGGACAAATCTGGCAAAACAACATCAAAACAGACAGACAAAGTACCAGCAAAACAGCCATGTCTCCTCAGTCCTTGGCAGCTCAGGGGGCAGGTCTCAAAAGTCCAAAGCAATTCAAAGCAGCCACCAGCAATTCTCTTAGTCTCTCTCCACGGTCTTCCGCCTCTCTCTTGTCTCTCCAAATCTACGTCACCAGCTCCTCCCAGTTCAGGACTTTCTTTTCACATCAACAAGCCCATCCCACAGGTGGGATTAACAAACTCTGGGTTTTAACACAATCAATTTGAAAACCAAGCCAATACAGGGGAATCTTTAATTGCCATTACTATCACACTAATACATCAAACATTCATATACTTTAAAACTATTTACAAGGTGTTTTTTATATACGGTATCTCATTTGATCCTCACAAAATTCTTAAGAGAGTGGCAAAACAAATATTTTATTCTTATTTTACAGAAGATAAAAGTGAGGCTTGGATATATCCCTTATGTCCCGTATCTCCAAAGTTATCGATGATCTAAGTGTCAAATCCAATGGCCTTTTCTCCATCATCATTCTTTCTGACCTCTCTGCAGCTTTTGACACTGTTGAGTCCCTTATTCTTGATACTCATCCCTCTCTGGATTTTCAGGACTCTGCTCTCTCCTGGTTCTCCTCCTTTCCATCTGACCACTTTTGTCAGTTTCCTTTGCTGGATCCTCATCTAGATTATATCCACTAACCATAAGTGTCCCACGGACCTCTGTCCTAGGTCCTCTTCTCTTTTCCCTCTATATTACTTCACACGGCTATTCATTAGCTCACATGGACTTAATTATTATCTCTATGCTGATGTTCTCAAATCAACCTCTCCAGCACAAACTTCTCTGCTGATTTCCATTCTTGCATCTCCAACTGCCTTTCAGACATCTCAAACTAGATGTTCCGGAGACATTTTAAACTCGTCATGTCCAAAGCTGAACTTAACTTTCCTTCTAAACTTCAGACTTCTCTATTAACTGTCAAAGGCACCACCATGCTCCTAGTCCCCGCACTGCTCACAACCTAAGCATCATTCTAGACTTCTCATTATTTCTCACTCCCCCATATCCATCCTATTATCAATGCCTGTCAATTTCACCTTCACAATATCTCTCAAATACGTCCTTTTCTTGTCCTCTGATATTGCCACAGCTCTGGGACAGGTACTTACTGCTGGACTATTGAATAGCCTCTGGGTGGTTCTGTCTGTCATAAGTTATCTCTCCACTGCAATTCATCCTTCATTCAGCTATGAAGTCTTCTTCCTAAAATTCAGGTCTGATCATGTCACACCTCTGCTTAATGAACTCTAGCGGCTCCCTGGATCACTTCCAGGATCAAATACAAAATCTTCTGTCTGATATTCAGAGTCCTTTGTTACTTGGCACTGTTCTACCTTTCCAATACATACCTTACATGCTCCCCCCTCCACATATTCTTTGATGCAGTAACACTAGCCTCCTTACTGTTCCAAGAAGAAGATACCCCATCTCTCTGCTCTGGGTATTTTCTCTGGCTGCCCCACATACCTGGAAAACTCTCCTTTCTCATTTCTACCTACTGACTTCACTGACTTCCTTTAGTCCTAGTTAAAATCCCATCTTTTTCAGGAAGGCTTTCCCATCCCCTCTTAATTCTAGTGCCTTCTCTCCACACATTACTTCCTATTTACCCTATGTATAGATCGTACATATTTGCTTGCTTGTTTTCTCCCCCATCAGATTGTGAGCTCCTTGAGGGTAGGGACTTTTTCCTTCTCTTTGGAAAATGTCTACATTAAACATCATTTCGTCTTGGTGCAGTGGATAGAGAATTTGGCTTGGAGTTAGAAAGATCTGAACTCAAATCCAGCCTCAGCACTTATTAGCTCTGAATCCCTGGGCAGATCATTTATTCTCCCTTAGCTTCAGTTTCCTCATCTATAAAATGGGATTAATGCCAGCACCTATCCACCTTCCTCCTAGGGTAGCTGTGAGGCTCAAATAAGCTATCAAGTAAAATGCTTCATAAACATTAAAACACTATATAAATGCTAATTCATTGAAGTGGTAGTAGTTAATAGTAGTAATAGCAATAGAATGTGAAACTACAAGCATTAAACAAATTTCTTAAGGACAGAAGAGGGAGAGGCAACCAGTTAGTATACAGGGTGTTCCTTTCATAATAAAACTTAAAACTACAGTAAGGTTTTTGGAACACTCAGTATAAAATTATCACTAACTGTAATCTTTGAAAGACAAGCTTTTTTCTTTGTATCCCTAGTCCTCAGCACGGTGCCTAGCACATAATAAAAGCTTCTGGATTGATGTGTGATGTGTTTTAATTATGACAGTGCTGTAATCATCTCCATGATGTTCCTCATGTTATCATCTCAGTCATGTACAACTCTTCATGACCCCGTTTGGGGTTTTCTTGGCAAAGATGCTGGAGTGATTTGCCATTTCCTTCTCCAATTCATTTTAGAGATGAGGAAACTGGGGCAAACAGTTAAGTGACTTGCCCAGGGTCACACAGCTAGTAAGTGTCTAAGGCTGGATTTGAACTCAGGTCTTCCTGACTCCAGACTCAGGCTCCTGGTGTTCCTAATGTACCAGCACAATAGGATTATCTTATCTTGATTTGTTGCTTTGTCACTAAAACAGTGAGCTGGTAGTGTCCATCTTGCTATTCAATAAAAAGAACAGATGATAAGTACAAGAACTAGGAAAATGTTTGAATATCAGTCTTCTAGGATTATGGCTCCAGGGTCATTTCCCTGTTAATCAAGCAAGCCAGAAGTGAAAGGCTATGAATGTGCTCTCTTTTCTAGCCAAAATGGAAAGCTGCCTTGGTCACATTTTTCAGTCCTCTCTTCTTCTTCTTCCTAACCTGGTTCTGGCATTACTTCCAGCCAACAGTGTTCCTTTCGTTCTGTTTCTTATTACAACTTAGGTATTATTTTTATCACTAATCTTGCCATGTAACTGTGTAGCAACAACTTTTCTGGAATGTCAGGAACAGAAGAAATTTTGATCCAGCATCAAATGGTCTTCAAATCCTTCAGTAAACCCAATACTCTATTAAAATATTTCCTTACTCGTTCTGAAGTCAGGCTTTCTCCTACAGCAGCAACTTAAAAATAATTTGGATATCAGTTTTTTTGCTTACTGTTGTGTTGTGATTCTTTTCTCTGTTGTCACAAGTATGAATATCAGGTAATGGGCACCATTCATTTTTGTAGTTAGTCGTTTTCCCGGGGTGCCAGTGACAGGAGAAATGTACGCATTAAAACAAGCGTGATGAAAAGTAGCTCTCTTTATAATTTCAGCCCAGCTGCTGTATTGATGGATACAATCTCTACCACATGCTCCAGGTGGCTTCTAATGCCTGACTCCCTGCAGAAACCTCTATTTGCACATCTTAAACCACTTATTGGATTTGAATGGGATTTTCCAGCCTGAGTGCAGTAACAGTGTTCACTCGTGTAATATTTGTAAATCCTGGCTTTACATTTCACTCACCCAACTATCTTCAGGAGGTGTGCAACAGGGCCTTTTATGCCTCCAGTTCCTGTCTTCTGGGCAGGTCGTGTCAACTTTGGGCAGCTACAAAGCACATCAAAAAATTTATTTTCCATCCTTGGCATGTCCATGACGAAAAACTCAATTTATCAGTCCTTTTTGAATGATGTTCTTCTTCTATCCTCCCTGAAGTCATATAAAATTCATTTGAAAGCTTTGTAGTCAAAGTTCACAAATGTTAACCTTTTTTTTAAAGGATAGTCATCTCAAAGAACGCTCATCAACATGTCTGCTGTTGTTTAAGACTTCATTTACTACTGTGCCAGTTGCTTTGAATTATTGTGCTGGAGACCTTTGCTCAATGCCAACAAGACCTTTGCTTGATATACTGTAGGCTACACAATGCTGGGCTTTCATAATTATGGATGAACACTGGAGAAGACTAAAATAAACACATTTCTTTGTGTTTAAAATGAAATACAATTCAGCAGCACACAGTCGGACATTTCTCTCTGTCCTTTGGAGAAAAGTAATAAAAATTTTGGGAGTCTGTAAGACACCAAGAGCACTATTCACCACCAATATGGATCTCATAACATGTAAGGAACTCAGTAACAGGTTGGTGAACTAATTAGTGGGTAACAACAAGCTCTCATGATTTATTGCAAAAACCCAGCACATGATTATGCTGCTGGACCACAAGTCAATGGTTTTTGCAGTGAGCCAAGACTAATTAATTGCACATCAATAAATTGGTAGAGCTGTCTGCCACTTTTTATTCTCTTTAAGGAAACACCAGTTTGAAAAGGTAGACCTTCCAATGATTGCAGGTGTCTTTTGCTGAGGGATGCCAATGGTATGTAGGAGAACTGCATAACAGGTGGGATAAACTTCTGTTCCCATGTCTTTTTGTGAAGGATGTAAGCCCATTCTGTCTTGGAGTGCTGCCTGCCAGTCCATATTCCCAAAGTGCTGGTTTAAGCCATGACCTGAATTCCATAAATGCCTGCAGAACAAGGATTGATATATTTGATTATTTTGGTGTAGGCTAAGGAATAGGAATTCTGACCAAAGGACTGAGATTAGCTTCTGAATCAATCTCCTGCCTATTCTAGTAACTTTACTGAACCTTCTTAAAAATTAGAAGCAGAGACCCTAAGCGTGTGTGTGAGTGTGTGTGTGTGTTTATGTGTGTGTGCCTTAATAGACCTGAGGAACCATTTGGGCCTTCTGGGTCAATAATCTCAGTACCAAGTTGGATTTATATGTCAGACCATAGCTATTCTTTCTAACTATTATTATGCTAGATTAAAAATCTACTTTCTGAAAAGTATCAAAATAAAATCTATTCAATAAACAATATATGTTCTTTTAATTAGTATCTTCTGCAAAATTCACATTAAGTTCCTAAAACCCAGATGTTCCAAAATAGTTTTTAGTGTTTGTTCAGAGAGTAATACATGGGCCAGATATAATTTTAAGAAATACAAATAGAATACTTTTCAGAAGCCTTATTAAAAATTCTAACTTCTTCATGAATCAAAACAAATATGTGCTTACCTAAGAGGACAATCTTTAGGAAGTGCTACAAAATTCACAACCTGTGATTGCTTATACATTGATAGCTATTAAAACTGAGAACCAAAAGAAAAACATAAGGTTCATAACTTTCTATATGTTATATTAAATATGTTTTGGCTAAGACCTCAGGTATTGTAACCACTGTTTATTTTCAACCTCTGGGTGACATACTGTCAGTATGAAGGCACAAGAATTCCATAATAAAGGATGCCCATAACTCAGTTAGCCTAGCCTACAAGAACTGCCTTACCTACCATCTCAAGGGCTCCAAAATTGAATCAGGTACCACAGTAGATGCCAAACCATTTTTTCTGGGAAAACTAAAGTGGGGCTCCAAACATAAGAATTTCATGATGAATACATTGGATTCCCTGTGAAGACTCCAAATTTGAATGTCTTCTCAGCTCACTCAGATTAAAGATATGCTTTATTCACAGAAGAAAACCTGCTTTCCTGGTTGCTTCCAAGCAACAAACCTGAGGGAAATCGACTTCTTGACAGATATTCTTCACCATTTAAAAATATATAAGAATATTTTTGTGCTGAAGTAATGCCCAAGAGATGAGGCTGTAGTTGTCTGTCAATCCGGATATAACTATGAAGAGATGACACTTCGGTCACATTCCCTCCTCCCATGACAATCACTTCAGGGCTCTGCCAATCCTGCCATGTGCATGTTTTCAGTATCACTTAATAGAGATTCTTCTTGTTCCAGTTCTCTACAGTCTCATGATGGTGACCATCAAAATATATGGAGTTTCAAGCCTGCACAAGTCAGAGTGTCTTCCTAAGAAGAACCCACTTATCACCTCATTATCGTTTAATGCCATTCATGAAGAGTTGGGGGGGGAGGTGTTCCCATTTATAGTAATCCTAGAGACAAATGAATGTTAAGATTTCTTGAAACTACATTGAGAACACAGGCAAAGGAGGAGTAGGTCATTAGTTTAATGTCACAGGTCAAAGAAAAACACTAAGAGACAGTCAGTATCACAGTGAAAGAGAAAGAAGCTATATTACTATGTATAGAAGTGTGGGTGGGGGTAGATCGTAACATAACTAACAATATAACCACATAGATGTCTATATAAATGACATCTAGCCAATGCTTCCTCCTCTTTCTCCCTTTGAAAGGGATTATGGTCTAATAGAAAGGAAATTGGACTTGAACTCAGAGAGACCTGAGTTCAAATCCTACCTGATACTTACTAGCTACAAGACCTTAGAAAAGCCAATCAATCTCTGCACCTCAGTTTCCTCATCTGTAAAACAAAAGGATAGAACTTGATTATCTCTAAGGACTTTTCCCCTGCGAAATCTATGATAACTTTCTCCTAATAACTGGTCTTGAATACTGCCTCATTGATTAGCCTGACTTTAGGTAAATCCCTTAATCTCTCTTTCTCAGTTTCCTAGTTTCCTTATCCTTAAAATGGTGGAGAGATTTGAACTTGATGACTTCTGAGGTTCATTCCAGTTCTAAATCTATGTTCCTATTTTATTTGTTTACTGAAAGATCTCAGAGGAGGGAGAACAGACATTCTTTGACATTTAAAAATATATGAGAATATATGAGGGGGGGGAAGAGAGACAGAGAGAGAGAGAGAGA
>NW_027185779.1:6820102-6849023 GCF_028583685.1 Petaurus breviceps papuanus | reverse complement strand
AGAAAGAAAGAAAGAAAGAAAGAAAGAAAGAAAGAAAGAAAGAAAGAAAGAAAGAAAGGAAGGAAGGAAGGAAGGAAGAAGGAAGGAAAGAAAGAAAGAAGGAAGGAAAGAAAGAAAGAAGGAAAGAAAGAAAGAAGGAAAGGAAGGAAAGAAAGAAAGAAGGAAAGAAAGAAAGAAGGAAAGGAAGGAAGAAAGGAAGGAAGGAAGGAAGGAAGGAAGGAAGGAAGGAAGGAAGGAAGGAAGGAAGGAAGAAAAAGAAAGAAAGAAAGTTAATCTGTGAAATTCAGTGCCACTGGTTTAACTCAATTCAGAATCTGCCAGGAAAACCAGGATAGGACAAACAACTCTAGGGCACCAGAGCCCCAGATTCTAAGTCCCAGCCACCAATGGCATGTATTATCTATCCCTCCCAAGATAGGATATTGCTTTGCTTTGCTGTTCTCATAAAACAACTAATCAAACCACAAAGATCTGTTTCTGCTCATCATGCACAGGCAGGGCCATGCTGATGAAAAGTGTTCTTGGAAGCCAGAATATGGGACCGTAAACAGCAATCTGTTGTGGGAATGGCTCCCCAGGTTGCCATCTTAGCAAGGACTGTGCTTTCACATCATGGGGCCTGGACCATTGGTTTTCTAGAGTTATGGGAAACAGTGTAACATGAGCTCTTCCTGGAGGTCCATTACTAGCTTTTATGAAATATTTGTCTCTTATTGTTGCCCTGAAGAAGTTGCCTTCCCAGTACAGCCTGAGCTTTCCACCTGTTTTTTGTGCTCATTCACAAAGGAAGAGGGACCTTCTGGGAGTGGGTTATGTGTGCAGAGCTGGAGGACATAGCTGTGGCGCAGCAGTGGGATCATTCAACAAAGGAAGGACAGGAGAAGCTAGAGTCATCACAGATGATGACAGACACAAACATGAGTAATCCCATAAAAACAGACAAACATGAATAATTGTATAAATCCAGAGTAAAAAATAACCTTTTGTTGGACTGAGATGAACCAGAGCACAAGTTCATATTACATGAGGCTGCAGAAAAACAGAGACATTTAAGGTTTCCATAAGAATGAGAGACTGGGATGCAAAATTGATTAAATATTGGACTTAAATTTGGTTCAATTCCTGCTTCTCACTTTTATTAGTTGAATGACCAAGGGCAAGCCATTTAACTGCTTTGAGCCTCAGGAAACTTTCCAAGATGACTAGGTTATAATTAGGTTCTCATATGCCTAGATGAAAGAGTGTCCTTGCTGATGAATACATAGATCCTCGAAATACCAACTACACAGACTGGGAAAATTCAAAACTTAATTCAAACCAGGAAAGTGAAAAGCTGAGTCAGTTTCATGTAAGATAACATAAGAAGATGTCTGGTATCTCAGGAATGTGCTCTCATATTCTCCTCAAACACTTGAATTTAGGATACTCAGATTAACATTCTAATAACCCTAATTCTAATAACTAATGTTTTAGAGACAAATCTCTATTTTGGAGCAGTTTTCACATAACTAACATTAATTTGATTTTCCAAGGTCTATCTTTCTGATACTCCTTTTTGTTTTCTACAGTCTAACTAGGGACCGACAAAGGCAATATGTCTTGATGAAATCACACTTCTCCCACATTTATTCAGTCCTTTCCAAGTAGTGTGCTCAATCTTATTCGTATCCATAATGACATTGCCAGGGAAGTAGAATAGTATGCTGAAGCACTTCAATGGCTCTAAGAGTTCATTGATTTCCAGCCTAGTCAATGCAGATTATAGCCCATCCTTGTATGCCTACCCGTCTTGTATGAGTCTTGTCCATGTTTTCCCATAAGTATGCCAGAGGAGTTCCACACAAAATTCTGGAGGCCTTACTCACTCTATGTCCATTTTTTTTACTTCTGAGGTGATAAAAATTATTTTCTTGAATATATTTTAAATTTTTATTGTGAATTTAATTAATAAAGAAAAACATGTTTAGACAGAGACTTACATTTGAAATTGTGAACTTGGCATATAAAGTTTGTATTTTCAAGATGACCCATAAAGACACTAAATTTAATAAAGTAGTTATGAAATCACTCTTTTTGGGTCTCCTTCTATACTTTTAAAATTTTCTTCTGTAAATTAAATAAAAATGTTTAGCCAATGACTGGAAAGCCAGAGAACATGTGAGCTGACTAGCCATTTGAGTACCGGCCCTACCTTCCAAATAGTACTGTTCTAAGTATGTTCAGGATTCTGTACATGAAAACAAGTTGTATCAATAAAGTACCACACATACGCGATGTTTCTTATAATTTCAGTCAAGCATCTTGCCTTTGTGGTTCCTAGTATGCAGAAGACAAAGAAGGCAGAAATAAAGGACATGGAAGGGCAAATCAATAAAAGAAAGAAAATGAAATGCAGCTATTTGATTGTCAGAATATTATAAATGCATATCTACCAAACCACCTTATTTTTTATCCTTTTTTTGACGACATTTATTCTGGCTCACTTTCATTGCTCCGTAGCAGCAATGTGGTGCAAACTCATTGCTAATTCTTTGGAGAGGGTAATGTTCCATTACTCGCAGTCATACAGCACCAGAAGTCTTCTACCATTGTTGTATGTCTGCAAGGCAGAAAACGCTAATTTCTGAAAAATTAAAAAGGACCATTGCTCATTGGGCAATGGTAAACAGGGCAGGCATTACTGTCCTGTTTTTAGAGATTAGGAAACTGAGACTCAGGGAGCTCAAACGACTAGCTCATGGTACCACCTAGAAATTGATCAAAACACTGTTTGGGGTTGCCACTTGCAGTCTCTTCCCCAAAGAGGATATTTGAAAATTACTTTAGCTTAATTTAGTGAGAAATGAATTCTGAGAAGTATGGTCTTTCATAAATGTCATATCATTTGGAGACAGGAGAGCAACAACTATTTGGAAACAAGTCATTAGGCTTGGAGTTTGCATGCAGATTCACCTGCCATTCTACTCTACAAACCATGTGTGGTGGGATTAATAACTTAACCCCTATCCCTCTGTAAGCAGGCTAGTTTTTTCTTAAAAGTTGATGACATCTTTGAGAATTCATTGGCTTGAGGTGCTAAAGGCTTAACTTAGCCTGTTTATGGCACTTCCTGCTTGTGTGAGTACAAAACAGACACAAAGAACTTTGGGCACTCTCTGATGCTTGATGGGCAAACCGTGATGGGTAATTCAGTTGATTCAGTTTAGGGTTTGCCCCTTGAAAGTCTGTCTCCTGATATGGCTCGTCGAACTTCTTTTTGTTAACTGTTGAATGATTTCCTTTTGTTAACTCTTGAATGATTTCACATTTCCTTCCAATACCGAATATAAACTACAAGGGGAATAGCCTGAGTCAAGCCCAATCCAGAATACTATCCTCCATATAGCTTCTAAAATAGTTTTCCTAATGTCTGACTATGTCACCCCCTTAATCAGAAGTCTTTTGCTTTGCTAACCTTAAAGTGCTATATAAATGCTAACTATTATTAGTCTATTATCTAACACAAATGATTTAACTTAGTATTTGAAGCTATCTGGAATGGGTAGCCAGCCCATCTCTCCAGCCCTGTTTCATATTACTGTTCAATTAAATTCAATAAACATTTATTAAGCACCATCTATGTACAAAACAATGAGCTAAAGACTTCTTTTCATGTACTCTATTTTCTTTTTTTTTCCTTTTTTTTGAAGGACAATTGGGGTTAAGTGACTTGCCCAAGGTCACATGGCTAGTTTTTGTGTTAAGTGTCTGAGGCCAGATTTGAACTCAGGTCCTCCTGACTCCAGGGCCAGTGCTCTATTCACTGTGCCACCTAGCCTCCCCCCATGCACTTTATTTTCAAGCTAACCTGGAATACACACTGCTTTCAAATCTTATTCTAGCCTCTTCCAGTTCTTGACATTCATTCTGGTTTATCTCCTTCCCTCCCCTGCCATGTCAGAAATGGCCTCTATCTTTGTCTCTGACTGTTTCAGTCCTTGTCTTCTTTCTAGACCTAGCTCAGTTCTCTACAATCTTGTCATCTCTGAAGAACCACAGGTTTAGAGATTTAGAAAAGGATTGGATCTAAGAGACCATACAGTACAACTCCCTCACTTTGTTGTTGGTTAATTGTGTCCAAATCTTAATGACCGCTTTTGGTTTTCTAGTGTGGTACTAGTGTGGTTTGCCATTTCCTTCTCCAGCTCATTTTACAGATGAGGAAACTGAGACAGACAGGGTTAAGTGACTTACCCAAGGTCACACATCTAGCAAGTGTCTGAGACTGGATTTTAACTCAGGTCCTCCTGACTCTAGGGCTGGCACTCTATCCACTGGGCCACCCAGCTGCCGCATTTTACATTTGAGGAAATTGAATACCTGAGTAGTGAAATGTTTGCCCAAACTCATACATGTAATACATATCAGAGCTGGGATTTCAGTCCAGTTCCTTTGATTCTAAAGCTGACCCCTTTTTGTTCCCACCTTCGATTTTCCTACAGTACTTTTAGTTCTAAGCCCCTCTAAACCTCCATCAAATTCTACGAGATATTCTACTGATTTGGGATTGATGTCCAATTTCTATTCTCAGGTTAGAATGATAATAGCTAGCACTTATATGGAACTTTAAAGTTTATAAAGCACTTTAAAAAATTTTACCATTTTGTCCTCACAACAGCCCTGGAAGGTAGTTGCTATTATCATCCTCCTTTTACAGATGAGGAACCTGAGGCCAAATTTGAACTCAAATCTTCTTGACTCCAGATTTGGTGCTCTATCCTCTGCCTCACCTGGATTGTTATAAACTTGAGAACAGGTATTTTTCATCTTCTCTTCCCAGCACTAAGGAGAGTGAAAGAAAGGAAATAGCTATGTATTAAGCACCTACTATGTGTCAGTTTACAAATATTGTCTCATTTGGTCCTCACAACAGCCCTGGGATGTAGGTGCTATTATTTTCTACATCTTACAGTTGAGGATACTGAGACAAACAGAGGTTGAATGACTTGTCCAGGGTTATATAGCTAGTAGGTGTCAAAGATGAGATTTGAATTCAGGTCTTTCTGCCTCCAGGCCTATCCTCTGTGTTGGCATTTTATGCTAACTGATGTCACTAACTAAATATTTTGTATCCAATAGATACTTGAAAATATTTTTTTGAATCACATTGAGTTATTTTCAGTTCAACTAACATTTCATATTGTTTTTATTAATGCAGATCCTGGGCTAATGTATTTATATATCAAATGACAGTGGATTATCCATTAAGAGATTACATCAGATTGCAGGAGGTGAGAATAAGGGTAATAAATTAGGCTATGCAATCCCCTGAAAAACACTCAAGCTTTCTTGCTCAATGGCAATTATCAATAAGGGTGACATTTCATGTGCAAGAGAATGAGTGATATATGGTTTAACATTTGGTATCATCTGCCTATCCTCACCCCAACCCCCAATGTTGCCCTGAAGGATGATTATTGCCATAGCTAGGCTAATATGAATTCTTATTCTATTTTATTCTGCTCTTTCCTGTGGCCATGACTACAGAACACAACCAACATCTACTTTGAAGCTATTCATTATGACTACCCTCCTTCCAAAGGGGTGCAAGGTTTCTGTTTTGTTTTGCTTTCTGAAGAGGGTTTCTAGGACTCAGATACAGCATGGGAACATTTCAGTTGGCCTTTTGTTTATATGACTGCAAAGTCAAGTACAATTTTTATACCTATGTAATATAAAATAATTTCAATACTTTTTTTTTTCAGAAAGTGACCTCAAGATACCAGGATAAAAAATACTATTAATAAATAAAATACAAGAACAGTTCATGTTCTAGGTTTTTTAAATTATTCATATGTATCGATAGACCAACAGTTATGACTATATTCAGCATTTAGTTGGAAAACCCAAACATAGTATCAACTCACCTTTCATCCCCTCTTGCTCTGAAAACCCCATTGACTTCTCCTTCCTATGCATCCTCATTTCCTCCAGTCTCTGTTAATGACATGACCCTTCTCCTTACTGCAGTCCCTCTATGGGTGCCTTAAGTTCTATCCCCTTCTGCCTTTGCTAGGATATTTATTACTCTAACACTTTAATCTTTAGTAGCTCCCTATATACTGGTTCCCTATATACTCCCTATATACTGGTTCAAACGTGACTAAGTCTTCAAATGTTAAAAAAAACCCACAAAAATAACAAAAACCCCCCACCTCTCTCCACTACCACCCACTATCCCCTTAAACTTTGATACTATATATTTGCTCCATTACCCAGACAAACTCCTAGAAAGTGATGCGTAAACTCATTTGCCACTTTTTTCTACTCTTGTTCATCTCTTAAGTCTTTGAAATTTGACTTCTGACCTCATAACCAGACTGAACAGCTCCTTCCAAAGGTAATAGTGATATAATCATTGCCAAATCTAATGGCCTCTTCTCATTTCTCATCCTTCTTGACCTCTGCTACATTTGACAGGTGACTACCTTCTCCTTTCCAATACTCTACTCTCTGATTCATGACACTGCCCTTTCCTGGTTTCCTTCCTCTCTTTTTGACCATTATTTCTCAGTCTCCTTTGCTGGGTCATTACACATGTCACAATACTTAACAGTGGGTGATCTCTAAGGCTCAGTTTTGGGTCCTCATCTGTCATTACACACTCTCTCAGTGACCTCAATATCAAATGAATTTAATTAACACCTGTAAATGACTCACAGCTTTATATATCTAGCACCAGTCTCTCTTCTGAGCTCACTTCTTGTATTACCAACTATATCCCAGACATTTCCTGCTAAATGTTCTGGAGAAGGCTCAAAGGCAGCATGTTCAGAACAAAAATCATCATTTTCTCCCCACAAGCCTAACCCTATACCAAACTTCTCCATTTCTGGTAAGAACACACCCTCTTCCAGTGTCCCAGTTCAACTCAATTCAATTCAATAAGCAGTTATGAAGTATCCAGTATATGCCAGAAACCATGCTAAGTTCTGGGGATACAAAAAGATGCAAAAGAAAGTTCCTGCCCTCAAGGAATTTCCAATTGAACTGAGGAAACAACAAGCAAACAAATATTTATGAACCAAACTATATGAGGATAAATAGGAAACTATTAACAGAGGAAAGCACTAGAATTAAGAGGGGTTGTGAAAGGTTTCTGTAAAAGATGGGATTTTAACAGAGACCTAAAGAAAGCCAGAAAAGTCAGTAGGTAGAAATGAGGAGGGAGAACATTCCAGGCCTGAGAGAAAACCAGAGAAAATAGATATGGTAGAAGAGAGAAAATAATATAGATGTGCTAAGTACTAGGGATGTAATGGGGATACAAAAATAGGCAAAAGACAGTCCTTGCCTTCAAGTAGCTTACAATCTAAGTGGGGAGAGAATATGCAGCAAATATATACGGAGAAAGCTATATGCAAGATAAACAGGAAATAACAGAAGGAAAGCACTGGAATTGAGAGCTTGGGAAAGACTTCCTATAGAAGGTGTGATTTTAGTTTGAGGATTAAAGGAAGAGAAAGAAGTCAGTAGTCGAGTGGAGGAGGGAAGCATTCCAGGTATTGGGAACAGACAGAGAAAGTTCCCAGAGCAAGGAGATGGAGTGTGTTGTTCACTGAACAGCAAGGAGGCCTGTGTTGCTGGATTGAGTAAGGTTTATACTTCAAGGAAGAGTGGAAAGATGGAAAGGAGCTAAGTAATGAAGGACTTTGAATGTAAAACAGGATATTTCTATTTACTCCTAGATGGAATAAGAAGCAATTGATGCCTATTGAGTAGGGGAGTGACATGATTAGAACTGTGTTTAGGAAAATCACTTTGGGGCCTAAATGAAGAATGGATTGTAACGGTGAGATATGAGGCAGGCAGACCCACTAGAAGACTATGATAATCGTCCAGGCATGACGTGATGAGAACCTTCACTAGAGTGCTGATCTCCTCAGAAGAGGGAAAAGAGTGTATTTAGGACATGCAGCAAAGGTATAATTGCCAGGTTTTGGCAACGGTTTGGATATGGGAGAGGGGGTAAGAGATAATGCTGTGGCAACAAGGTTGTGAGCCTGGGGGATCAAGAAGATGGTGTTGCCCTCTACAGAAAAAGGAAAATGAGGAAGGGGGAAGGTTTGGGGAAAAGATGATGAAATCTCTTTGGGACATGTTGAGTTCAATATATCAATGGGACATCCAGTTTGAGAAGTCTGAAAGGCAGTTGAAGATGGGTGATTGCAGGTTAGCAGAGAGATTGGAGCAGGATAGGTAGATTTGAGAATCATTGGCATTGAGATGGTAATTAAATTCATGGATGTTGATCAGATTACCATGAAGTAGTCTAGAGGGAGGGGAGAAGAGGAACTAGAACAGAACTCTGAGGGAAACCTACCGTTAAAGAGACTGATCAAGAGGAGGCCTCAGCAAAGGAGACAGAGAAGGAGGAAACAGGTAGGAGAAAAACCGGGAGAGAATAGTGTCCTGAAAACCTAGAGAGAAGAGAGCATCAAGGAGAAGAGACTGATTAACAAAGTGAAAAGCTACAGAGAGGTCAAGGAGAGCAAGGACTGAGATGAAAGTCATTGGATGTAGCAAGAGATCCTTAGCCACTTTGGAGAGAGCATTTTCAATGGAATGAGAAGATTGGAAGCCAGATTGAAAAGGGATTAAGGAGAGAGTGATAGGAGAGAAAGTGTAGGCACCTATTGTAGACAGACTTTTTGAGGAATTTAGCTACAAAGGACAGAAGTAGCACAATAGTTAACTGGGATGGAAGGGTTAAATGAAGATTTTTTTCAGACTAGGGGAGAGATGAGAAAGTTTGTAGGTAGAAGGGAATGGACAATAGAGAGACAAAGATTGAAAATAACTGACAGAATGAGGATGACAAAGGGGGCAATCTGTGGGACAACACAGGATGGAATGGGATCACTTGAAAAAGTAGAGGGGTTAGTTTTGGTAAGAAGTGAGGACACTTCATCATGTAAGATTGGGGTGAAGAAGAGAATGGCAGAAAGCATCTGGGTGATAGGAGAAGTAGAGGTGAGAAGAGGGAGTTCATAGTGAATGGCCTCAACTCTTTCTCTGTCTCTGTGTCTCTGTCTCTGTTTCTGTGTCTCTGTCTCTGTCTCTCTCTCTTTTCTTGGGGCACTCAAGACTAAGTGACCTTTCCAGGGTCACACAGTTAGTAAGTGTCTGAGGCCAGATATTAATTCAAGCCTTCCTGACTACAGGGCTGGTGCGCTCTCCACTGCACCACCTAGCTGCCCCTCTGAAATTTTTCTGTAAAAATGAGGCAACTGGGAGAGTGGGAGGAGGGGGAGACATGGGAGGATTGAGGAACAATGGAAAGAGTTGGAAGAACCACTCACTACTGAGAGTGGGATAGTGAATTGATAAAGGAGGTATAATATAACTGTGTAGCAGCAGTGGGGGCCCAGTTGAGGTTACATAAATTATAACCTCGGTGTAATCCTTGACTTCTCACTCTCCCTCACCCCACATATAGAACCAGATGTCAAATCTTGCTATGTTTATCTTCACAACACATAATATCTTTACTCAACACTTCAGGCAAACTCTTCATCACTTCTAAGCTGAAATCTTACAATGGCCTCCAAATAGGTCACCTTGCTTTGTGTCTCTCTCCACTCTAATTCATCCAATGTACAGCTTCCAAAGTGGCTTTTCTTAAAATGTTTTCCCCCTAGGAAAAAAATAAATGTTTTTTTTTAATTTTAATTTTGTACCTAAGAACTTTGTCCAAACCTATATTTCCAGTTTAATTATGTATAACTTTCATTCCTATTCTCTATAGTCCACATAAACCTATTTTCCCTCTGTCCCTCATATACTTCTCTATCTCTCTGCCTTGGCACTGGCTATCTACCATGACTCAAATTCACTCATTCTTTACCTGTGCTTATATAATCCCTCACTTTTTTAAAGATATGTTCAAACACCACTCTTTCCATAAAGCCTTTCTGGATCTCAGCTACTAATGGTCTTCTTCCCTCCTTATCTGTCTTGTATTTCTCAATCTCATATTTATTTCATGTTTTTTTTGTTGTTGTTTTAATGAATCTGAGATTTTCCAGTGAGGATCACCACTGCCAATGCAAATGGGAACCAAGTGGACAACTTATTGGCACAGAGCATCATCAAAGGTTTTGAAAGATTAAGTGACTTGCCCAAGATAACACTATCAGTTATATGGCAGAAATGGAATTTAAATGTATCTCTTCTTGCCATTGTGGCCAGCTCTGTGTTCACTCTGCCATGTTTCCTCTCCATTTTGTATTTATTTCATAGATACTTATAAATTTATCTGTATATATTTAAACATACATATACACACATGCACATGCACACACAATTATGTAACTCCTCCATTAAAAACTAAATTCTTTGAGAATAGGAAAGGATTGTTTGATTTTTTTTTGCCTTTATATCCTCACCACCTAATCCCTATGCTTGGCACACTATAGATGCTTGACAAATATTAAATTGATTATTACTTAGAAAATAATTGTTCATATTCCATATGGTAATTCATGCTTTCCTATATGTAGGGAACTCTAGACTATGAACTCCTTTCAGGAATATAGCTCAGGAGTCATCTAGGAGTTGACAGAAACATCCTAGGAAGTTGCCTAAGAACCAGAGAAGATAGACAATTTTCCCAGAGACACAGTGAGGAAAGGTTACCAGGGACAGGGTTTAAACAGGCCTTATTCTTGTGCTAAGCACAAGGACTGTTTCTATCTTTTGAATAATGTAGGTGTTAAAAAATTAAAAGCCCACAAATACACATCATATAATATTTTCAAATGCCAAATATGATCTTGATAGGCATTTTGACATGAGAATTCAAAGTGAAAGTGGACATTCTATTCAACATGTATGATTTTCTCAGGCTCTAGAATATGAGGTGTATTTTCTTTAGAGAAAAGATGGATTGATAATTTATCATTCTAGCCTGTCACTTTCACTTCTCTTCCAGAGTCAGGGAGAAATCTACAGCAGAGCTAATGTGAACTCCAGTACTTTCATCCCTCTGTGTGCTCTCTGCAACTGAAACAGTAAAACTTTCAAAATCAAATGACCTCTTTTTATGTCTCCTTTTATTTGTCTAGTATTCCAATTGCAAAGAAAGTCTATAAAAGAGTTGCACTCTGTAACTGGGGATATTAAATTCAACCCATCAAAGGAGTGACAGAATAGCTTTTGTTTAAAAATAGATGTCTGTGACCCTCATTAGAGAAGGTAAATGTGCTTCAATAATGGGACTAACTGTAATAATAAATAAAATTTGTTATCTGGAGTTATTTTCTGAGCAATAAAAAATAAAATGTAGCACATGCCATTTTGTACTGAATGGAAATCTAGGATACTAGCAAATTAACGTTTTCTTCTTTCATGAACACGGTAAGTGAATCATCTGACATTTTCCCCCAAATTCGCCAACATTGAAGTATAATTTAAAGTTTATTTTAAGTTTATGCATTTGTCTTATATTTCTATAGCTCCAAGGTATAAATCAAAGGGCTAAAATAAATGTTGTCCATGTTTCCTTTCTGGTTGTTTTGGGTTTTGAGTAGACAATCTGTTGCTGTAAGAGGAGCAGATTATGAAGATTGAGCACACATAAGCAGAGTTGAGTACGGCAATCAAACACAATTTACCTAGGTTAATCTGCCACATTTAATAACATGCACAATTGTTATTGTGCTGCGTGGTAATTAGGCATCCGTGGAAAATGGTCCATACAAATGATGGCAAATTCTTGTATTTTCTACAGCAAAAACAAGTGTTCATTTTTCTCTTCTCACTTTGTTCTTCAGTATTTAGAATCAATGTAAACTTCAACAACTTCTCCTAATACTGTTTATGATTTAATCCTCAATCTCTTTCTCTCTTTGTTTTTTCTCTTTCTATATCTTTGTTTTGCTCATACACACACGAATAAACGTGCATGTATACAAACATTAAAAGTCAGAGATCTCCAGAATTCTTTATGATCGGGGTTCTTAACTTATTATGAAGAGTTTTCAGAAATATTTATGGGGATCTCTGAACTTGCACAAGAAAAAAATAGAATTTCTTTCAATTATTTAAGATTATTACTCTGGAACTTTTAATGCCAAGATGGCAGAACCCTTTGAAGAAGGAACCCTCTGAAATCCTCCCAAATTCTCCTCCAAAAAACTAGAAAGCCCACCTCAGAATTAGTCTAGGAGCAGGGAAGCAGCTTGCCAGCATTGCAGGTAAGGTCTGTCTCACTGAAGTGTGAGGGGATTGAGGGTCCAAGAGCAGCAGCAGCAGCATCAGCGACAGTGGCCAGTCTCACAGCAGGAAGCCTGAAATAGGCCTCTCAGCCTGCACAATCAGCCAGCTGGGTCCCTACCCTCATACGAACCAGTAGACCCCTAGGCAAGTGAACAGTCCATGCAGCACAGCAAGGATCCACTCCAGAGAGCTGACCCAAGTACAAGCTACTACCCTGACCTCAACCCCATTGCTGACCAGTAGTGTAGCAAACCAGTAGTAGCGCCCACCACTGAAGCAGGTCAGCCTCTAAACCCAACATGTAGGGGAGGCCAACAGGGAAGCCCTATCCCCTAGTAAAAGTCAGAAGAACCATATCCTCCAGAGAAAGCAAGCAGCTAAGCCCTGAAGGCCACTGAAAGGGAGCAATAAGACCCAGAGCCCCAGAACAAAAAGTTGAGATGATGCAGGACCAGAGCCCAAATCTCACAGAAAACACCAAGTCACAAGAAAAGGCAGAAAAATAAGCAAAAGCAAAAGCGAAAAAGAGCTTGGCTAAAGGTAAAGCCGACTGCTGCTGTGAAAAGCTTCAAGGTTCTGAATACATTGTATATGGAACTCTCTATTTATTCAGTAATAAATTAAAGTAAAACATTCACAGAAACCAAAGTACAACATTCACAATGTTATAGCACAGCAAGTTATCACTAAAGTGGCCACATAATGGTTACATAGTTTTAAACAAAAGATACCATTCAGTAAATCCTTAACTCAATAATCCTTAAGGAACAGGCCTCCTTAAGGGACACAAAGTACAAAGGTCAAAGTTCTCCACTCCTAGGTCACAGTAAATTATGATCTTCTCAATCAATACACAGTATCCAAGTAAAATCTTCTTTCATCTTGATTCGAGGCTGGCTCTCATCTTCCATGGTTCCTCTTCCATGGTCCTGCCCGAATCCACCCAACTGTCACCTGGATTCAAAGGCCAATCTCAGCTCCTTGTCCAGCTCCTCATTCAGTTCCCATTCCACACTGAAGTTCACAGTGTTCAGTCCACCTCAAGTCCTTCATAATTTTTGTTTCTGGGAAGGCAAAGCTTAAAAGAGCCACAATAGCATTTATACACATTGCTGGCACCATCATCCATTAACTACCTGCCTGTAAAATCAACACAGACCCACAAACAAGGTCTGAGAACTCAACACAAATCATCATTACAGTCCCAAGACCTCCAAATCCCTCCTCCACGACTTCACCAGTTTTTTCTTCTTAACTCTGTCACCACAAGAGTTCTGCTCTTTTCTCAGTTCTTCTCTTCTCAGTTCTGCTCTCTCCAGGCTTGGCCTCTCCTTATATATGGTCATTAGCTTCTTCTCTTCCTGTTGCATCAGCAATAGGAGTTCACAAGTTCTAGGGTTCACATGTTGTGGGGTTCAAAAGTCCTGCTTCTCAACAAAGACTAGATACAATAATGAGCAAGAACTGAAACAAGTTGTTAACTAAGTAGCTGAAACAAGGTGTTAACTACCTCTTTGCTTACCGTTACACTATAGAAAGTTACTATGGTGATAGGAAGGATAAGGCATAAACTTAAAAGAGGACAATAGTGTTGAAATGGCTACATGTGATGCCTAAAAGAAAAATGTAATTTGGTCTCAAACCCAAAAAGAATTCACGGAAGAGCTTAAAAAGAATTTTAAAAAGCAAATTAAAGAAGTAGAAGAAAAATTAGGAAAAGATGAGAATAATGCAGGGGAATCATGAAAAAAGAATCAATAATTTGGGAAAAGATATACAAAAATTTAACCAGGAAAATAACTCCCTAAAAATTAAATTGACCAATGGAAAAGGAAGTATAAGAACTCACTGAAAAAAATTTTTAAGTAAAAAAAAAAGGAGAAAATATGAAATTTCTCTTTAGAAAAATAACTGACCTAGAAAATAGGTCCAAGAGAGACAATATGAGAATCATTGGACTACCTAAAAGGCATGGTAAAAAATAAACAAATAAAAAACAAAAATAGAAACCTTGACAAAATCTAAAATCTTTCAAGAAATTATCAAAGAAAACTGCCTTGATATATTTGGACCAGAGGGCAAAATAGAAATTGAAAGCATCCACTGTTTACCACCTGAAAGAGATCCTCAAATGAAAACTCCCAGGCGCATTATAGCTAAATTCCAGAGCTCATAGATCAAAGAGAAAGTATTACACGCAGTCAAAAAGAAACAATTCAAATATCATGGAGCTACAGTCAGGATTACATGGGATTGTGCAGCTTCTACATTAAAGAACCAGTGGGCTTGGGATATGACATACTTGAAGGCAAAGGCCTTATTATTCCAATCAAGGACACTTACCCAGAAAAATCAAATATAATCTTTTAGGGGGGGAAATGGACATTTAACATCAAATATATAGAGAACTGAGTCAAATTTATAAAAATACAGCTCATTCCCCAATTGATGGATGGTCAAAGGATATGAAGAGGCTGTTTTCAGATGAAGAAATCAAAGTTATCTATACTCATATAAAAAGATGCTCTAAATCACCATTGATCATAGAAATCAGAAAAAAAAACAATTGTTATGTACCACCTCCCACCAATCAGATTGACAATATGGTGATGCAATATCGCAAAAAAAAGGAGAAAACAATAAATGTTGGAGATGTAAGAAAATTGGAACACTAATACTTTCTTGGTGGAGTTGTGAACTGACCCAACCACTCTGGAGACCAATTTGGAACTGTGCCCAAAGGGCCATAAAACTGTCCATATCCTTTGACCCTGGAATACCAGTGCTAGGTATATACCCCAAAGACATAAAAAAAAGAAAAAGGACCTATTTGTACAAAATTATTTATAGTGACTCTTTTTGTAGTGGCTAAGAATTGGAAATCAAAGGGATGCTTATCAGTTGGGGAATGACTAAACAAGCTATGGTATATGCTTGTAATAGAATGTTATTGTGCTGTAAGGAATGATAAGCAGGACAACTTTAGAAAAACCTGGAAAGGGCGGCCAGGTAGCACAGTGAGTAAAAGCACCAGCCCCAGAGTTGGGATGACCTGGAATCGAATCCAGGATCAGACACTTAGCACCCACCCAGAAACAACTGACTGTGTAACCTTGAGCAAGTTACTTAACCCCAATTGCTTTAAAAAAAAAAAGAAAAAGAAAAACCTGGAAAGACTTACATGAACTGATATATATTGAAGTGAACAGAACCAGGAGAATGCTGTGCACAGCAACAGAAATGTTGTTTGATGAAGAAATGTGAATGACATAAATAAGCTTAGCAGTACAATAATCAAAGACTATCCCAAAGGACTAATGATGCAGCATACTATCTGTCTCCAGAGAGAAAACTGATATTGATCAAATACAGATTGAAGCATGCTATTTTCACTCTTTCTTTCATTTATTCCTTTTATTCAAGTTTTATTGTACAAAATTACTAATATGGGAATATTTTACATAATTGCACATGTATAATCTATATCTGATTGCTTTAGTGTCTTAGGAAGGGGGGAGGGAGGAATAGATTTTGGAACTCATAACTTTAAAATGTTTTAAAAGTTTAAAAAAAGACAATCTGAAACAAAAAATATTATTCTGAGAGACATAGACAAAAATGTCAAGAATCCCTGCTATGAAAAAGAACACCAGACTATTAGCTAGGAAAACTGAGGCTTATATCTGGGAACTATAGTTTCGGTATTGCATCCCTTGGGCAATTTCTTAAATCTCTTTGGGCTTCAATTTTCTCATCTATACACTAAGGAAGTTAGATTAGATTATCTCTAAGGTTCTTTACCTCATCTCAAGCTCAGAAGTTGTATAATTACTCTAGGTAGAATATCAGACTCCCTTGTCCTAGGACTTTTCCCCTTCCATAGTCCATGAGACTCTTCCTCTACCATATCTAGCTATCACCCACTATCTCCCTCCAGGTTTTTTATGTACAACTAGTACCCCAGGTTAGGGAGCTCTTCCTGAGGAAAGCCGTATATGTAGAATTGTGATGTTGGAGAAGACCCAAGCCACAAGATAAGAGAAGATGAAAGTGGTGAGATTTGGTTATGGAGCCTTGACAACCTGGCATCTTTTAAATAGAAATAAAAAGAGAAGAGGTTTTCTCATTAATAGAGTTAAAGGTGAAGAATATAATGATTATGAACATTGACTTTGAAGCTGTGAAGAATTGAACCCTGAGTGAGAATACCTAGGCTCAGGGTCAGGCTGCATGATTTACTGGCTGTATTACCTTGGAAAAATCACTTTATCTATTTTATGGTTCCCTTACCTGTAAAATGAAGATGATGACATCTGTTCTTGCTCCTGCACAGATCTGTCAGTCTGAGAAAAGCATATTGTATCTCTAAGCATGGGCAAGGGCTGAAAGGTTAGGAAGGGAATGGTGAAAAGTTCTAGAGGGAAGAAGGATATTTGTTAATTGGACCTTTTAGAGCTAGTTCAAGGTTCTAGAGGCAAAATGGTAATCAAAGGACAAATAACTTACCCTCATTAGATGTGAGGAATGGACTTTTAGCAATTTCAGGATCAACGTTCTTCAGATCATTTCTCTAAGACAACCAGAGCTCTAGGGAGAAAGGGAATCTCTCATGAGGAAAAGCCTAGAACTGCCCCTTATGAACCTCTTCACTTAATTTCCCCAGAATGATGAAAAAACATTTACATACAGGCATAGTTCTCAGATCATCACCCAAAAATTATACCTATTATAAACAGGGGAAAATAGATCAATGGAACAGGATAGGTAATAAGACCAGATATATTAAAACCTAACTGTCTTGTATTCAAGAAATCCAAGGGCAGCTAGGCGATACAGTGAATAGAGCACTGACCTTGGAGTCAGGAGGACCTGAGTTCCAATCTGGCCCAAGACACTTAATACTTACTAGCCATGTGACCTTGGGCAAGTCACTTAACCCCAATTGCCCCACCTTTTCCCCCTCAAAAAAAAGGAAAAAAAATAAATCCATACCCAAACTGATTAAGGAAAAATTTCCTACTCAATAAGAGCTACAGGGAAAAGTAGAAAAAAGCCTGGCAAAATTATTTTTAGACTGTAATCTTATGGACCACAATGAGCTCCAATGTGACATCTGACCCATATATGAAGGATCTCTCAAATATTCTGCTCAATCTGTGATCTCCTAGTTTTGACAGTCCCCTCAAATAATGCATAGCACAACCTATCCGTGTATACCTTTTTATGACCCTTGTCTGTGTCCTCCTATAACTTTGCCACAAAAAATCCATCTGATATTTTTAACTCTTTGATTTTCTTGATGCTGTGAGGGGGGTAGTGAAGCATGTGTCATCCCTTATTTTTGCCACATGACAAACACATCTTCTTTTCCTATCATGAAATCCCTGATCACTTTTTTCCCCAAAAATTCCTGTTCTCCAGAGTTCTTTGTTGGTTGTAAATTGTAGCCTGAATATACTCACCATGTACCTCTTAGTTAACATTATTTAATCATTTTCTTTCAGGATGGTTGAATCTGTCACATGTTTCACTGCCACATAGCAACACTGATAGAATGTTAATATTTTTAAAATGGGTCGTTACTTTCATGGCAAACTTGAAATCAACAAAAGAGCTCTGCAGTTTTTTTTAAAGCAATCCAGCGTGGTCTCTTCCTTCTATTCAGATATTGGTTCAACTCGTTGTCCATCTGTACAATCTTTCATAGATATAAATGTTGATGAAAAAGCTCTTAAGGGAATTGATTAAAAAATTAAGTCTACATAATATACTTTTTTCATCCATTTGTTTTCTCCAGTGTGGATAAATAGTCCAAATTCCTCAGAGTGATTAAACAACTTTTCTTGGAAACTCTGTACTGTTCTGTGGCTTTCTGACATTATCATAGTGTCATGTACAAACAGGAGATCAAGAGAAACTCACCATACACAGTGTATGCTTCTTCAACATTGACTTTATGCCAGATCTTCAACATAGTAGTGCATACCTTCGGTGACCTCACATCTTCCTATTTTATATGGAACTTGATAACTATTAGAGGTCATTGAACAAGGCTAATTCTGTTCTTGTACTGAATGACTTTGATTTATGGATGAGATACATCTTTTTATAGGAGAGTATGACAGGCAATGTTTCATTCTAATAAATAAAAGCCTTTTTTGGTAATTAATAAATAAAAAATACAGTGGAATCTTATATTCTTTACATATCTATGAATTTGAAATAGTAAAGATGTGGTCCATTTTTTAACATCACTGAAAACCCTTTTTGTTCTCAGCTAAAATCTTACATCAAGAATATGATCAGGGAAGTCTTCCAGGGATGGGTGCAATATGGCAGACCAGAGAAAGCATTCAGCCGATCCCTGCCCAACACAACCATCTAAACAATCTCAAAATAACACCACAAATCGAATTCTGGAGTGTCAGAGCCAACAAAAGGTCAGAGTGAGACGTTCTTCCAACCGAAGACAAGTTAGGAGGTTGGAAAGAAATATCTGTGACATGTTGTTTATAAAAAACACACTTGAAACAGAGAGAGATGTTCACAGAGTTAAAAATAAGGGGCTAGAATAGAATCTATCATGCTTAGGCTGAAATTTAACAGGCAAAGATAGCAATCATGATCTCAGACAAAGCAAAAAGCAAAAATAGACCTTACTAAAAGGGATAAGCAAGGAAATTGAATATTGTTAAAAGGAATCATAGACCATGAAGTAATAATGTCAATACTAAACATATATTCAGCAAATAGCATAGCATCCAAATTCTTCAAGAAGTTAAATGAATTACAGGAGGAAATAGACAGTAAAACTATACTACTGAGAGACCTCAACTTTCAGTTCTCAGAGATAGATAAATCTGACCATAAAATAAACAAGAAATTAGTAAAGGAGTTGAATAGAATCTTAGAAAAGTTAGATATGGTAGGCCTCTGGAGAAAGCTGAATGGGGATACAAAGGAGTGTACTTTTTTGTCAGATGTACACCTTCACAAAAATTGACCAAGTATCAGGACATAAAAATATCAATCAAATGAAGAAAAGCTGAAATATTAAATATCCTTTTCAGACCATAATGCAATAAAAATTACCTCAATAAAGTTTTGTTGAAGCATAGATTAAAGGTTAATTGGGAAACAAATAATGTAATCTGAAAGAATAAATGGATCAAAGATCAAATCATAGAAACAATCTATCATTTCATTGAAGAGAATGACAAAAATGAGATGACATCCCAAAATGTATGAGATACAACCACTTCAGGAAAAATGGATGTCTCTGAATGCATACATCAATAAAAGAAAGAAAGAGCAAATTAATTGCTTGGGCATGCAACTAAAATTAGAAAATGAACAAATTAAAATTACCCATTGAACACCAAAATAGAAATCCTTAAAATCAAAGGAGAGATTAACAAAATTGAAAGCAAGAAAACTACTGAACTAATAAAACTAGCAGCTGATTTTGGAGGGGGGAAAATCAAATTGGTAAACCATTAGTTAAATTGATTTTTAAAAAGAAGAAAATCAAATTATTGTTATCAAAAATAAAAAGGGTGAAAGCACCACCAAAAGGGATGAAATTAAAGCAATTATTAGAATAACTTATCTTGCCAAACTATATGACAGAAAAACCAACAATTTAAATGAAATTGATTAACATTTATCAAAAATATAAATTGTCCATATTAACAGAAGTTATTAAATAAATTGAACAAGCCATCAATGAGCTCCTTAAGAAAATATCCCTATGATCAGATGGATTCACAAGTGAATTCTACCAAACATTTATGTAACAATACTACAATAATACCATATAAACTATTTTGAAAAAATGGGCAAGGGAGGACTCCTGACAAATAACCTTTACAATAAAAATATGGTTTTGATACCTAGAGCCAGGACAGCAAAAACAGAGAAAGAAAACTATAGATCAATTTCCTTAATACATATCAATGCAAAAAATTTAACTAAAATACTAGGAAGGAGATTAATGCAATATATCACAAAGATGACCAGGTGGGATTTACGTCCAGCATGCAGGGTTGGTTTAATTTTAGTAAAACTATCAGCATAATTGACCAGATCAACAACAAAACTCTTATGATCATATCAATAGATGCAGAAAAAGACTTTTACAAAATATAACACCCATTCCTATTTTTTAAAAATGCTAGAAAGCATAGGAATCAATTAGGTCTTTCTTAAAATGTTGACCAATATCTATCTATTTTTGTGGTGTCAAAAGCATTATTTATAATGGGGATAAACTTGAAGCCTTTTCAATAAGGTCAGTGGTGAAGCAAGGATATATATTATTCAATATTGTACTGAAACACTAGATACAGCAATAAAACAAGAAAAATAAAGTAAAAGAATAAAAATGGACAATAAGAAACAAAACTGTCACTCCTTGCAGATGATATGAAGGTACACTTTGAAAACCCTAGAGAATCAACTGATCTACTAGCTGAAACAATTAACAACTTCAGCAAAGTTGCAGGATATAAAACAAACCTACATAAGTCATCAGCAATTTTATATACTACCAATGAAACCCAGCAGCAAGAGACAGAAAGAGACATTCCATTTAAAATAAATGAAGAAAATGTAAAATATTTGGGAGTCTACCTGTCAAGACAAACCCAGGGATTGTATGAACACATTTACAAAATGCTTTTTACAAAAATAAAATCAGATTTAAACAATTGGAAAAAAATTAATTACTCGTGGGCAGGCCAAGTGAACATAATAAAAATGACAATTCTATCTAAGTTGATTTTCTTATTCAATGCCATACCAATCAAACTACCAAAGAATTATTTTAAAGAGCTAGAAAAATAGTAACCAAATTCATCTGGAAGAATAACAGTTCAAGAATATCAAGAGAATCAATGAAAAAGAAAGGAATGGTGCGGTTAAGGAAAGTAGCCCCAAAGTTTCAGATTTCAAACTGTATTACAAACTGATAATCAACAAAACAGGCAGCTAGATGGCTCAGCTGATAGAGAATTGGGTTAAAAAGCTTTTCCACAAACTAAAACAGCCACAATTATAAGGAAATTGGCAAAGTGGGGGGAAAATTTACATTAAGTTTCTCAGATAAAGGCTTCATTTCTCAAATATATGGAGAACTGAGTCAAATTTATAAAAATAGCCATCCTTCAGTTGATAGACGGTTGAAGGATATGAACAGGCAATTCTGAGAAGAAGAAATCAAAGCTATCAATAGTTACATGAAAAGGGGCCAGCTAGGCAGCAGAGTGGATAGAGCATGAGTTTTGGAGTTAGGAGCACCTGAATTCAAATTCAGCCTCAGACACTTCCTAACTGTGTGACCCTGGGCAAGTCACTTAATCCTAATTACCTCAAAGAATTAGTTACTCAAAAAAATTCTTAATCACTTCTCATTAGATAAATGCAAATTAAAACTACTTTTAGATATCACCTCACACCTATCAGATTTACTAACATGTCCATAAAGGAAAATAACAAAAGATAGAGGGCAAATTGGCAAACTAACACACTGTTGGTAGAATTGTGAATTAGTCCAACTGTTCTGGAGAAGAACAATTTGGAACTATGCCCAAAGGACTATAACACTGTATACCCTTTGACCTGACAATACTATTAGTAGATCTATATCCCAAAGAGATTAAAAAAAGGAATCTATTTTTTACAAATATATATATATGTATATATATATATATTTATAGGATCTATTTTTATGATGTCAAAGAATTGGAAATAGAGGAGATGCCCATCAATTAGGGAATGACCAAACAAGTTGTGGTTTATGACTATGATGAAAAACTATTATGCTATAAGAAATGGCAGGGAAGATGCTTTCAGAAAAACCTGGGAAGACTTATATGAACTTGTGCAAGTGAAGTAAGCTGAACTAGGAGAACACTGTCCAGAGGTAGGGAACCTGCAGCCTCAAGTCCACATGTGGCCCTCTAGGTCCTCAAATAGGGCCCTTTGACTGAATCCAAACTTCACAGAACAAATCCACTTAATAAAAGGATTTGTTCAGTAAAATTTGGACTTGGTCGAAAGATTTCACCCAAGGACCTAGAAGACCACATGTGACCTTGAGGCCATAGGTTCCCCACCCCCGTCAGTGTACATAGCAACAGCAATATTGTATGGATGATCAACTGAGAAAGATTTGGTTACTCTAAGACAATGATACAAGACAATTCCAAGGTCCCCTGATGAAAGATGCTATTCATCTCCAGAGAGAGAACTCGTGAACTCTGAATGCCAAGTGAAGTGTATTTAAAAAAAAAAATATTGTTTCACTGTGTGTGTGTGTGTGTGTGTGTTTTAAAGCAACTGGGGTTAAGTAACTTGCCCAAGGTTACATGGCCAGTTTTTTTTGTGTGGGTGTTAGGTATCTGAGGCCCAAACCAATCCCAGGTTCTCCCAACTTCAGGGCCGGAGCTCTTACTCACTGCACCACCTAGCCACCCCTTTGTGTTTTCTTTCACAACATAACAAATATTGATATCTTTTGTATGGTTTCACACGTATAGTCAATGTCAAATTGCTTATCTTGTTGAAAAGAGGGGAAGGGCAGGAGGGAGGAGAATTTGGAACTAAAAATTTAAAAAGAAAATACATGTAATTGGGAAATATTTAATGAATAAAATAATTTAAAGGGTGTCGTGAATTGGTGGATAGATAACTCTCAAAGCTTTTCAGCACATGAGAGAGTAGAAATATAGATAATTTATATATTTTCATTTATTAACTATATTTCTGTTCTATGTATTTTATATATACTTTTTGACTCCCCCGTTAAGAATCTAAGTTCTTTAGGAGTACGGATTCTTTCATTCTTTGTACCTGTGTCCTCAAGCCCTAGCAGAGTGCCTGACATAGTTGGTGCTTAATAAATACTAGTTCATTGATTTTTTTCATTGATTTTCTCTCTGTCCCAATGATACAAAATTAAGATTTTATGATTTTATGATATTATGATTGCATTATATATATATACATATATATATATACATAATTAATATTATGATTTTATCCCACAACTTTGAAATCTTCCTCCCTTCCCCTTCAGGTGCCTCAATGATGTTACAATCATGTCACTTCTAGCACAAATCTCCTCAAGCTACACATAGTAGAATCAGGCTGCTTTACTTATCCTTGTTCTCTGAAGTAACATTTCTACATTAATTTATAAGTACATACAGGACCACAGTGTTAAAGACCAAATGTGGTGATTCCACTGCCCTTAGTCTTTATGGGGAAAAATTATGTAGTTATATTTACAAATCCTTGCCATTTACTTTATTTGTAGTCCTTCTATTTTTATATCTGAATATCATTGGGAAGACTTTTCTTAGTTGGGTACCATACCAACATTACTTTAAATTGCTTTATAGTTCAATGAATTACCTTACTTTATGAGATGCTACTGTTCATAATTATGCCTTATCCATCTCCTTTAGATTAAAAAATGAATTTTATATTACAATCCAGTGTTGCCTTTGGTAACCCTATCTCTCTCTCTTTTTCTTTTCAAATTGTATTATTCTCAATCAGTAAAAAGTGTCTTCTCTCACCTCATAACTAATGTACTTTAATTCAGAAAGAAAGAAAAATAAACTCTAGTTACAACCATGTATAATTAAGCAAAGAAAATTTCCACATTGAAGAGTTCATCTTTGTTCCCTCAATCTTTTGACTTTGTTTTAATATTTCTTGTTTTCTCATGGAATCATTGCTTTCTATTTTTCAGGGAGTTTTTTTTTTCCTGGGCAAGGTCTTATGGCTCTTCTGTCAAGCTTTTGTCAAGCTTCCCTTTTCAATTCTTTTTCATTAGCATTAATTTCTTTTTAAAGAATTTTTCTCTATGCTATTCTCATTTCATTTATTTAAAAAATTCTATTTTTTTAAATTATGCCAATAAATGGGTTTATCTGCTATTTTTTTAAAATGGCTTCTTCCTAAAATCTTCCTCTCCCTTCAGTGACGTGAAGGGTATAGAACCACTTATATTATCTCTTGAAAGTGGAAACCAGAAGATCAAGATCTTTCTTCTCTCCCAAGCTCTCACTAACTTATAGAGGTATGGAGCATTGGTTAATCAATATCAACAAATAAGGAAGGTTCCACACAAATGGGCTTTGGCACTATATCATATTTTACATCAAATTTCTCTCTCACTTCATTCTTAGCAACTTACATTTGCGCATAAGTTGAAATGATTTTCGTGGTTGTCTTTTTGCAAATACTTAGAATTAGTATTAAAATATGTAGTGACCATATATCCTGTGAAATAATATTTCTTGTTGCCTTTGAATGTACAATGAAACAAATTCTACCAATTCCTTTGTTTTCTATGAGCAATCCTACTATTTCTCTACAATTTTATTGTTCTGGTTTAATTTACACCAAGGATGTCAAGACTGATGTCATCCAGCTGTTCTTGTAATATGTCCACTCATTGGTCACTGGGCAAATATTCTACATGTAGAGGAACAATAGCTAATTAGAGTTTGTTGACAGACTAAAAATTATTTGATTCTCAAAACTGTCTACTTTTCTATCATTCTGCCATCATCACTGCAGAAGCAAATGAAGGTCACATAGGATCAAGAGTCATTTAAAAATTTTTCTTTTATGGATTGTCTTGTCTCAGATAAAAGCAACAATAATGACATCATAACAATAAGTAACCAACCTACCAATTATGTGCCTCTTTGTTGTTAGCTAAGTTGATAAGGGAAAAAAATAGACAGTCTGCTAGAAGGACTGTACTTGGAGTCTTTCTAGTAGAATTTATCAGAATTTCTGTTCCACTGGAACAGCCTTGAGAATCTGAGGTTCTCTCTCTGCTGGAATGTGGTTCTGCAGTAAGAATTTGTGAAATTTTATCATTTAAAAATCAATGGAAAAAAAGGATGCAATTTTCATAATTATAGCTCATAGAAAAAATCCTTAGCCAAACAAGCAATAAAAGACACCATAAAAGATAAATCATACAATTTTACCAACATAAAATTAAAAAAAAACCTTTGAATGAACAAAATCATCAGAGCTAAAACAAAAAGGAATTTTAGAGTGGGAAAAATTTTTACATCAAATATCTCTGATGAAAGTTTTATGTTCAAGATATATAGAAAATTGACAAAAACATATAAGACCCAAAATTCTTAGTGGTCAAGTGACTTTTGAGGGAAAATAATCACAAACTATCAACAAAAATGCTCCATATAATAAGAGAAATACAGATTAAATAATTCTAAATTTTTACTTTACATTCATCAAAGTGGCAAAGATGACAAAAAAAAATAGAAATACCCAGTGCTGGAGAGATTGAAGAAGATAAACACACTAATACCCTATTGGTGGAGCTGTGAATTGGTTCAATTATTCTGGCAAACAATTTAAAATGTCATGATCAAAGATCTGATACCAAGTGAATCAAACAGAACTAGGGAACAATATACACAATGACTAGAACAATATAAATTAAAAGATTCTGAAAGGTAGCTGAACCCTAATTAATTGTAATAACAATTATAGCCCAGTGGATAGATGGTGAAAGATCCTTTTCTCTTCCAAGGAAAGAGGTGTGGGGTTACAGATGAAGGACATTGCAAATATTTTCAGATGTAGGCGAAATGTCCCTTGGTTTTTTAAACTATTTTTTCCCTCTGTGTTATGAGGGAAGGTTTGCTACCATGGAGAAGGGTGGCAAATTGGGAAAGTAATGTAACATAAAAACAAGAGGCATGAATAAGACTTTTTTAAGCCCTCAGGCAGGTCACAGAAAAATCTCCCCACCTGTTTACTGATGCTTCATTTCATTGTTACATATTACAAAGTCTTTCTTTTTGAAATAAGAAAGACAAAACTCAAAATGCAAAGCTTCAGGGAGTGACACATTAACCTAGAGTAAGGAAGGTACAGTGCAAAGAATGCTGGGAGCCCAATGACTTCAATTCAAATTTTTACTCTGCCACTAAATATCTCTTGTGATCTTATACAAGTCACTTAATCTCTCTTGGCCTCCATTTTGTCTTCTGTAAAACCAGTAATTTAGACCTCCAAGATCCTTTGCTCTAAAGTTATGATCATATCACTGAAATTTATTCACACTAAACTGAAATCAGCCCAACAGTAAAGAGAGAAATCTGATATAATAGGTTTCTTCCCTGTTTTAATGTGACAGGGGTAGGGAGAGTTAAAGAATAAGTAAGCACCTTGTGAGGAAGAGAGATTTACCTTAAAAAAAGAGAAAAGGTTATAGAGGACATTCAAGAAAAAACTCCCATGACTTTACACAGATCTTCTCTAATGTGGCATAGGGGAAATCACACTCATTTTGGAGTCAGAAAACCTGGATTCAAATCCCAGGTCTGTTATTTACTTCCTGTGTAACCATGGAGAAATCACTTCATCTCCGTAAGCTTCAGTTGCCTTTTTCTATAAAAGAGGATGTTGAAATAGATGATCTCTCATGTAACACCCACCTTTAAAACCTTTTGACGCTTTACTATTTACTTTTAACCTTCAAAAGCATAATGTAAAATAACATTTGTGGGAGAAGAAAAGGGAGGTACAGCTTAATAGAAATGTTCATCATCACATGTCATTAAAATTTTACTTCCCAGAATCTCCCTACTAAAAATGTTTCCATTTAAGCTAAAAACCAGTGGGTTGGAATTATTGGTTTAACACCAAATGGCAGACACTGTGACAAACTAGATGTTAGAACATCTGGTACTGTTACTAACTGACAAGAGAGTGTCAACCTCTATAGACCTCTATTTCATTATTTATTGAATGAGAGTTTACATAAAATGACTTTTATGATCTCTTTCAGCTCTGACACACTGTGTCTTTTGTCACTAGTTCATCTGAACTGGTAAAATGTCTTTTTTTTTTTTGCTTTTTGGAGGGCAATTGGGGTTAAGTGATTTGCCCAAGGTCATAAGGCTAGTTTTTGCATTAAGTGTCTGAGGCTGGATTTGAACTCAGGTCCTCCTGACTCCAGGGCCAGTGCTCTATTCACTGCACCCGCCCTGTACAATGTCTTCCTGTGCACATATAGTATTCTACTGTGCAATGGTAACTTACTGAAGGAACCAAATAAACATTATTGGATGTTGATGCTAAGTGGAGAGGAAGAGAAGGATGTTCTTTCATTGGCTGAACTTAATCCACAAGTACATCAATGTCATCTTTGTCAGTCAAAAGTCTATGCAAATTAAGACTTTGGGGATTATGCCTTGACATGTGAAAAGAGAATTATTGATTTTTGTAGATTTATATTTAAAAGCACCCATAGAGGGCCTTTGGGCATAAACACACAAAATCAATACAAACTATTAATAACTAAAATGGATTACCATCTCTATAAGAAGAGAATGTCAAACTGAAAAACAGCAGGAATAGTAATTTAAAGCCTTCCCTAATCTATCTTCAGTTGAAATTTCAATGTGTCTATTTTATTCCCAGGCACAAATTCTGCATTTTTGCTAAACTAGACTAGTCTCAATTCACAATCCTGAATATTCCATATTATCTCTGCATATTTTCCTAAAGTATTTCTTAGGCCTGAGGAATATAAATTCTCTTCCTCTCTACTTCACAAAATAATTTTATTCCTTTATTCTTTTATTGCTTCAAACCTCAACTGAAGGACCACTCTAGGTAGAGATTTTTTCCCTTAACTCTCCCAGATCTGAGTTTAAATCATTAACTTCCAATCAAAGCTTTGCCACTTGCTACCTTTATTACCTTAGATAAGTCACTTAACCTCTCTGAGCCTCAGTTTCCTCATCAGTAAAATGAGCATGTTGGACTGTCTGTACCTTAAGTTCTGTACTTTAACCTCCTTCTAGCTCTCAGTCTTTGTTCTGATGTTAGAATGTACTGTGTTTCATAGAAAGCAGAGAGTACTTAAGTTTTGACTTTGTATCCCCTGAACCTAGGACAGAATAGGTATTTAATAAATATTTGTTAAATTTTTTTATTTTGCTGAAGGCCCGTAAAGTAATAGTGGCCTTTCAGATCTCTTGAACTTTGGAGGTCTAAGCTATAGTGGACTGTGCCTGTGGGTGTCCCAAGTTTGCCATTAATATGGTAAGCCCTCAGGAAAGTAGGGAAAAGGGATGTGCCAGGCTGTATAAAGAGATGAACCAGCACTGGCTCAGGTCTGAAAACAGAGCAGGTAAAATGTCAATCAGAATGGGACTGGCCTTGAGAAGCCCCTGCATTTGCAGCCTGGAAGAAATAAAAAGACTCAGTTGGGGGCGGGGGGAGAAATAGTAGGTAAATAAAATCTAGTTCTGAAAAAAAAAATTAACCTGAACAGATTGTCTAGACTAGAAAGTTCTCTGATTTACAGAGAAAAGTCCATGACTAGCCTTTCAGGGCCTTAAATAACTTCATGGATTTCATAGACCCCATTCTTTTTTTTTTTTTTTTAAGAAATTGGGGTTAAGTAACTCGCTCAAGGTTACATGGCCAGTTGTGTGTGTGTGTGTGTGTGTGTGTGTGTGTGAAATATCTGAGGCCATGTAATGTAATACCAAGCAAAGGCAACTTCCCAGGTTCAAAATACCAGCATAGGTGCTCTCTATTTTATTCAGTAACAAACCCAGAACAGAGAAGATCAAAACATGACATCATT
>NW_027185779.1:6802787-6820002 GCF_028583685.1 Petaurus breviceps papuanus | reverse complement strand
GTTAATCCCACCTGTGGGATTAACAAACTCTGGGTTTTAATACAATCAATTTGAAAACCAAGCCAATACAGGGGAATCTTTAATTGCCATTACTATCACAGGCCAGAACTGATCCTGGGTCCTCCCGACTCTGGGGCCAGCGCTCCTACTGACTGAGCCACCTAGCTGCCCCCATAGACCCCATTCTTAAGGAAAATCAGAGACACATTTGGTCCAGCATCAGTGTCAGTAGGCTAAAAAGTATACCCTCATCTTCAAACATAATCACACAGTTCATAGAGATCTTGGCTAGGGTGCTCCATGTTATAGTTTAGCATCCAACTTTATTCTTTTATGAATAACTGTTAAAAGTACTTCAGGGTTGAGGGAGAATGTTCAGAACTCACAGAGCAGTTTAGCAGTGGCCAAGGTCTCATTGTTTCATACTCTTGTATTCAGAGACCTTGCCCATCTTTTATCCATACTTTTGCTTGGTCAATCTGTCAATGTGAATTTATTCATCAATATATTGGAAAGGGAATGCATAACATTACATTCTGCATAGTATTTACTGTCATGTTGCTGCTCAAATGGTAAATTCTACTACTTTCTAATGTCCCCTAAATCAATCTGAAATGTCTTTCTACTTATTTGCCCTTAGCCCAACTGTGATATTGTAGAAATAGCATGGCTATTGATTCCAAGGACATAAAGTATAATACTGTCTCTCACATTTACTTTTTGGGTGTCCTTTGGCAAGTTGCTATACCTCTTTAGCCCTCTGCTTCCTCATTGATAACAAAAGGGTGTTGGACTGAATAGATTCTAAGGTTCCTTCCAGGTCTTAGATCTATGATCTTTGTCTTCTATTGCCTTTTCCAAAGAAGTCAGTTATCGGGTAAGTGATTTCCTCATCCAACCAACCCCTGTAGAAAAGAGAATTTCCTTCTTTGTCTTGGGGCATTAAAAAAAAATAGTTCAGCAGGGAAAATGAATTGTTTTGAAACCATGCTTCACCACCACAATGAAAGCTAAGGTAGTAATTTAGTACCAGGTTGAAGACAAGAATTATTTATGAAAAACCTGAATAAGATATAACCTTTGACTCTGACAACCCTAAGATGTCTTTGGATAACAATAATAAAGGAACAGTATTGTAGAAGGACACCTTAGAAAAAATTGAAATGAATTCTAGGTGAATAGAATTATGAAAGAGTATCAAATATAAATGAGTGAGTTATCTGAAACACTAAGTAATTCTGGTATTAGTGAAGTTCATTGGTGTGGGTATGATTAAGCATTCCTTTATTTCATTATGGAAATGCATTATGATACATACATACTATATGGATTTAAATTAGATCAAGGCAATGTGGGGGTTAATTTCTTTTCTTAACAATTAAGATGAATTTAAGGAACTTGATATCAATATATGGGTCTGTAGCATTCTAGCTCTTAGAAAAAATATACATAAAAAGGCTATTGTGGTTTTATTTTAAATCTTGTGACTTAGATGAGATTTTTCCCCCTTCCTCTCTCTCTCTCTCTCTCTCTCTCTCCCTCTCTCCCTCTGTCTCTCCTCCTCCTCCTTTCTTTCTCCCTCTCCCTCTTCTTCCTCTTTTTCTCTCTCAAATCTTTCTTTGGGGGTTGAGGTAGAGAGCATTAGCATGATTTGTCCTTAGGGAAGGGGGAAAAGTGCGATGGTAATTGACGTGAACATCATGATGGGATCCCAGTTAATATTTTAGTAGTAGTAGCAGTAATTAATAATAATAACTGAAGAGGAATATAAAACAGAGAACTGACTTCAGAACTAGCAACATCTGGCATAATGTCTGACCTCTGACACATCCATGCTGGCCCTAGTCCTTAACCTTAGGTAACTTGAAGACAGTAAGCTGCAGAGAAAGTGTCAATCTGTATTGATGAAGAGAGTTATTCACCTGTAGCTCCCTACTACGCTGAAGATAAACAGACATTTTTTTCTAGTATGACAATAGAGAACTTTTGTGGTGACATCATTATAGTATTTAGGGAAAAGCTGGAAGATAATAGATAGTAGTTATCTTTGTGATAGACTGGACTCTGTTTCTTTTTCTTTTCTTTTTGGAGGGCAATTAGGGTTGTCACTTGCCCAGGGTCACATGACTAGTTTTTTATGTTAAGTGTCTGAGGTCAGATTTGAACTCAGGTCCTCCTGACTCCAGGGCCAGTGCTCTATTCACTGCACCACCTAGCTGCCCCAGGACATTGTTTCTTAAATAAATGTTGATTACTCTTACTTTCCATGCCTCATTCCTGTGCTTTGGCCCATGAGGTCCAGAGAGGGCACTAACTAGGAGATGCTATTTGTCTTTGAGCTATTCCTAAATTCAGAAAATGGACACATTTTGGATTTCCCAAATTTGATTTATTTCTGGGGCTAGAAACATCCCACTGTCTCTTGACTCCTTAAGCCTCTCCATAGAGAGGAAGTAAATGAAGCAATGAAGTAAATGAAGAAAGGGAGTCCCTGAGACATCCAGCTGACATCCAGGGTCAGATAGGTAGTTGATGGGAGTCATAAACCTAAATCATCTGAATACACATTCAGCTCACTTTCCACTGTACTAAACTGCTTCTGCAGTACTTCCTCTAAAAGGTCTCAACTGACTTCTTAAAAAGTCAGATCTCTTCTAGTTGCTCATCCAAATAGAAAGGAGCTTTTCCCATTCCCACTCCTCTCTCCTCCCTTTTAAATCAACTAGGACTAATTCCTGTCTCCTTTCTTAGACTACCTACTCTTGTCTTACTTTCTTAAGACTCTTTCTAAAAAGAGGGAACTCAACCCTGTCACAATGAGTCTTCTGCTGGGAGTACTTTATAATTATAGTTTCTAGAAACTGAGAGAAGGAAATTAAAGGCTTAACAAAAAAATAAATTTCACAGTTCCAAAAATTTAAAGGTCATTAAATTTTGCAACTCATCTGAGTGCAAGTCTTACCTATATATTAGATATTTGATTAATTGGCATTTACTTATCTCTTGCTAATTAATATATTTACAGTTATTTGGTCTTATTTTTAAATTATAAAAATAAATATATTTAAAGTGAAGTTGAAATCACTAAATTGTTGATGACTTTGAAGTAGGCCTTACCAACTTTGAATCAGAGGGATGGCTTGGTTAGGGAGCTAATCATCTCGGGAGTGTAATTCAGCTAAATGCTTTCATTTCACACCAAGGGAAGAGGGACTCAAATCCCAAATGGAAGATGCATGTAAACAGGTTTCCGTCATCTGCACACACTGCTACCATGGGGCTGGGTATGATGTTTATTTGTGTACAGTTTGGAAATGTGTGCAGAGGAAGTGAGGCCCAGATCTGAAGTAAAAAGTGCCGCTCATGCAATCCTGCAAGGGGAAACCTCACAAGGCCAGATTTGAGCTGAGAAAAACTCTTTAGAGCTGGTACCTTGAATGTGCAGTGAATGCCACAATGGTTTTTAATAATTACTGTGTGAAAAGTCATTAGGGTAAATACAAACAAGTTGCTTTTCTTCCCTCGATACTAATGACACTACCCAGGACAGAGCTGATAATAGCTTTCTTCTACTGTGGATATTTACAAATTCCTCACAATCTTTTTCTTTTTCCTTTATGGTCTTTTCAGAAGTCCACTCCCTCCAATAAGTGTTACTATAAATGGGGATCCAACTCCATGTACTACTCTATAATCCCCGGCCCCCAAAGTTGCAGCAGAATCATTAATCGAAAACATTAACATGGTTGGCCTGGGGTTCTTTTTTGTTGGAATTTTTAAAGCCACTGACTTGTAACCAGCTTTTAAAATGACAGGATTTTTTTCCCTTGCTGCATTCAGTTCAGTCCAAAAATAAAAAAAATAAAAATAAAAAGATGCCAGATGTCATGAGGCCAATAAGCAGGTGGGCCGAAGCTTCTGTACCAATTCAAATTGGCCCGGCATCAAACCTGGTGGGTATAACCTTTAATTCACTGCTTCCCTGGCACCAGATCTGGTGCCATCTGCTCCACTTTGCTAAGCTGTGCTTGTTTCTGTGCAGGGACGATGCCAACAATGCAAACTGTCTCCTACATGTGCAGGGAATCATCAGTGCAACTAGTTTTTCCAGACCCATATGGTGGCATCTGCAAATACACACTGTCAGCATCGCTGCTTGTACCTCCCTGTGAGTTTTAAGAATGGAAGGATGGAACGCTAGTTCCTAATTCACAATGGAAAGGCTGGTGGAAAAGTTTGTCTTTCCTTTGGGGCCCTTCTTGTTAAGGTCCTTTAAAGTCAGTGCTCATGGCTTATTAAGACACTTGACTTGAGCTGTGAGGCAAGGCAATTAAAGAATGGCTCTGAGATGGGTACCAAGAGGGAATTCACCCCCACGTGTGTCTTAGCTCAATGGAGATCAAAGTCTTATTCGTATTTTATGGCTGGTGCTCAAGAGGATGGAGTTTTCATCTTCCTACATTTCTACTGGTACTCCAAGTAAAGCACTGCATAGGCATGACAGTAATAGCATGAAAGACCTCAGTTCTCTCACCATCAAGAAAGGCATCAGAAATATCAGTGGGAAAGGAAAAGGACATGCACTGCTCTCCCTCCCGTTGAACGGGGCCTACCGAATAGAGCTGAAGCATGTGCGTCATTTCTGAACTCCCAAACCCTTTGAGAAAGAAATCCTCTTATACTTAGCTGGATGGGACATCTCTATGGAAACTCTTGCATAATGTGCCATTTGTTTCTCTCTGAAATTCAGAGACTGAATTTTAATGCTTTGCCAATGAACCTGCTCTTGATGTTACAAGTCGTAGGATTAAGTTAAGGAACTTTGCACCTCCTTCCTTTTCACTTTTCATATGATGAACTGGCTTAGGAGTTGAATTTCCAGTTGACTTCAAAAGTTGCTCACTTGGGTCCCTGTTGTGGAACAAAAGTAGCCCTGACATCCTTGAATTTACCTGTACAAAATCAAACAAACCAAAACCTCTCTTCGGCTTTTGTATGATCAAGAAGTGTTAAGAAGCTTATCTAGATGATATGCTTTAGCTTCTCCCTCACCCCTGCATTAGAATCTAAGCTCCTTGAAGGCAGTGGCTGTGTGACTCCAAAGCTTGTATTATATTATATTACATCATATTATTACACATGGCAATTGCTTAAAAAATGTTTGCTGGATTTTATTTTATTACCTACTCTGATCTAGTTAACCATTCCTAAATGGCTGGTCAGCTTAGAAAAAATAATGTTAACAATTCAAGGGAAGAGGGGACAGTTCAATGTAGATCAAACTGGGGCTTGGCTGAGTTTTTAAATTTTTCATCCAATTGCTTTGGTATCATTTTAGGTGCAACTTTTATGTCAGTTTCTCATCCTTCGAATACAATTAGGGTGTTTGGGCAGATGTGTGGTGGCATTTGTTTAAAGAACAATTAATTCTGTGCTATCAGAAGTGCTCTACATCAAACATCCTAAAAACTCAAGTATAAAAGGTACTATTTGCACTCTAACACCACACTCTGTCTGTGATATTTCTACATATATGGGAACTCCTGATTGTTGGATTCGTGATCCCAATACCATCTGGCAAGATATAGATCTGGAGCTACAAGGCAGAATCATTTGGGGAAGAGATCTGGGTAATTGCTGTGCAATATTTATCGCACACTCATTTCAACATGCTAATTCACCTGAGAAATGTTAACAACTTAAACTAGGGAAAGAATTAATTCTAAAATCTTTAACTTACTAGGGAGATAAAAATAGTGAGCTGTAAGATTTAGAGGAGGAAGGTAGCATGCTAAAGCTTCATCACAATTCAAAACACAAAACCCTCCAGAAGAAATCTATCCATGAAATGGAAATCACAATGATTGAACATATAACCAGCCTTTATAGAATATCTACTTAACATTCAAAGGATTTGGATACCATTCAAACGCCTTTGGAACCCTACTTGTAATCTCTTCTTCACTCAGCAACAGAAATTGCTCCAAATCCAGCCCTATTTTTTCCCTGGCAACAAAAAAGAAAGGAAACTTAATACTGTAACACCTGCTATGGTGAACCTTTCCAGCAAAAAATCCAGCCAAGAGTCCAGGCTCAGATGCTGGACTAACAAGTATATTTTTTCTTTAAGTCAAAAATTTTACCGAAGGTGAGAGCTATTAGACTCAATGACAGAAAGGGTCAGAGAACAGAGAAAAGAGAAAATCAAAAGGGGAGTCAGAAATATGAACTCTTAATATTAGACACACTCATGGTAGAAATGCTGGAACTGAAGGTTTAGGTGAGAGATGGAGCCTAACACAACTGAGTGCCAGAGAAGATGAGCACTAGAACCAGTCACCATGTCGAAGTGTTAAGAAGTTAACTATTTTCTAACCACATTTGTAATAATAATTCATGTGTATATAAGCTCTTAAAGGTGTATGACTTTCATCACAAAGATATTGTAAAAGGTGAAGAGAGTAACTGTGTTTTTCTCCATTTTAAAGTTGAAGAAATTGAGGCTTAGAGGACTTGTCCATAGTCACAGCTGGTCAGAATTGAGAATCAAACCCATGGTTCTGGATTCTAGGTCAGGAGTGAGGAACCTATAGCCTCAAGGCTACATGTGGCCCTCTAGGTCCTCAAGTGTGGTTGTTCGGTCAAAGGGGACTTAGAGGAACACATGTGGTCTCCAGGTTGCAGGTTCCCCACCCCTGTTATAGGTGTAGTTTTTTTCAACAACAGGCTTTTTAAATTCTTGTCAGACATCCTTAAAGAAAGTTCATCTCTTACTTCTAGCCATGAAAACTCCTCCTGCATGTAAAACCTTTCACAACCTAGCTCCAGCCTACTTTTTCAGAATATTGTACAGCCCTTTCTCCAAAACATACACACACACACACACACACATACACACACACACACTCACACTCACACTCACACTAACACTCCTCACGTACACCATGGTATACTATGATACAGACAGACCTTTTTAATATTCTTCATTTACTGTTATCCATGTATGTATAACAGCCCATCCTCTGTCACCTTGCCTATAATTATACTGGCTGTTTCACATACCTAGAAGCCACCATATACCTCTGAGCATTCTTAATTTCCTTTCAGACTCAGCTCAAATCCCTCCAGTTGTGCCTATCTCCAAAAATCACCTTGCGTCTTTCCTCATCTGCTTCCGTGTGTGTGTGTGTGTGTGTGTGTGTGTGTGTTTCATTCCTACTTGATTACAAACTCCTTAGGAACAAAGACTGTGGAGCTTTTGGCATTTTATCCCAGCACCTAGCACAGCGCTTGGCACATAGGATAATGATGATGATGATGATGATTATACGTTTACTGAATAATTGATTTATTGATTCGGTCTACCTGGTCTTTGACAATACTTCAAAGAAAGAAAATGGAGCATAAAACCTCAGTCTGAGGGGTTTTTTTTGGGGGGAGAGGGGGTGGGAATAAGAAACCTGACATGAGGTGAAAGCTGCTTGGAAAAGGCCTGTCTCTGCACATTTAAGTTCCACCTGATCTCACACCAGAAGTGCCAGGTTGTCTTGACTTGGGTTTCATGAGGCTGAATCAACACATTTGGTTCTCTATGACCATGGCTCTCAAATGCACTCAGGTTAGTCATGTGGATTAGGGTTTTCGAACATTTAAAGAGCTATAATTTTTACAAAATATTTACTTAGGAGTAAGCAGAATGATCTTTTGAGGACCTGAAGAAGCCAATAAGGCCACTCTCGTTTACTTATCCTAAAGGTAGCTTTCTAAATTGGAAAGTCAACAGATGTTTTTGTCCTTTTTGAAGAGGACCAATGACATCACTTGCCTGTGAATTGGATTTGAGTGAGGCAGAGTTGTACAAAGTCATGGGTCTCATTCTCTCTTCTGCAGTCACCTAATTTCAGTGGCAAGAAAAGAAAAGTCCAGATGACTAGTGATGGCCTGGGATGCAGTGGGTGATCTTGGTACCTTCTATATCTGACCAAGATCTAAGCTCTCCATAGCACCTGCTTCAGTTTTCACATCATTTGAAACAAATTGTCCTCATTTGCCATGGGGGTGGGGGGAGGAGTCTTCACATGCTTGGGGTAGACATCCCCCTAAATCACTAATGGGTTTAAGGCCTGCAGGTTACTTTTAACTTGGTTTATCTTGTCTACTGAGACAGTTTTATAAGGTGTGACCACTGAGCATGCTATAGCTAAAAAGTCAATAGATGGATGCAAAATCAATAGATATAGGTATTACGAAGGGGAAATATGCAATCTAGACAGAAGCAAGTCTTCCTTGAGGGTCAACACAATCTCTATCTCCCTAATTTTAATCTTTCCTTAAGCCCTAGTTTCACTACTAACATTAATTGTGCTATGAGTTGGAGTGACATATTAAGACTGGGTATTTAGAAAGATTAATCTAGCCACAAAGTATAAAACGAACTAGAGGGAAGAAATATTGGATCGACAGAAATTATTTTCAGTAAGAGAAGATTGACATAACCCATATATTAAGTGCAAGAGTCAAAACAAGAGTGGTGGCAGTCAGAATGGAAATAAAGACAGCAATGTCATCAAATATGAAGTTTAAAAAGACTATATACATACGCATATATGCATAATTACATGCATATGCATATACATATATTTATATATAAATATATACGTAAATATGTAAAAATACATACACACACACACACACACACACACACACACACACATATATATATATAAAGTGGTTAAATCCAGAAAGCACCCCTTAAGGTTCCTCTTGAATGATTACCGGTTTTCTATTTAATTATTTATTATAGTCACAACAAGGATGCAAGAAAGGGCTGTATACTCAAAATTCATATAATGAAACATTGTACCAGGATTGAATTGATTTATATGGTTTTGTGTAATTATAAGTGCATGCAGGTATGTATAAGTTTGTAATACATACACACATATATATGAATATGCATATACCAGATTTCATGAGCCCCATAAGAAGGCAGGACAAGGATATGAGTCTACACATACATACACACATACATATCCACACACATATCTACACATACACTTGTGTGTACAAATACATGTCTATACATAGACACACATGTATGCATACATATGCTTATATATGTACATATACATATAGATCAATCAATAAACAATATTAAGCACCCACTATGTACCAGGCGCTATATTAAACACTGGGATCTATACACAGAAACATATATGTTGCCACTAGTAATTAGTTTCATTTAATTCATTAATATCAATTAACTTTTGCCCAGGGATATTTACTAAGAAAGTAAGCAAGAATAGAAAGTTTCTTATCTTTCATCACCAAGTTCACTTTGAAATACCATCTAGCCAATGATTGGGAGAATGTACATCTTTGCTACCCCTGGGCTAGATCGAGTCAGTCACTCTTTAGTACTTGGGCTCATTCTCCTTCCCATCCCAGCAATTACTCCAGGTCCTAGACTTCATACCAACCTTTCAGAAATCAGAAGGTCATAGCTATGTCTAATAATCCACCTAAATGCAAAGAGATTAGACAAAAGAGAGAGAGTAGTGTCAGGGCCATGTGCTTTTGGACCACCAGACATGGTCCCAGTGAGAGAGAGAAAGGCCTGAGGCCTTTCTCCTCACACTGCATTTCATTCTTGTTTCCTCACTTGAACATGCCAGGCAGGAACAAGCCATAGGCAACAGGCTGTTCCTGGATAACTAATGACTTTTGAATTCAAACCTCTTCTGGCTTAGCAGTCCATAAACAGTTCATCCCTTCACCTCCCAGTCAGAGGATTTGACTTAGTTAAAGAATGTCTGTGTATGCTTAATCAGGGGGAAGATCCCTGCCTTTGCACATTAATACAGCTTTTTGAAAGCAGGACCGTTGGCCTTTTACCCATGGACTGGCAGCATGCAGACAATTCTGTGTACATTCCAGGCATAGAATTCTTTTGGCTAAAACATTTCACGTTGTCCACAAACATCAGCTTCTAGAGGAGGACTTTTGATATCCATGAGGATCTCGGTCATTTTGGCAGGCATAGGACATCCTTTGAGATGTGACTAACAATGAATCCTGGCACAGATTTGTAGACACTTTAAAGAAATTGGCCAAGCCATCCACGAAGGACAGTTGATAAAAAAAGACACATGATCAATATTAGTAGCCCCCAGCATACTATTAGTAATGACTTATGAGCTTGTTGACTATATCCTGTCTAGTTAAAGGATCATAAATTTAGAACTATAAGTGACTTTAAAGGTCATTAATTTCCATCTACTTTTTTTTTTTTTACTGATGAGAAAAGTGAGGTCCAGAAAAGCTGAATACTTGTCCAGGGTCATAAACTAGAAAGTAACTGAGGTGAAAAATCCAAAATGTATATAAGAAAATAAGTAAATAAAGTCATGTAGAACATTTTCTCTTGTCATATCTAAAATCAATTCCAGAAATATATAATTCTGAAGAAATATCTGGAGGTAATGATGCCTACTTACTTTACCTTAGTTAGATGATTGAGAAGGATCAATCACGTAGAAGGTGAATAGGGATTAGTGTCAAGGTCATGGACACACAAGAGAGGGGAGACTATCCAGGGAGAGGGTGGTTAACAGTGCAGGGAGGTCAAGAAGGATGAAGAAACTGGAGGAAAAGGGGGAGAGAGTGGAAGAGGATATTGAAGTGTTTTGAGATGAAGAGAACTGGAAAAAAGAGAGCTCATGTCAAATGACTTCATTTTTTTCAGTAAAGTAAGAGGAGAGAGAGAGTAGGGAGAAATGTGGAAGGAATGAGGAGGAAAGGAAATGTTTGGAATAGCTTTGGTAGAGAGTGAGATAGGCAGTCAAGTGGGGAGAATAAAAAGACTAAGAGACTTAAGGGTGTTGCTTGATCACCCCTTCATCCAAAATATTATTTTAATTTAATAATTAGTTTAATGTATAAATAATACATTAATTAAATAATAATTTATTGAATAATATATAATTATTAATTCAATAATAATTAATTTGATGCATGAAGCTTTACTACAACACCTCTATGGTTAATATGTGCTTATAATGTTAAAAATAAAATATATATTAAAAATATACACTATATATAATCTTGTGTCACTCTACTGACAGAGCCTTATTTCATATGAGTTGTTTTCATGTACTCTATGAGACAACAGGTGTAGGCTGTTTTCTATTTCCACGACACAGCCCTGACTTTGTCCTCTAGCTTCTGCCTCCTTATTGTACAGTTTCAAGTGCCTATATGACTCTTTGCCTCTTGAATTCCTGTTCACCTTTAAAATCAAAGTCAAACTCATCCTATTGAATACACTCTGGTACGCCCTGCCAGTTAGAAACAGTTTGCTGAGACCATAACATGGTAGTTTCCATATCTTTATGGAAATTCCTACATAATATTTGGTATTACATTATTGTCCTGTCTGTAACCTCTGTAAAGGTAAGGATTATGTTTTATCTAAATTTGGTTATCTCCACAAGTACTGAGTATTGTGCTCTACACATAGTAGCCACTTAACCAATGTTTGTTGAATCCAGTTCGACAATCAACAACAACAACAAATTATTTGTTAAATACCTATTATGTATGTTCAAGGTGCTATGTTAGATACTTGGGATATAAGGACAAAAAGGAAAACATTCCTTGACCTCAAACTGGTTATATTCTACTGATTCACCATATGAATAAAAGACATGAGGCCCCATCTCCCAGATATATCAATTATGAACTAAGGGTTTTATAATCAACTTATTATCTTTCAAAAGTTAGTCGAGTTTTTTTGTTGTTGTCGTTGTTGTTTGCAGGGGGGAAAGCAACGTCCAAAAATTTGCACAGTTTCTTTGTATGTACATGCTGTTTCTTGAAAAATGGAATCAATTTTCAATCATTATAAACCAAAATTTGCTTATACGTGGTGTGAAAGTTTGCTAATATGCAAACTAATAGAATGAAAGCTAGGGTTGAAATTAACAAAAAATGAAACAAAATAAACAAAAATGCCAAGGTACTATACAACGACTTTAACTAGTTTTGTGACCTTGAGCAAGTTAGATCTTGATCTGGGCTGGAAAGATATCATCTGCCATACCTATGTCTAATATGATTTATGTGATTTTAAAATAATAGATAGAAAATATTTTAGAAATAAACATTATATACATGAAGACTTTTCTCTTGATTATCTCATTTATAAAGGGTTTGAGGAAAGGCAATAAACTTCAAAAATATTTAAGGATTTTTTTTTAAGAAATCAAATCCATAAAATCCTTTTAATTCATGAAAAATTACAATATTCAATTAAATGAATTCCTCAGTATTTTCCATATGTGCTTATATTGTATTTGGACATTGGAAGAAGGATTAAAACTATTACTTTACCAGTCTAGGGAACTCCTAGAGAGGAACTTCTGCCAACAACCAAGTTCAGCACTTTTTTTTCTGTAATGTATAGTCCTGGAGATTTCCATGCAGTATTGAGAATTTAAGTAACTTGCCTAGGGTCACATGACCAGTATGTGTCAGAAGCAGTCCATAAAGCCAGGTCTTCCTAACTTTGTGGCCTTCTCTCTGTCCACTACAACACACTGCTATTATGGTTATTTGTTATATTTTCATTTCTCAGCTAATTAAATACAATTCAATTGGACATTTATCAAGAAGCTAATATAACTGACATGCCTATATTACTCTAAAGGTTGCACAGTACTTTTTGTACTTAGTCTTATTTACTTCTAACAATAATACTACAACATGGTACTACAATTATTACTACCCCTATTTTTCAGATGAGAAAACTGAGATTCATAGAGATTATGTGATTTTCAAGTGCAACTGGTGATCTTGCTGTTCATGCTGACAACGCATGCCAGCTACTAACCCTGGACATTTTCATTGACTGCCCAACATACTGGAAACTCTGTCTCTCCTCATCTCTGCCTCCTGACTTTCCTGAATTCCTCAAATTCTAAACTAAAATCTTAGTGCCTTCCCTATGAGAGTATCTCTAATTTGTCCTGTCTTTATCTTGTTTGTACATAGTTGTTTACATGTTGCTTTTCCTATTCGACTATGAGTTCCTTGAAGTCTGGGACTCATTTTTGCCTGTCTTTGTATCCCCAGTGATAAGTACAGTGCTTGGCACATAATAGACACTCAATAACTGGTTACTGGCTTGACTTCTTGATTTTTTTCCCACAGTACTATATGCAAGTCATTATCCTAAGAACTATATACTGGGAACAAAAATATGAAACAACACAGTCTGCCCTCAATAATCCTACAATGAAAAGGCAGTGGAGGGAGACATATAATTGTAATTATATAATTATTATGCAATATATATTATATAATATTATACATTATATAATACAAAAGAGCATCAAATTGGCAGAGGACCCATGGTCAAATTCCAGTCCTATGACTTGTGTTAACTTTGATCAGATCATTTACTCTTTCTAGATTTCAGTTTCCCAATCTATAAAATGAGAGAGTTGGACAAGGTAACCTCTGAGGTCCCCTGATGACACTAAAGTTATGATTCTGTGGAGACATAATGCAATAAATAAAAGGAGATGTCCAAAGAAGGTGTTATGAGCATGAGAAATAGGGGATGATTTGTCAATAGAGGAGAGGGATTTCAAGATGGCATCTAGGGTCAGAGATCCTGTGTTTCAAAAACTGGCTCTGCCACTTAGTACCTCTGTGACCTTGAACAAACTACTTCATTTCTATCAGGCTCAGTTTCTCTATCTGTGAAATAAAGCTTGGGTTAAATGGCCTCTTCCTTCCTTTCCAACTCTAAATCTATGAGCCTGTGATCTTAAGCTTTTGTGGAAGAGGTGGCATCTGAGTTGGTCTTTGAATGATAGAAGCAGAGATGGAGGGAGTGAAGAATGAGGGAATCCATGCCAAGCATTCAGTGAAACCAGAGCACAGGCATGAGAACTGGAAAGGCAGGGGTCAAGGGGAGAAGTTTGCTAATCCAGTTTGACTGAAATCCAAAGGATATGTGGGAAAGAGGTGTGAGATAGGGCACAGAAGGTAAGTTGGACATTGACTTCGAATGGCTATCAAATTCTAAACTCCTTAAGTGTAGTAACCCTTGTTTGTTTAGCTTTGTATTTCAGTGCCTTCTATTCAGAAGATGATAAATTAATGTTTGCAGAATTTAAGTTAGTGTAAAATTGGCAGAGGTATTTTGATTAGGAAAAGAGTATTATTTCTACTTTTTTCATGTCAAGATTTTTAAAATTTTGTAAATAACTGTCATCAATATGGATTTTTTTCTTATTTTATTGGCAGTGAGCATTTTTAACAGCTCAAATATCACTTAACTCTCCCTCTCCCTGTCTTTGACAAGTAAAGCCAACACAACCATGCCCATAAGATTATGACACGACCAATTGCCCTGTGAATCTTCCATCTCATCTTATTTCAGAAGCAAGTTATTGCTGCTGCTGATTTAACACGGGCATGCAGGGCACCTCTGAGAGACTGGTTTCTACTGAATTCCAAAAAGAAAGGAAACTTAGATATCAAACAAAACTTTGAATTATTCTTCAAGAAAGAGGCTTCCAACATAACTGAGTCAGGAAACTGACCAAATCCATAGTCAGTACTGTTGAAGAGCAATTTTATTTTTTAAAAGATAGCATGACTTGCAAATACTCCCTTTTGTGATCAAAGACAAAATCCAGAACTTTAAGGTTAAAGAAAAAAATGCTACAAGCAGCCAGAAAAATAATTCAAGTACCAAAGACTTCCAGTCAGGACCATACAATTTAACACCTACCACTATAAAGGATCTAAGGGCCTGGAATATGATATCCCAGAAGGAATATATACATATTTATGTATAATATTATATTATACATGTATACATATATGAATAAAAAGGATATGGATTTATAACCAAGAAAAACCCAACATTAAATATAATCTTATGAGAGGAAAATAGACCTTTTAATGAACTGATTTTCAAGCATTCTTGATGAATAGACCAGAGCCGCAAAGAAACTTTGGAATGCAAACACAGAAGTAAAGAGAAATATAACAGGTAAAATTGAACTAATAACAATGTGAGAATAAAACATGGGGAGGTGATATAGACCTTCCCTCAGAACCCTGTCATCATTGAGGGTCATAGATGGAGCCTAATTAGACAGAAGGCAGGGGACTGTATTGTTATGTGTTGATGATTTTAGAAGAACATTGGGTGAAGAAAGAAAGAGGAAGAATGGAGAAAATTATTTCAGGTAATTAGGGTATGCAAGAAGAAATACAATCAAAAGGGGAAAGAGGAGGCAGAACACTGACACTTGAACCTCATTCTAATTGGAACCGGTTAAAAGAAAAGAAAAAAGGAAAATGACTCAGGGTTGAGTCCAGATATATGTTTCACTATTTCACTGGGAAATGGGGTAAAAAAGAGAAGGGAGTAGGGAAAATAAGAGGGAGTGAAGATTAAGGAATGGATTAGTGCTAAGCAATACAAACTCATAGAATGTTCAAAAGTGTGTGTATGTTTGGACAAATGGGCATGTCCATGAATTGGGGACTAGTCAAATATGTTTTGTTAGATAAATGCAATAGAATACTACTGTGCTGTAAGAAATGAAGGAAATAGTTTCAGAGAAACCTTGGAAAAACTTTTGTGAACTGACACACTTTTATGAACTGATGCAGAATAAAGTGAGCAGAATGAAGAAAGCAATTCATACAATGATGATATTATGAAAACAAATTACTTTGAAAGATTTAAGAACTCTTATTGACCAACACAATGACCAATCACATTCCAGAGCACTGATGATGAAACGGACTAGTCACTTTATGATTTATAGAGGTGGAGGAACTCAGAATTCAGATTGCCACATTGTCAAAGCACAATCAATGTGGGTATTTGTTTTCTTTGACTATACAAGTAGATAATAAGTGAATAATTGTTTTGTTTTGTTTTGATTGGTAGCAGGGAGGGGTGGGGAAAAATGGGGTAAGGTTGGAGAGCAGAAGGAAAAGAAGGCAGATTTTTGCTGATTTTTAAAGAAAACGCTAAAATAAATTGCATGGTCTCTGACCTCAAAGGGAGCTATAACATGCATACAGATAAGTATGAAACAATGTTTAATGTGACAAAGACCAAGTGTGAAACACCACCACAGTGTCCTAAAAGAAAACTCAAGGAGAGAGAAGAGAGAGAGAGAGAGAGAGGGAGAGAGAGAGAGAGAGAGCACACATACCTGCCCCTTTTGCAATTATTAAGGCAAATTCTTAAATTATTTGTCCCAGGGTCCTTCAATGAAGACACTTGATACTAGAAAAACGTTCTTGGGTTGTTTGGCCATTTCTCGTATCCTGTTCTTTGCTAACTTATAGTCATGCTGTGTGTATGTTTGTTTGTGTGTTTGTGTGTGTGTATGTGCACATTTAATCATTGAATATATTGTTCCCTGAAAAATCTGTTATTTTCATACAGTGTACTAATCTAGCAGGTGCCACACATCTGTAAGCTCCCCCACACTTGTTATAACTTGAAGTCTTATCTGATCAAAATAAGAACAGAAAAATATACCTCTGAAGAGTATGACAACCAGATTGAAAAATATTTAGAAGAAAATTATTAGAGGGCATGTTAAGTCAACAAAACAGTTTTTTTCAAAGAGTTAGGATGAGAAAGGAAAAAGGTATATACTATTGTAGGACAATAGCTTGTAAGGATGGTAGGGTCTATTGAGGGTGATTTTAAGGATGGAAAGACAGGCATGTCAGTAGGTGGCAGGCTAATAGATTGAGAGAGGGAGAGAAGGAGGGAGGAAGAGTGAGAGAGAGAGAGAGAAAGAGAGAGAGAGAGAGAGAGAGAGAGAGAGAGAGAGAGAAATATATTCAATAATAGAGTCAGTTAGGTGACAATGGATCACAAAGGCTGAAGTGGGCCTGAAGTCAGGAAGACTTGAACTCAATAGATACTTCCTAACTATATGGGCAAGTTGCTTAACTTCTGTTTGCTTCTTTCTTTCTTTTCTTTCTTTCTTTCTTTCTTTCTTTCTTTCTTTCTTTCTTTCTTTCTTTCTTTCTTTCTTTCTTTCTTTCTTTCTTTCTTTCTTTCTTTCTTTCTTCCTTCCTTCCTTCCTTCCTTCCTTCCTTCTTTCTTTCTTTCTTTTTCTTTCTTTCTTTCTTTCTTTCTTTCTTTCTTTCTTTCTTTCTT
>NW_027185779.1:6768792-6802327 GCF_028583685.1 Petaurus breviceps papuanus | reverse complement strand
TTCTTCTTCTTCTTCTTCTTCTTCTTCTTCTTCTTCTTCTTCTTCTTCTTCTTCTTCTTCTTCTTCTTCTTCTTCTTCTTCTTCTTCTTCCTCTTCCTGCCTTCCCTTCTTTCTTTTTTTTAATGTTCACTTTTATAAGATTTTGAGTTCTAAATTTCCCACCTCCCTCCCCGCTCCCTTCCCCAAGATGGTGTGAAATCTGATATTGGTTTTACATGTACAATTATATTGAAAATATTTCCACATTAGTCAGGATATGAAAGAAGAATCAGAACAAATGGGAAAAACAACAAGAAAGAAAAAAACAAAACAAAAATAGAGTGCTTTGATCTACATTCAGACTCCATAATTTTTTCTCTGGATGCAAATAGCACTTTCCATCACGAGTATTTTGAAATTGTCTTAGATCATTGTATTTCTGAAAAGAACTAAATCTATCAAAATTGGTCATCATACAATGTTACTGTTACTGTATACAATGTTGTCCTGGTTCTTCTGCTCACTTTACTCAGTTCATGTAATTCTTTACCCATTTCCTGAAGTCTGCCTCCCCATCATTTCTTATAGCACACTACTATTCCATTACATTCATATACCACAACTTATTCAGTCATTCCCCAATTGATGAGCATCATCTCAATTTCTAATTCTTTGCCACCACAAAAAGAGATGCTATAAATATTGTTTTTGTCAGTATGGTCCCTTTCCTTTTTTTATGATATGTTTGGGATACAGGTCTCAGTTTCTTTAATTACAAAATGGAATTAATAATATTTATGGTTGCTGTGAGAATAAGATGTAATATTTTTAAAGCATTTAGCATAGTGTCTGACACATAGTAGGTGCTATATAAATGCTTTTTCACTTCTCCTACCCCACCCATAGCACTTCAATTATCAGAATTCACTTACAATTTCAAACACCTTGAAAATGACAAAGGATGAGAAATTGAACAAAAGAGGTCCTTGAGCAATCATGACAAATGGCACAAATTTCATGCACTCAAATCCATGCACTTTAGTTATAATGGGTTCCCTAAGACCTTCAGTTAGAGTCTTTGTTCTTCTGATAGATGGGATCCACTTAACTGGATTTCCAGTCCAAAACAAAATGGAAGCAATAATAATAATATAGTTATATGTATATAAACATGTGTGTCTATACACCTATCTATGTATAATGGGGCAATGCCATACTAATAAATTTAGACACTCAGAGCAGAAAGAAATTACAGTGATGGAGGAGACAAGAAAACTATTAAAAGCAGATGCAAAAGGAGGAACTAAGAAAGGATATCAGTTAGGGGTCATTTAGTAAAGGAGTTATGCTGCTGGGAACATTATAATAGCCCTAAGAGAATCCCTATTTTAAAACAGAATATAATAATGTTAATAATGTGACCCTGTGTTCATAATAAATAATCAGATCTTATCAGAATATTAGTTTTAGGAAAGTTTATATTCCAACTGATTATATATACATATGTAAACACACACTATATACATGCATGCATACATACACGCAGGCACACACATATTTTAAATTGTTGCTTGATGAAATAAACTTCAATTAGCTAGAAATTCTCCTTATGGGAGGGGAAAGATCCCTTTATCCATATAATAGCAGATGGATTAAGAATTTGAAAATTATTTATTATTCCCTAACTTCTGAATGATGTTCTGATGCTAGTAATACATATAGAAACAGATTTTTGTAGAATTTTTACTGTACATCTCTGTCGGATAAAATCTTTCTATTTTTTCAGGACCTAACTTAGGTCCTTCATCTGTGAAGCTTCCTTTTATTCTTCCATCTGGAAATGACTGACATTCCTCCCACTCTTAATTAATTTCAATTCAACAACCATTTTGGTACCAATGGTAGCAGATTTTTAGAGATAATACTCGTAGCCTAGGTGGGATATTCACCTTTCTTTTTAACTGCTACTGGTTCGTTTCATTAATTTTCATCATGGATTCTAAGGCAATAAAAGAGCATACTCATCTAACTTCATAATTAATAGATATGTGTAATCTTTCTTAATGCTTAATTGATTAGCTCTGACTCCTTAACTTAGTTTATACAATAAACAGAAAAAAACCTTTTATTCCCATAAATTTTGCTCAACTCTGTCTATCCCAATCCCCTAGTCACATGGACTAAAATAGATAATATTGCCGGCTATCTGATTTATTAAGTGTAACAAATACTACAAAGGCATATTTTAAATATTTCAGCAATGTATCATAGTAAGAAAGATCACAGGCTGAGTCCCTGCCAACAGTTGACTGCAACTTCTCATCTCTGCAATTGCAGTCCCACCATTCAGCTCTCCCAAGATGACAAAGTCTCTCAAGGTTTCTCCTTAGGACTTCAACACAGTTTATGCATTAAAGTCAACTCTCAGGAAATATCCCTTCAAACTTTCTAAAAGATGATTATTAACTCCATTAGTCCCCCAGGAAAGAAGTTCCCCTTTAATCCCTTCTCTCTGTACCTCACACAGTCTCTCTTCAAGTCATGGCAATTAACAGGCTCCAGCTGACAGTTAAACTGCCACTCACCCCAAGATTCGATTCCCTCTTTAAGATGCAGTAATAGCATGCATCATATCTGTGGGAAGAACATTACGTTTACTATATCCAAGGCACTGAATCTCTCTCTTGAGAATCTGTTTGACCTCTTGTGAACAAAAAAAAATTCCAACTTGTTTTATTGCTATTTGTGAATGTCTCTTTCACCTCTTTTAGATTGTAAACTCATTCAGGGCAGTGACTGTTATGAACATTGTGAAGATAACCAGACTAGGTCAGGTATGATTCTGAAAGCGGTTTATTCACATGGATTCATCCTCCCCCCTCCCACCTGCACTCCTAAGAAAGTATCTACTTTAGTCAAAGTGTGTGGTAGAGCCCAGACTCCTGGTTTTACAAATGTACCTTTTTCTCTTCCCCAGCTCTAACCCCTGGGACAAACCCAGCAATATAGAATGTAATGAATTTGCATAGCCTTCCTCTTGAAATACCCATGTACCATCTTTTGAATCTTTAAGTGTTACATAATGAGTATTTGCAGGATGAGGTACAGTACAGTGTGTGTGTATATGTATTTGTGTCAGAGACAGAGACAGACACATCCACACAGATGACAGAGAGAGGGAGTGAGGGAGGGAGAAAGGGAGAGACAGAGAGAGAGAATGAGAGAGAGAGAGAGAGAGAGAGAGAGAGACAGAGACAGAGAGAGAGAGAGAGAGAGAGAGAGACAGAGACAGAGACAGAGACAGAGAGAGAGAGAGAGACAGAGAGACAGAGAGACAGAGACAGAGAGAGAGACACACAGAGACAGTGACAGAGACACAGAGACAAAGACAGAGAGGCAGAGAGAGGTGAGTCTTCCTGTACTCCCCTTGATTATAAATGTAGTAAGGTTTGAAATAATTTTTTCAATTTTTTTGCCTCCAAAAGAGGATGGGGAGTGGGGGACTAGCAGTGTGTCCAGCCTTCTATTTTGCCTTTATTTAATCCTTTTCAGATAATAGCATTTCAAAGGCAAACATAGGTACAGGTGGCTCCAAATGTCATTTGGTCACAAATCAGCTTTGTCCATGACATATCCTCCAGTTAATTTAATCTCGATAAAACAGTGGCTATGTCTTTCCCTACCATTTTTGCATTTCTATGAACTAGGATGGGTCCTTCTATGTAGAAATGTTCTATGGTGGGAAAAGTACTAGGTTTTCAATCAGGGACTTAGATTTATATTCTGGTTTTTCTGCTTGCTAGTCACATGCCTTTGGGCAAGTCAATTAACCAAGTGGGATCTGCTTCCTTGTCTGTAAAACAGAGGGTGTTGGATTATATGATCTTTAAGGTCTTTTTTCTACTTTAAGTCATATAATCCTAGCATGGGCCCAGTATATCTTCCTTGAATATTATTTTCAGATTGTTATTCCTAGCTCCCAAAGCTATATACATTATAGAATTAATGTTGTTAACAGCATGCTTTCTACCATTAAACTCAGAAGATATAAAAGCATTTCATCATAACTTATTGAAGCTACAATTAGTAAAAATATATAGGTACCATGTTGAAAAATACATATTTTTATGTACATATACATATATGTGCCCAAATTACATCTGAAAGGACAAAAAACTCCACAGATAACTGACTGAACTAAAATTACATGGAACACTAGATTTAAAGACAGAAATTTTGGACTGGAATTCTGACTTTGCCACTTACTACCAGTGTTAACATGGGCCAATCACTTAACCTCTCTGAAGTTCCATTTTCTTATGTATGGAGATTGGATTGAATCTCCACTGTCCTTGCCTATGAGCTGGCAATGTTTTCTTGCAAGATCATAACTTGCAAGAAATACCTGGTAACTCAACTAGTTATTTTCAGTGCCCTATTTTTGTATCCAGTACTAAAATATAAGTTCTAGTCTAATTCCACGAAAATAGATATGGAACCATGATTTCACTACTATGAGCATTCCTTCCACCACTGCAGATTTTATACCCTTCATGTCTTTGTGCAGTTCTTCTCTCTTTGACTTAGTAAGGCATTCACATGAGGCAGCTAGGTAGCCTAGTGAATAGAACCCTGCACCTGAAATTAAGGAGACCTGGGTACAAACCACACTTCAGATGCTTACTAGCTGTGTTACCCTGAGCAAATCCCTTAAACTCATTCTCAGTTTCCTCATCTGTTATTATGGGGACAATAGTAAGGTGTTGATATTACAATCCTAGGATTGTTGGAAGAAAAAATGAGGGGGTGTCTAGATGGTGCAGTGAATAGAGCACTGACCCTGGAGTCAGGAGGCCCTGAATTCAAATCTAACCTCAGACACTTTACAGTTACTAGCTGTATGACTTAGGACAAGTCACTTAACCCCAATTGCTCAGCCTTCCCCCTTCCAAAAAAGCAAAAAAAAAAAAAGACAAAATGCTTTGTTTAAAGCACCACACAAATGCTAGTTATTATGATTATTATAAGCTAGTTTCTATTGACTTTTTTAATATCTTGGGAGTATTAATGGGATACTTGGGCCATTTGTTGTGTCTCATCTCTATACAATCAGTTCAACTCCTCTCGTCCTACATATCTCTGATGATGTATATTATACTACTCTGTGAGCCAAATCATTTTACCTAAAATGTTCTTGCCTAAAGTATGTCATGTATACTTCAGTTTCCCATTGCATTATGTGAAATCTTGATCCTGCTGAGAATGTTGTGTTTCAAGTCCTATGATAATATCAAAATTATATGAAAGGTTGTTGGTGGTGGTGGTGGTTGTGGTGGTAGAGTGTGTGTGTGTTTGTGTGTGTGTGTAGCAATGAATAGTTTGGGATTAGTAAAAGACTAATTTCTCAAATGCACTCCAGTCTAATCTCCTGCTAATACTAAATCCTGGGTTCATTTCATTGTATACATATGGCAACTATCTAAGGTGTAGCAGTAACTATAGCAATACTGGTAGCAATAGTGGATTAACTTAACAGGTCATACATTTGGCTGTATATTGTCTTGGTGAGAAGAATACATCTAAGCAAGGCATATTTTTCATCCACTTTATTTTTTCAGTGGAAATAGCTAACCCACTCTCTAAAGTTAATCCTGTGGATTTTCTTGAGTCATTACAACTTATTTTCAGTGCTTTATTCTTGTATTCAGGACTAAAAAATTAAATTCTGGACTAATTCCATGAAAAAGTAGTCTCAAGACAGCACATGATCACGGGCGACTAGGTGGTGCAGTGAGTAGAGCACTGGCCCTGGAGTCAGGAGGACCTGAGTTCAAATCTGACCTCAGACACTTAACACTTATTAGCCATGGGACCTTGGGCAAGTCACTTAACCCCAGTTGCCCTGCTCTCCCCCCATCCAAAAAAGGAAAAAAAAATTAAAGAACGGCTAGGTGGTGTAGTGATTAGAGCACTGGCCCTAGAGTCAGGAATATCTGAGTTCAAATCCGGCCTCAGACACTTAACACAAAAACTAGCTGTGTGACCTTGGGCAAGTCACTTAACTGCAATTGCTCTCCAAAAAAGAAGCAAAAAAAAAAGACTCCACATGATCCAATGGGCAACTGAAAAACACATAGCATACATCAGTATGCAAGAATATTTTACTAATAATGATTTGCCTCACAGAAGTAGTATAATACATACCACCAGAGACATGTAGGACAGGAGGAGTTGTACTAAACATGTAGTGATAAGACAAATTAGTAGGATTCTGGTGTTTGAATATTCAGAAAAGTCGACACCTATATCTGTCTTCTTGTTCTATGTCTTGTTTGATATCAATGATATTACAAAAAGTTGTATCTCTAGTCACATTCATCACAGAACTTTTATGATTTTACCATATGTGTAGGAAACATCTTATTAGAAGAGAGCTTTTAGAATTAGATTTTATTCTATGTCATTTAAATATCTACACATTGTATTATACTTTGCTATGATATGCTAATTATATATAAAGAATAGATATAGAAAAATTTCACATTCTCAATATGTCTTGCTGAGAATGCTTTATGGCAATAAAAATATGATTGACTAGAATAGAAGGTTGAACACAAGAATTTTTTTTTTGCCTAGAGGAATATAAAGCAGAAAACATACAAACAAAAATAACCCCTCCCCTCAAAAAAGACTTGTTGGCTGGTAGATTTAACTGATAGAAATGTGTATAAAATTTGCAAAGATACATCTTGTTCTCCACGTTATCAAAACACATTTATTTGCTTATTATTTTTGTTCTTGTTCACAAATTTTGATACTTATTTACAAGATAGAAATGAGATAAGACTTTATCACTTTTTGAATCTACTCATCTGGATAGACTTCCTAAAATCATAGCCTTTTTTTTCTCAGTGAGAGATTCTTAAAGGTAGGACTTCACAAGATAGAAAATGGTAGATTGTTCTGGTAATAAAAAAGTCTCAGGGAAAAGAAAAAAATAGCTTCTTCTTTCATATAGCTGTCCCAATCCATAAAACATATAGCTACAAACTTATCATATTTGAGAAATTGGAGACATACATTTTATTTTTCATTATTTCAAATAAAAATATCACTTAGCCCTGATTTGACTTATTTTCAGTATATGCCACAGAGAAAATTACATTTGAGAATTTAGGGAAAAATATAAAAATTGTGGTATACCAAAACAATATGAAACTGAAAACCTGGTATCAGTTTGGAGAAAAGCCAAATATTATACAAAAAATTGCATCAAGAATACCTATAAATCATCAGGTGTCACCATTATCAAGAGAATATTTTAAATAAGAAAAATGACAAATACTTTAAAATCAATCATGCATTAATTTTATAGAAATGCTACCTGTCATCTTCATGGAAACTTTTTCTCCTGTCAGCATCTATTCCCTAAGAAAATGGACCCACTTGTCACTGCTCTTGAAGCTGGAAATCAGCAGAAGATTGTCTCTTCTCCCAAATTTTTAGTTGGCTCTGTCCCACACACAGACATAGAGCATTGGGGTAATCATTCTCTATCTGTGAGAAGAGGCTTGTGTTAATGGACTTGAGCTCTGGATTAGATTCTTTAAGTAAAATAAACACAGTGAAATGACACTAGTAAACTTTATTCAGTTAGCACAATCTGTGCTAAGGAAAGGGCATGGTGAGTCCTATCATCTCAGGGTGTACACTAAATCTTACAGACAGGTGGGGGGGAGGGGAGAACTCATAGATATTAGTCTTATTATACCCTGTAATAAGGAAATATATACAATACTCATGGGTAAGTATTAGAAGTCTACACCAAAAGAGAGATGGAAGAAATAACTGTAAAAGAAAGGAAGTAAAAGGACAAAATAGTGGAATGAAGAGATAGAAGCTGAGTTAGAGGCAAAAGAATATGGGGAAAAAAGGAAGACATAGATACATGATGTTCCGAAGCAAGAAGGAAAAATAAAAAAAAAAACTGAAATTATTTTATATTATCAAGATGGTGAGAAAATAGCCCATTTCATACAATCATAGGTTGAAAGAAGACATATATAATTTATATCACATATGTCCTCCTTAAGCAAGGGAAGAAAGACTTATGGAAAATGTGTTACCTATCTTCAAATATCGGAAAATCTTTTCATATAGGAAAAGATTAGATTTTTTTTGGCTTGATTTCAGAGGGCTGACATAGGAGCAATGGTTGGAAGTTGCCAAGAGGCAAATTTAGATTTCATAAAAATAAAAGCTTCATAACTATTGGATTAATTCCAAAGTAGAATGGGCTACCTTGGGAGGAAGTAGATTCTCCTCACTGAAGGTATTCTAGCAGATACTGGATGACCATCTGCTGGTGATATTGTAGAAGGGATTGTTGGTTGTTGCTTCTAGGTAGAGTCGAACTGACAGAGATTCTACACTTATTAAAAATTAGACGTAGATGGTATCTGTTGACAAAGTGGGAAAGGGTGCTGATCTGTAATGGTGAAGAGAATTCTTACATCAATGAAATGATGACTTCATTAAAGCTTCGGATAAAGAGGAGCACTAAGGTTAATTGATTAATTTCCCTTGGGGCATCTTTGTTTTGTTCTAGGCTAGATTCCAGTTATTCATAACAGAAATTGTCATCTTGAAACAGAATTATAAAATTATTCCTAAGCAAACATAAACTTCTTCCTCCATATATGTCTACATGTGTGTGCCTCTATCTCTATCTATATGGAGTGTCTCAAAAATCTTAGTGGAGTTTTAAGCTTTAATAGATTGCATATAAATTTACACATAATTTATATATAAATCATATATTTATTTACATATCTATCTATATCTACATCTATATATTTCTCCATGCACTTGGAGGATAAAAAGCTACATAGAGCAGTTGCATGATTAAGAAAATCAAATATTTTCTGATTTTTATTTATGCTGAATGATGCACCTGTGGCAAGACCTGGAGTCAGGTCTAAGTTTAAATCTGGTCTCAAACAATTACTAGCTATGTGATGCTGGGTAATTCACTTAACCTTTGTTTGCCTCAGTTTCCTGATCTGTAAAATGGGGATAATACTTACCTCCCAGGGTTGTTGTGTGGATCAAATGAAATAATAATTGTAAAAGGGCTTAATACAGTGCCTGGAACATAGTTGATGCTATATAAATGTTAGTTATTATTAAATGTTAGCTGCTGTACAATAACCACCCCAGCAGAAATTTAGTTCCTTGAAGGTAAGGATAATTTTTATTTTGGTCTTTAGGCCATCACAGTGCCTTAGTCTTTAATTAATGGTCTTTGAATTGAATTTTCGGCATACATACATGCCTACATAACTGAGAATTACCCATGTTTATTTCCCATGTGTACACTGAAATCCTCTGTCTGAGAGAGCCTGTGGCAGCATTATTCACTTAATTGTTCTCAGCTAATGCTCACTTTATGGGAGCAGTATGTTAGGTTTGCCAAGATCGTTCTTTCTTCATTCCTCTTAAAAACAACTAAGATACCTAAGGAGTTCATAGAAAGCTCTCATATGCCTTGATTACTTCAATCCACACCACTGAAATACACATTGATTGCCACATCCAACAAATAACGTGATCTAACAGTTTGTCTGCTATCACAATCTACTTGGGTCAGCCTTAGCACTCCCAAACATCCAGGAGTGAGAGGTGATTGATAGCACATGTCCCCAATCCTTTCTGCTCAAACCACATGACCATGCCATAGTCACATAACATTCATATCACATTACTTATGTCTACTCTGTCAAGCAACAACAGCTTAACCCTCTACTGACTTCTTAGCTCACTAAGCTACCCCGAGCTATTGTGTAATGGAGAAAAGATAAAACAGAATGAAAGAGGACAGAAAGGAGAGGTCATCTAGTTCAGGAAGAAACGGAGAACCAAAATGTCATTTCTCAGTTCATTTTGTTCAAGAAAAAGCCTTTCAAAACTAGCCAATCACACTTCCATTCTCCAGGGTTGCAGATGCAATGTTGAAAGTGTAGATATAACCATTAAAGAGTATTGATTGTTTAAGATAAATTTTTTAAAAGATTAAGAACTCTTTTTATTGACAACAGAAGTCTCTGAAGACCTTTGGGCAGGGGAAAGACATTGTAGAAGAAATTCTTGGTTCATTATGGATTAGAATAGGTACTCTCTGGTGGTCTTTCCAAATCTAAGTTTCTGTGAGAAGTGAGTAAATGAGTAATCTGGAAACAAGCATTATTTAAGTACTTATTATGTGCCAAGTACTGTACTAATTGCTGGGAGTACAAATGTAGTAGAAAGAAAGAATTTTCCAGAGATGGGCTGTAGCCAGCTCAAACCCATTTGGATTACTGTTAGATTTTCAGTGTAAGTATTTACATCTTAGAAAACTGCAAGTGCTATAATTCAGGGTCTAATTTACTGTTTTGTTTATTTCTAGACTTAAAGTGATAGAGAAAATGTTAATAATTCAGATTAAATTTAAAAGTGTGTCTTGAGTACCTTTTTTTTTTTTTCACAGAGCTATTTTTACCGGCACATTGCTGGCCCCACTCAATCTGACGGAAAGGGCACAGGGGCAGAGCATACTTTCAATACATGAATTCTAGAACTGAATTTCTAGAATGAAAAGGTTTCTGGGGCATGGTAGAAAAAACACAGAGAGCAACAAGGAGAGGAAAATAAGTGAATAGTAAGTATGTTAATCATATAGTCCTCTTTCTATTAGCTTTGGTAGCGAAAGGGATAGAAATATGATGATGGCTTGAGGAGATGCAGAGTCAAGAGAAAAAATAATAGGAATGGAGGATACTTAAGTAGTTTGTAAGCCAAAGAAAAGGAGATTAGGAGAGAAAGAGAGAGACAGTGACTGGTTGATTAAATAAATGGCCATAAGATAAAAATTACTTAGGAAATGAAACCAGAAAGAAAGTGTTGGATACTCTGGAAACCAGAATGAAAATGTTGGATGATAGAGAAAGACAGAAGGAGAGACTGTGAAACTATATCTCACAATGAGGACAAACAAGATCTTATGGTATTTACAAGTAATGGGGAAACAAGGAATTAGCAATGCTGTGACTGGCTAAGGTAGACTAAAGATGGAGGTCTATGGAGGTCCTCAGACTAAAGATGGAGGTCCTCAGATTGAGGAACTGAGACCAATGTTTTAGAAGCATTAATTAGTGTCAATACTGAAGTATCCAAGATGATGAAACAGTCAGAAAGGAGAAAGATGTTAAGCCAGGTGCCAAAGACAATATCCTGGAGAGCTGTTCTTCATCAACAAAGTTTCCTTCATTCTTAAAGTATTTCTCTTAAACTCTTCCAGTCTTTTGGCTTTAATGAAACCTGGTTTTCCCAGTAAAGGTCGTATATCCTTTTCAATTCTCTCTCTGATATTTGCTATGCCTTATCTCATGCCCAGGGATTCACAGATTCAAGAAAAAGAAATTAGAATACTCCTTGATCCTCCTGTCACTTCTAGATTGTTGCTCCAGCTTTCTGTCTTATCTCTACCTTACTCTTTTTTCTATACTTATCTTTTGAAATTCATAACATCTGATTATATTACCCACTCCCAATCATTTCTGGAATCATATGAAGGGAACCAAGGAGGTAAACTGGAAGAATTTGCTAGAAATATAGCAAGAGAGTGCCGAATGGGCAAAAACATAAAATTTAACCAGGCTCCATGGGCAGCACGACACAGTGGAAGGGACTCTAGAAGAGGAATCAGAAGAGCTGGGATATACAGGGCCAGCTTTACCACTTGCTATTCGTGGGACCTTGAACAATAACTTTACCTCTCTGTGCCTCTGAAAGGCTGGACTAGATATTATTTAGGATCCTGCAAGAGATTCTTTGCTTATTTCTACTAATGACTTCCCACAAGTTTAATTGCATCTAGGAAAGGGAAGTTAAGGACTTGGAGATAAAATCCATCTTTTGAGCATTCCTTTCTTTTAGTAATTCCAATTTGGACAAATAATTTTCAACTGGGAGGTTTGAGAAGGCATTTGGAATAGGTTTTGAAGATGAAGAAGATTATAACAGTAGAGATGGAGGGAAGACATTTCAGATACAAGTAACATCATGAGATAAAGCATGGAGATGGGAGAATTTGGGGTGTGTCTGTAAATGGAGAATAGTACAATCTGGTTGGAGTATAAAGTATATATAGGGAGATGCCACCAAATAATGTAAGTTAAAAATAAGTTTTGTGAGGGTCTTGAATGTTAGGTTAAAGAATATAGACTTTATTTCAGGGGAAATAGATATGCTTTGGACATTTATAAGCATAATAATGATATAGAAATGAGAAATGTTCATTAGGAAAATTAATCTGACAATAGTGCAAGAAGGATGGGGAAGGGGGACAGGGAGAATGTAGAGACATTGACAGGAAGAACTAGGATTGAACTACCTTTGTGATAGAAGTAATGAATGGATGGAAGTGAACTGAATGGAAAATAATTCTTACACCCAAAATATTGTTCCAGGTAGAGTTGATGGGATTTGGTAATGTGTAGTAGAAAGTGAGGTATAGGGAATAAAGGCAGGAGGAGTAAAAAATAATATTGAAATTTCATATCTAGATATCTGGGAGAATGGTGTTGCCTCTAAAAGAAACAAAAGTCAAAAGAAGATGTATATTTCAGGAGTTTTGCATATACTGAGGTTGAGAAACCAGTGGGATATCAAGGTGGAGATTCTACCAAGCAGCTGTATACGTGTAAAGGCTCAGGAGAGAGATTGAGGCTAAAGAAATACATTTGAAAATTTTCTATATAGAGTTCTAAGATATGGGCATGAAAAAGCATAAGGAAAGGATAAAGCTGCATATTGACCAAGCTACCACAGGGAACAACTGCAATTTCAGAAGAATAACAGTAATGAAGATATAGTATTCAGAATTTTACAAGACATACAGTCTTAGCCAGTAATATAACCCATAGGCAACAGAAAAGATGAATCAGAGATTCTAATGCAAGGACACAAAATTAATCTAAGTATCACTGAGAATATATGAGATGAGACCTATGATCAGAATATGGTTCTGAATGGGCACAGCATATTCAAAGGAAACTATAGATAAAAGGCAAGGTAACATTGTATATGTGAGGAAATCTACTAACTAGAAGAGTCCAACATGGTAGAAAGCAACTTAGTGAAGACTAGTGGATGAAGAAATAGAAGGAATTTTGTCATTGCATTAACCTACATGCCACTTGGATAGAAAGAGGAAATAAAGGAGGAGTTCAGTGAACAGATCGCCAACCTGACACAGAGACATGATCTATTAGTAATCAGGATTTTAAATATCCAAGCATCTGATAGAGCACTTATGGCTGAAAATCAAGCAATTAAGAATTTCTTAACTTGCCTTGATAATATTTTCATCTACTCCCTATAAATTTGAATTTTTCTTTTTTTTATTAGGACCTTGAGTTCATAGTTATCATCTGGACTTTGAATATAGATTCAAGGGGAAAAAAGGGTGATAGGATTATCATTATCACTAAAAAAGAGGTGATAGTTCCAGGTCAGGCCTCATTCAGAATTACTTCAGTTCTCAACACCACATTTTGGGAAAGATACATTGGAGAGTGTACAGATGAGGTCACACAGAATAGCGAAAGTCCTTGAGTTCATGACAGTTAAAGATCATTTGAAGGAAATGGGAATATTTAGCCTGGAGAAGGGAAGACTAGAGGGAAGGGGCAAAGGGAAGAGGAGAAGTGGCATGATAGCTATGGTTGAGACCCAATCATGTGAAAAGGAGCTTAGACTTGTTTGTCTCCATAGAGTAGAGCTAATACCACTGGCACAAGTTGCAAAGAGGTGAATTTAGGCATGAAGGAAAGAAAAAAAAAAACCTTCCAAATAATTAGCAATTCCTAATATGAAAAGGGTTGCCTTGATAGGTAGTTGATATCCTCTTCCTTCTTGGAGGATTTTAAGCAAAAACTGGATGACCACTTAATGAATATTTTGTAATGAGGACTGGTTTTAGGTATGGGTTGTGTTGGATAGCTCCTGAGAGTCCTTCCAATTCTTGGGTTCAATATGTAGTATAGAGTAAATACAGATACAGAACAGAAAAGGAACAAAGACAAAACCCTGGGGGATACCTTTACCCCAGGAGGGAAAGGGGAAGAGGAAAACTGAGAAGAAAGAGCCAGAGAACTAGGAGAAGACCAGGAGAATAAGTTTGAGAATGAGTCATCAAGATAAGTAGGAAAAAATAATGAAAAATCAGTGTCATGGAAATGAAAGAAAAAAAAAGGTATCAAGAGTGAGAATGGGGGAGGAGGAAGGGAGTAACAAAGTCAAATGATGCCAAAAAGTCAAGATTGGGAAAAGGCCATTGAATATGGATGTTAGGAAGCTATTATTGACTTGAATAATGGTTTCAATGGAGTGGTAGGAACAAAAATTATATTGAAAAGCAACCCAAAAAAAAGAGAATTACTTGGTGATTATGAAATAGAGGTGATAAACAGTAAATACACTCACTATGAGATTGACCAGAAAGAGAATCAGGGCATAGAATGACAGCTGAAGGAGAAAGTAAAACCAAACATTCTTATTCATCTACCTACCTATTACCTATCTATCTGTATGTCTGTTTTTTTTTTTTAGTAGAAAAGACCTGAGTATGTTTGTAGGCAGAAGGAAAGTGGCTAGTAGAGAGAAGACTGAAGAGAAAAGAACGGACATAATTGTTGGATCAAGGTTCTGGAAAACAAAGGAAGGAACCAGATTATGGTCATGGGTGAAGGAGGTTAGCCTTAGAAAAAGAAATGATCTAACTGATCTCCTTTCTTACAATCTCTGTTGTATTTGCACCTAAAATGAAAGGGAAGAGAGATAGCATAAGTAAAAAGTTATGAAGTGTGGACTTGGGGAATTGAGGGAACTCCCAGCTAGATTTCCAACACCAATAAAGTAAAAAGTAAGATTTTCTGATGAGAGTGACAGAGGTAGTATTGAGATTGGAGTTTGAAAAAAAAAGTCTGGAACAATTACTATGTAGAAAAAGATGATGATCAGATGAGAAATGAATAAAGCATTGCTGATCAGTAATAAAAGATTAAATATGATAATATTTCTGAAGTACTTACCGTGTTTCCCCGATAATAAGACACTGTCTTATTAAATTTTTTTTGGACAGAAAAACACCAGAGGGCTTATTTTCAGGGGAGGGCTTATTTTAATGAACATTGACAGCAATGACATGTGACTCCTCTACAATTGCTTTCTTATACTCAACAGTATAGCTCTTCCTTTTTGTACTCATGTCTGGGGGTCAAAACAGACAGAATAATAAAATTATGAGCATCAGTCCTTCTTTTCACTCCATCATGCCCCCTGAGTTCTTCTTTTTTCCTCCATCATGCCCTTTTTATCCTCCATCATGCCCCCTCACTCCCGCTTACATACCGGGTTTTTATGTTGTCCTGCCTCAGCTCTCCTCCGCGGCACTGCTCTCAATGGCACCAGCAAGCAAATCACTGGGGAAGAACAGGATGACGCACTCACTGCTGCAGCTCTGATTGGATGCAGCTCGGAGCGCTGCGTGCGTTTCACCTGGGGGAGTGGGGGGGGGGACAGTGCATACAGAGGGTACCATAATGAAGCGTGTAGCGCAGGGGATCACCTTCACTACAGTAGCAATGTCAATAGGGCTTATTTTCGGGGGAGGGCTTATTTTAGAGGAATCTTACACAGTAAGGGAAGGGCTTATTTTCGGAATAGGTCTTATTATCGGGGAAACACGGTAGCACGATGTTTTGGAAAATAAATACTAAAAAACAGTTTTCTTAACATGACTGTGCTATGTATGGAGCCTACAAAATTGCTGTACATACTAGGTTTCATTCAGAAATTCATCCTGGCAAGAAGTTATGAGTACAGATTAACAAAGGCACCATGGCATACTCTACTGGAATAGTACTTTATGTAAAATAATAAGACTTGGATTCAAATCTCCAGCTCTGTAATTTACTTACTATTTGATCTTTGGGAAGCTGTTTAAGCCCATGATTGTTTATCCCCCTATGTAAAACACCTTTATTCAAAGTTATAATGAACATGCTTATCAGATGATGCAGAATAAAACACATTATTGAGGATGGCCAATGTGGGAATTTGTTTTGCTTGACTATATCTGTTAAAAATATTTTTAAATGCACGTGAGGGGAGGGGAAAGTAGGAGCTAGACAAAATAAATGTGTAATTGAAAAATGTATTAGTGTACATACATACATGTGTGTATGTATGTATGTATGTATGTATGTATGTTTTTCAAATGGCATAGCAGTTTGGGTCCATTCAATGAGATAGTTAGATACAGTCCTACAGGTTTCAATAACTGACTCACTCCCATTAAGAAGACCTAAAAGAACTAGGGAGGAAAGTTATAAACAAAGAGGGAATTTCTGACCTCTAAGCCAAAATAATAGGTGCACAACCACAAGAAACTTAGTTATTGTGTTGATATTTGATGAGAAGCCCGATAAGCAGTATGGAGCAAAACTTTTGGTAAGAGTGAAATGCATACTCCAGGGAGCAGTAAAAAAGAGGCAAAAGTAATTAAGGGAGTAATGTTGTGGATGAATATTTTAGTGGTCATGGATTAAGACAGCTGTGTAAATAAAGATAATGTTTATTTAACATATGTGTATGTGTTTATATGCACACATACCTCATACAGAAAGAGGAAGAAAGAATTAGCTTTCACCTTAATGAAGTCACATGACAATTCTAAACTTTAAAAATGAATGAAAGTTGCGAAGAAACTGACCTTTTATAATGGATTCAACTTTTAGCAAATTACCTGAGAGGAGGAACCTACACAGCCATATGAGATCCATGCCAAAGAGCCAGGTGCTTTACTGGAATGTCTTCCATAGCTTTTAGCATCTGTTTTTTGGAAGTTGTTACCTGAAGGGGGTTTTCAAGTTGGGGGCTTGGTGTGAGGGGGCAGCGAAACCCACTGTAGTATATAGTGCTGGGGTTACTGGCCTCTGCAGAACAATTATATGAAAATATTTTCTTTTCAACAATGAAAACTCTGAAATGAGACGAGGAACCCAAAAGTAAGTAAATACTGTAGTCTGCTCTAAAATCCCTTTTCTGCATTATTTTAAATTTATGTTAAGCATGCATTAGCTTCAGAATGCTTATCTATGTCCCCAAGAGAGGATTAGCTGGGAACATTCTTTGAGATGAATGAGAAGAACTATTTGGTGCTGGCACTGTTAAATTGTTGGGATGTGCAGGTGTTTTTAGTGTTTGTACAGTTGCCTGATTGTTTTCATCCAGGTAAATCCCCAGAGAATAAGGTTTATCCTCACAATGTGGTGACATGCCGTGGCTATTAAAGGTTATAGTCAAACCTGCCTCTACCCAGACTACTTTCATGCAGTTTTCTAAAAAGTTTCCCATTCTAATGCAGAGAATATAAATAACCCTTCAGTTAACTCATAAAAAGTTTCTGTCTGAGCCTCTTGGGACCTAATCCATCTTATTTTCTGCAATATCTTCTTTAATAAAAAACAAAGTGGGGGAGGGAAGGGCAGGCTAGGACTGCCAGCCAGATGATCACTTGTAGGATAGTTTGGGGGGTTTTATGGGGCTAGTCAACAGTATTCATAGGGAGAGAAAATATTTAGAGACTCTAGACTGAATTATTATCATATCATTAATCTACTGTAAAGCTATTTTCATACTGTTGGCATCAGAAGAGTTCTGAAATTGGCTTCATTCCATTTCCACTATTGGGTGGCAATACAATAGAGCATCTCCAAACATGGATAAATTTGCATGAAATAATGAAGAGTGAAATGAGCAGAAGCAAGAGAATGTTGTATACAACAACTTGTTTTAAAAACATCATTGAGCAACTATGTCATTTTCACTATTATAAACACCCAGATTAACAACAAAGGACATTAGAAGGACGACACTACCTGCATACAGAGAAAGAATTGATAAATAGAAACATGTCTAGAATGATTTTACATATAGATGTATACACACATGCATGCATGCATGCATGCATACATACATGTGTGTTCATGTCTAAAAGTAGCCATCTTTAAGGTGGGAAGGGGAAGGAAGATAAAAAGGAAAAAAAGAAATTTACATGGTGACTGTTGTATATTTAAAAGTAATAGTAAGTTATATATAATAGCTTTGTAGTTTCACATGTAATCTTTTTTATTCTACTATGTTATGGAAATGCTTGTTTTATTTCATAAATTAAAAATAAAACAAATAAGTAAAAATACAAAGTATGTAGGTGGGATTCTTAAACTTTTTTTTTATTTTATGGACTTCTCATTTTGGCAGTCAGATGAAACCTATGTATACTTCTTCTGAATACTGTTTTTAAATACAGATAATTATAAAAAGAAATCAGATATATTGAAATATAGTTATCAAAAATACCTTTTTTCAAAAACCCAAGTTCACAAACTTCAGTTGAAGAACCTTCTTATGTAGAATATTGACCCAATTTCAATTGCCTTCTTTTGGGATTATAGGAATAGCAAATTGGAACTGGAAAGGCCCTTTCAGAACTTAAATTTTAAGGAAAGCGTCCAGGTCAGCAATGTCTTCATTCATATCTGGGCTCCAGACCTGAGTCTATAGACTTTCTCTGTTATACCACAGCAGCCTTCTCACCCCAGAACTCCCCTCTACACCTAGCCTTCTCTGTCTGGAAGTTCTTTCTGCTGTCCAAACTCTTTCTTCTGATTGTTCAGTTCCTCTCAGAACCACCATTTTAAGGAATGAGGAAAGTGTCCAGGCCAGCCAAGCCTTCAATCCTCTTCAGGATCTACTACAGACTTTCTTCAGCATGGAGACACCTTCTTCCCCTTATACTATTTATCTTTTCAGTTTTCTTTTATATGTTATTTTCACCCATTAGAATGTAAACTTCTTGAGGGTAGACATCATCTTTCTTTCTGTTTCTCTTTGTCTTCTCAATGCTTGTAGTACCTAGTGAAAAGTCAAGTTGTTGATGCCAGACAACACTCTTGAGATTATAAATTGAAGAGGCACTGTCAAACTGCATTGGTTGAAGAAATTTCCTCCCCAGATTGTTCATGAAATCAATGAAATCACAGGTCCAGTCCTGATATGGACACAGACACGTGAATCTCCACAATATGCATACCTATCCATATTACACACACATATATGCACATATACACATAATAAATACACGTGTATACACAAAATAAAAAGCATATATACATATAATACACATACATGCATAAATGCATGTATTCTCACACAAATATTTGTCCATATGAAAATATAGTGCATCACCTATGTTGATGCTTTTCTTTCTTTATGATATGTTTACTGATAGAAAAGATAAGAACAATATAAAACCAGCAACTGTTTCTTTTTCCCCTATATCAGTGAAATCCTAGAGATAGGTCCTGTCTATACTCTGTTTTAGTGCACACAGTTGTCAGCAAAGCTGTGAAGGTTTTCTTTTTAATTGTCAAATAGCATTTGTCAGTGTGCCTATGCAGGGCACTGTGGTGGGGTCAGTGTATTAAAGAAATATGGCTCAGGATTACATTGTGCCTTAATGTTTGCAAGTATGATCTTTGTAACAACCTTATGAAGACGATAGTATTTTTCTCCTTATTTTTCAGATGAGGAGATGATGGCTTAGAGAGGTTAAATGATTTCCCTATGTTCAGGGGTGTTTCCATGACATCATTTTGCCTTCTACTGCTGTACTTGAGATGATAGGGTTACACGGATAACCAGGGAAAAGGTGGGGATTCAGTTTGTCCTATTTCACCTCAGTCTAGAAAAACAAAAACAAAAACAAACCACATCTCCTGCTTTAAGCACTCTCTTGTTTATTATTTCCTTTTGTAAAACTGAACCTTTCACAATAATTGCCTCTGGGCACCAGTACAAAACCAAAACAGTCAATCAAAGATGCACAAAAATACTCGAGCAACCTGCAAAAATATCTAAATCATATTTAAAACATCAAAATTAAAGCTTTAAAAAATAGTTACCAATGACTGTGTCTTCCTAAGGGGAAAACCAGTTCAAAATCCCTGGTCTTGCCCCCAGTTTCAAAGGACAATCAACTTTAGTTCATTAATTCATAAAATGAAGCATGTGGGTGATCAAGGAAGACTAGTACCTCTGGTGTGGGGGCTGGTGAGCCCTTTTCAGGTATTTGTTTCACTTTTGATGTCCAACCAATCACCCAGCTCTTGCCTATGGATCCAAGAAGCTATAGTATGTGAAGCATCCACACCCCAATAAATGGTTTCTGTGAATAAGCAAGACTAGGTTGAGGGTAGTCAAGCAGTCTTAAACCCATTGGTGAGTTAAGGGGATATCAATTCCAAACGTGTAAAGACTTCCCCTGGTGGAATGGATCGATGAGAACAATTTGTTCAAAAGACAATGAAGGTGCCTGAAGCAGGCACTATGGAGCTCTAAGAGCTTGGTTAGACATCAAAGTTGCCAAAGTCATTCACTGCATCCCTAGCCATTGTCAGCCATCTTGACTTTTGTCTGGACTCTGATGACTCTGGAAGAAAGAGTGAAGCCAAGAACTTCATGCATATCTGCTTCACTTAAATCCAATTTATGCAGGATTTATGCAGCATATGATGTCAAAAGATATCATCCATACCATTTTATCATTTTTACCTACCTCAGAGTCCTGTGGCAAAAGGCAAATGATGAAACAGCAAGTGAATATGTACATGATATATATATTCAGATATTTGCAAAGAGGATTCCATTCCCATCAGTTCATGGAATGTGTGCATCCAAGTAGCAGCTCTGAATAAAACAAGTCTGGCAAATAAAGGTCAGCTTACTGAAGTCAGAGCTGGATACACATTTTTCTTAATTGACCACACAGTGATAGGGAGGGCAGTGAAGCTGATGGTGGTTTCACAATCTAAGCTAATCTAGTCAACAAGCTTGTATGCCCATCAAAAGGAGTGAATGACAGTCTCTTGACAATGTGATTGCCACCTGCAGGAAAGTGCCATGCCATCATCATCAGTGAATTTTCTGCCAGCATGATGAATGAGCTTAAAGAAAAAGTTTAAGAAGACGTGGAGACCTTCATCATAAAGAGTACAAGTTTATAAATCTGAGTGACTTTAATGTCAGAAGAGGCACAGACTATCAGACATTGCAGGGAGTCCTTGGGAACAATGGAGTCAGCAACAGCCACAGCAATGGTCATTTATTACTGAAGACTTTTGAGCTCATGACTCATCATCAACACTGTCTTCTATTTATTTAAACAAAAACTTCATGGGTGCATTGATCAAAACAAACATCGGCATTTAATAGATTATGTCACTGTAGGGAGAAGAGATGAACTGAATGTGAAAGTGATGAAGGCAATGTGTGCCACAGAATGCTGGACTGATCAGAGACATCCTCTGTAAGCTACACATTTAGATTCAATGAAAGCAGTGGCCTCAAGGCGAGATGATTACCAGAAGACTTAGTGTCAACAGATTAGAGGGCTTCTCCACGAGTGAAGTTTGTTTCTAACTTGGAGGAAAAGATGAGCCAACACAGAGTTGGCAACAGTGAGGCAGAAAAAGCAATGGGCATCTTTCATAGATTTGGTGTATAGTACTACATGTACACACCTGGGTCAAAACACTCAAAAACATCAAGACTGGTTTAATGAAAGTTATGGGGAAATTCAGAAGCTGATAAGCAAAAAATAAGGACTCCATGGGGTTTACCTGAAGGATAGTTTATATGTCTCTAAGAAGGTGACATTTAATTCCATCAAAAGTAAAGTGTAAGTGAAACTTAGAGAGATGCCAGATTCTTGGCTTAGTAAGAAGGCAAATGGTATTCAGTTCTACACTGATAGTATTTTTATGGTGCCTTGAAGGCTATTGATGGGCCAAAGACCTATGGTGCATCTCAGCTACTTAGTGCTAATGGAGGTACATTGATTAATGATAAAATTATGATCCTGGAGAGATGGGTTGAACACATCCATAGCATTCTCAACAGACAATCATCAAACAATGCTGAAGTCATTGACCCTATACCTCAGTCAATCCTTCTCCAGCCAAGCTTCCAACTGAAGAAGAGGTTTTGGATGCCACTAGGTTACTCTTGTATGACAAAGAGCCTGGTGCTGATTCTATTCCAAGTGAGAATTACAAGGGAGGTGGTCCATTGCTCATAAAAACAACTGACTTAAATCTTCCATTATGTGGCAAGAGGAAGGTATCCTCATAGGAGTTCAAGTATACCTCCATTGTCCATCTCTATAAAGGAAAAGGGAATAGATTGGTAGAGATACTTCTTTCTTAGTCATTTCTGGCAAGATTCTTGCCAGAGTCCTCCCTAATAGGCTGATCCTTCATATGATCATCTACCCAAGAGTCAATGTTGTTTCAGAAAAGACCAAAGAATGTTCAATACTCCAGAAGAAATTCCAGGAGCAAAACAGAGGTCTATACCCAATTTTCATTGACATGACCAAAGCCTTGATACTCTCAGTCATGACAGTTTGTGTAAGATCATGGCAAACATTGAGTGCTTGGAGAAGTTCATCAGTATTGTACACCTGTTCCATGATAGCACGCTTTCATGGGTTCTGGATAATGGACAATATTCTCCCACTTTTCCAGTCTCCAATGGAGTGAAGGAGGGCTGCGTGCTTGCTCCCCTGCTTTTTGGAATGATGTCTTCAGCAATGTTGTCAGACACTTTCAACAAGGACAAAAAATGGCTTTGATGTCAATTAGCATACTAACAGTAGATTATTTAACCTGAAAAAGCTAGAAGCCAAGACTAAAGTAAAAGGAGAATTGGTGTGTGACTTTTCATTTGCAAATAATTGTGACTTCACTGCAGTCTTTGAGACTGAGATCCAACATAGTATGGATTATTTCTTTGTCACTTGTGCTAATTTTGGCCCAACAATTAACCACAAGAAAACAGAGGTTCTCCACCAGCTAGTACCACATCATCCATACATAGAAGCATCAGTTACAACAAATAGAGAGATTTTAATGCTATGGATACCTTCCAGAGATGTACACATAGATGATGAGATTAATGCACATATTGCCAGAGCTTGCTCGGTGTTTGGTAGACTCTGAAGGAATGTGTGGGAGAAAAGAAGTATTAGGCTGCCATCAGACTGAAGGTCTACAGAGCCATTGTGCTGATCTCATTTTTATATCCCTGTGAAAACTGGACAGAATAGCAGTGCCATGTCAGGAAACCAGATCACTTCCATATGAATTTTCTTGGGAGGCTCACCTAACAAGGAACCAGACACTGATGTACTTTCTCAAGGAGAATTTCCAAGCATTCAAACTCTACTGCAGAGAGCACAACTCTGATGGACTGGTCACATTGTTCCAATGCCAAATGTACAATTGCCTAAAAGATTATTTTACGGAGAACTCACACAAGGCAAGTGTTCACATGGAGGTCAGAAGAAGCAATTTCAAGATCTTTCTGAAGAACTTTGGCTTTGACTGTGAGACATGGGAGACACTGGTACAGGACTACCCAGCATGGCATGCCCTTGTGAAAGAAAGCACTATGAACACAGCAGAATTGCAATATCTTAAAAGAAAGGTGAGATAAGCAAATTTAGAGACATCACCTCTCCAAACGTTCACATGGACTGTATGTGCTCAGTCTGTGGCACAGCCTCCTGAGCATGTGGTTTAATCAGCCAGTCAGAAACATTGTACCTTGATTCCAACATAGTGATGTCATTTTTTGTCCTCTGAGCATGAAGGACAAGAACCAATTCAAAAAGCATTTTTAAGCTCTTACTGTTGAGAATACAAAAATAAGCGAGGCTGGTTTTACAATGGCTATGCTCTCAGCTGTCCGGGAAGCTGAGACTTATGTATCTTTGAGTTTCAAAGTTTTGAGCTGCAATGTTCGAAATCAATTATGCGCCGGCACCAAGTCCAGGATCAATCAATATGAGGAGTGAGGAGAAGTGGAGAGCTGCCAAGTCACCTAAGGAGTGGCAAACAAGCCCAGTTTGAAAATAGAGCAGAACAAAACTTCAAAGTCAATCAGTAGTGGGACCAGGGTTGTGAGTAGCCTCTGTATTTCCAGGATAAGCAAAATTGGGAGACCCAGTCTTAAATAAATAAATAAACAAAAAATAAATGAATGAATGGATAAGAAAATGCATGAGCTCATGAATGAATAAATAAGTAGACAGATAAATGAATGAATGAATACAAAGACAAAAATGAAATCATCTTTTTTCTCAAGGACCTTGGGGGTGAGGTGGAGAGAGTCAAATAAACAAAAATTCATTCAGCACCTATTACATAAAAGTCAGGCAAGAGTATGAAGAACTTTGAAAACTCAATGGAAGATTTTATATTTTATCTTGAAAACAATTTTATATTTTCTCTTGGAGTCACTGGAGTTTACTGATTATCGAGGGGGGTGTGATATAGACAGCCCTCTGATTTAGATCTATTACTTTTAATGACTGAGTGAGATAAATTGAGTAAGGAGAGATTTGAAGCAAAGAATCCAACAAGTTGGCTGTGGGAATAGGCCAGGATTGAAGTGAAAAGGGCCTATACCAGACTAATGGGAGTGCCAGAGTAGAGAGAGAGGCACTTCTGAGACATGTACTCTACATTTGCACAAGGTAAAATTAGAAAGACTCAGCAACATATTAAATACGAAAGTTTAGAATAGAACCTTGGGGAAAACCCATAAATAAGCAACAAGATATGCATGTAGGTTCACCAAAGAAGTCTGTAGAAGAGCTTCCAGATAGGCAGAAAACCAAGAAAGAACAATTTTATGAAAAGCCAAGACAGATATTATTCATGAGGAGAGGATGTTCAACAATACCAAATCTAGCAGAATGACAATAAAGATGAAAAAATGAGAAGGGGTTAGTGGATCTGTCAATTAAGAAATCATTGATAATCTTGGGTTGGGAGAAGTTGTATTGGTTTACCAGCCATGGTATAGGGATCTTTTGACTCTTCGAGAGTCCTGTGAAAGGCAATCTTTAATCCTTTCTCAAATATTGGGGAATAATTGTGATTATGTCTATTGTCACTAGCCCTCCATATATATGAGGTCCTGATTCTATTAAGTCTGATATACTAATCTTTGATATTAGACCGAGTTCTAGAGATCAACACCTGGTGTGTGAGGCCTTTGGTCTTAGTGCTTGAGACTCAGGCCTTAGGGTTAGGTCAGTCCAACAAGTGAAATTTTGCCCCGTACCACCCCAGTTGTGATAAAGAATTAGAGTACTCTTGCAGTGAGTAGAAAAAGAGGAATGGGGGCGGCTAGGTGGCACAGTGAATAGAGCACCGGCCCTGGAGTCAGGAGGACCTGAGTTCAAATCCCACCTCAGACACTTGACACACTAACTGTGCAACTTTGGGCAAGTCACTTAACCCCAGTTGCCCTAAAAAAAATGAAAAGAAAAAAAGAAAAGAAAAAGAGGAATGGCAGATTCTAGGGCAATAGGTTGGAAAGTAAGGGGAAAAATTAGATAAAGAGCTTATGGTCCCTGAGGATACCACTGTATATCCCCGAAATGATGACTGATACAAAGAAGCATGCTCTCTCCAGCACAGCAATGAATGTACTTCCCCAGATCTTAAGGGTGGGTATCTTTGAGATACAAGGAGCTTCCCTAACAATGGAAGACCTCATTACATTAATTCTATTATCTGGAACCAAGAATCCTCAAACAGTCTCACCTAAATCTTGAAAAATATTTTCTTATCCACATTAAAGAACTTTCTAAAGTTAGTCCAGTCAAATGCACAAAAACACTTCTTCCCAGTTGTTTTTATTAGACAGTGCATAGTCAGATAAATAAAATGGCCAAATTTCTTAGTACAAGAATTTGTGCTTACTTTACCAAAAGGAGAGCTCAAATCTTAACCTATCTTCTGTGCTGTGCACTCGTGTAGCAGGTGTGCTGCTTCCAGAGCCAATAACATTTCTAGAATTTTTTTGCAAATCCCTGAGCCTTCATGAAACTTCCAAATAGGTATATTCTTTTGGAACAACAGAACCAAAGGCACATTTTATTAATACTATCACAGAATATTGACTGAAATTGTTTGGAGTCAGGGGAACGGGTGATATCCCCAATACTTTTACTGAACAGAAAAGAATAATGGAAAATTTACTATACTGGGAATTAGAAGGCCTAAATTAAAATGCTGATTACATTTGTAAGATGAGGATAATCGCAATAACACTCCCTATCTCACAAGGTTGTTATGAGGAAAGTGTTTTTCATATATACGTGCATATATGTGGAGGGAGACAAGGTGGGGGGGGAGAGAGAGAGAGAGAGAGAGAGAGAGAGAGAGAATGTGGAAATATTGAGTTAATTAAAGACTTAGCAGACCAAGTCTCCTATTATGACAAGATGTGGAATGTACCTGAAAAAATTAATTCCTTTTCTAGAAAGGTAGATAGATAGATAGATAGATAGATAGATAGATAGATGTGGATAGATGGGCAAGTAGATGAATGAATATATAGAAGGATCAGTGTGGTCTGTTAACAATATTTCAACCATAACGAAAAAAGAATTTTGAACCATTCTTCATGAAAATCATGGGAAAACAAAACAAAAAAAATAATTTTTTGTTAAGTCAAATGACTTACATGACCAATAAATTGGTCCCAAAATGTCTAATTCTCAAATTTTCTTTTCCTGAAAACTAGACAATATGTCAGAGAGCACTCCATCTCTGCTGAAAGATGTGATAAATGAAAAAAAAAAACATTTAACACAATGCCTCCAAAAATGAAGAAACTAGGATGATGGTTGACACAGATACCATTAGGACAAAAATTTCCAGTTTTAACTTGTATCCACATGTCCTGGAAACAAAATCAGAACACCTTTACAGAACCAGGCTAATTGAAAGACTCTAAGGTAAAATCCCTGGCAGTCCAAATGCAATTAGCTCTGGGATGCTTCGAATGGCAGGCCTAACATGAGCCCTACATAACAGGACACAGAGAATGGAGTCATTGGAGACCCCCACCCCCATTCCATTTACTTACCAACTGTTAATAATGAGGGCTGGATGGCTGGCAAGAATATCCCATTATCTGTGAGGACAGGATTTTTTACAGTTTGAGACCTTTCAATATGGCCATGTGAAAATACGATCCATTAGCAAGAGCAGAAAATAGTCTACTTTCAGGATCACACTCCAATGAACGCTTTTGGGGAGAGGAATGAGTTTTTCAGGTACATTCCACATCATAACAAGCCTCCCTTAGAAAGTCTGAGATACTGAGGGTCGTCTGAATAGGAGACCTGTTCTGCTAGGCCTCTAATTGACTCAATCTTTCCCCATTCAACAGCCAGTCTGCTGCTACCATAGCAGTTTTATTAGTACTTTTTTTGCCTCTAAGGATATACTTTTTCATGTATTTTTGATATTTATCCTCATATAGTTGTGAAGCTTTTATTAGTTGGAGGGGAGGGGGAGATTAAATTGGAAAATGATGGTCTGGACATATGATTTCATGTCATGCAAGGTATTTTTACCTTCATCTAGACACAGAATTCAGTAGAGTGAAAAGTAATGAATTTAGAGTCAGAACACCCCAATTCAGATCCCAGCTTGACTCCCTATTTGAATGCACCTCTCTTGCCTTCAGTTTCCTCCTCCATAAAATGAAGGGGTTGTAAGAAATGACCCTTAAGATCTCTCCTAGCTCAAAATCTATGAAGTCCTTTTATTATATAAATCTATGTTTACCCATGAATCTAGCATTTATTAACATAGTGCATTAAGGTTTGTAAAGTGCTTTGCAAATACTGATTCTCACAACAACCCTGAAAGGTAGGTGCTATTCTTATTATTATCATTATTATCCCCACTTTACAGATGAGAAAACTGAGGCAAGCAGAGGTTGTGACTTGTCTGTGTTAACACATCTGATAAGTGGACAAGGCAGGATTTGAACTTTCTACTTACTACAATGACTCAACATTAAATCCCCCAATAGAAAACTAGAACCAGAGGATATCACTTGAGACTTGAAAAGGACAAATCTAGGGACAGGGAAGTGGAAGGAAATAAGCATATGTAATAAGTCAGGCACAGAGCTAAGCACTTTTCAGATATTAGCTCATTTGATCTTAAAACAACCCTGAGAGGTTGGTTGCTATTTTTATCCTCATTTTACAGTCAAGGTAACTGAGGCAAACAAGGTAAGTGACTTGTCCAGGGTCATCCAGCTAGGAAGTATCTGAGGTTGGATTTGAACTCAGGTTTTCCTGACTCTAGGCCCAACACTGTAACTGAGCCACATAGCTGAAGTGCTGCTTCATAGTCCTGCTGTTTTGCCATTTGTCCTTTGTTCTCGAAGAAGACCATGACATCGGGAAGGTGATGCCATGACATGCAAGTGAATTGGATTTAAGTGAGGGAGAGCTCTACAAAGTCACCAGCCTCACTTTCTCCTCTGAAGTCTTCTGGGTTCAGTGGCTGGATACAAATGAGGATGGCTGGAGATGAGCTCAGCCAAACCTGTACCTCCCACAGGAAGCCTTTTCCAACCTCTTAATTTCAGTGCCTTCCCTCTCCAGGGACATCTATTTATCTGGCACATGACTTCCTTTGTGTGCACTCATACTTGTTTACCTGTTGTTTCCCCTTTAGATTGTAAGTGCCTTGAGGACAAGGGACCGTCTTTTTTCTTTCTTTTTGCATCCCCAACACTTAGCACAGTGCCTGGAACATAGTAGGTGTTTAATAAATGTTTAAAGACAACATGCCCTGGGCATAGAGGAGGCAATCACTAATCGATATAAATAGCTTTGCAAATTTTAAAGAGCTCTATAAATAATGAATCGTCAAACTTCCTGGTGAGGAAACTGCCTCTACCAATGAGCATTAGCAACTGCTCTGAAATGAAAAGAATTATTAGAATTGCCTGGGGGAACTCAGAGGTTAAATGACTTACTCAAGGTCACACAGCCAGTCTCAGTATCAGAAACTGAACTCAAACCCAGGTCCTTTTGCCTCCAAGGAACCATCATTAGCAGCTTACATCCTAATATTGAACTACCTAATATGAAATTACTAAATTACAAAACAAAGACCCAGTCATTTTATCAACCTGCACGATATTCCTCAGAATATTAAATGAAAAGAATATTAGCAGGATAGTTATATGTCCTGAGACCATTTGCGTCTGAATTCTAGCCAATAAGAAAATAATATTATTTTATTGTTATTTCTTGATGAGTTAATCTCATAGAGGATCAAAAAATTACATACCTTTCTACTCTGAAAAGCAATTTGCAAGCTAACATATGGAAGAGGTTTAAAAATTCAGATATATTAATGTATAATAATCTAAAAGCAAGTTGGAATCATAGGATTATAAATTTAGAGATGAACTCAAACTCCTGCATTTTATAGAGGCCAAAGAGTTAAGTGACTTTCCAATGCTACATGGCATGTGGTAGAGCCATGATTTAAACCTAGGTGCCCTGACTCTAAATCTAGTATTCTCTATTGCACCATACCAGGCCTATGAAGCTATACTTAACATAGTTATTACACTTTTAAATTATAGCTCTATAACATGTGAAAGGCAATTGGGACTTTGGAGGTTATGTTCCTAGGCTCTGAGGCCAAAATAAAGGGAGACAACCAGGCCCTTTCATAAATGATCTACAGGTTACTGTAAGTAAGAATGTGGGACTACAAATCTCTCTCTGGAACAGACTTTCTTTATATATAAAATTAGTATGGTAGATGATATCTAACATGGTGGCAGAGACATTCTCTCAGTTTACCCTGAAGCCCCAGATTTTTTTTCTATACTGATTTGAGGGAACACATTCCTTGCTTTGGACCAGCCTATCCCTTGTCCCCCAAAGACCTGGAAACCCTGAATTGTCCACTTGTACCACATAGCAATTTGACCCCAAGTAAATCATAACCTCTATGGGTCCTCAATTTCTTTATCTGTAAATTGAGGAATCTGTTGATTTCTAACATCCCTTCTCATTCTAACAACAACAACAAGGAATAAGATCAATAAAAATTACACACCTTCCTTTACAAAGTAGGCCCAAGAAGGGAGCTTTTCTTCATGAGAAGAAAGTTGTCAGGGAAATACATGTAGTTATAGCAGCAAGCACCCTAGCATACCCAGAATGGCTGCTAGCACAGGTTCTTTGATCTGATTTTCTAAAGGAAAGCAACTCAAAAAGGGGTTAACCACCTTAGTTTAATCGAACATATATCATTTACCTGGTTCAGGGGAAAAAGTATACATACATACATACATACATACATACATATATGTATGTATATAAGAGAGAGAAAGAGAGAGAAAGAGATAGCCTTCTCCAGGGTCAGACATCACAACCTCACAACCCTCGGGACCCACTTGACTACAAAATAACAAAAGTTGTGCCTTCCTGAAAAACAAGCCTCATACCACAGGCTCCATGTGCATTTTCAAATCAGGAAAAGTCCTCAAATTCACCTAAGCCTATCAAGGGGCAGGAAAGATCTTCCAATTCCTATCACTATTAGAGTGGTCCAGAGGAATAAAATCTCTTTAATCTATTTCCATGTTTCCTACCTTTCATATCTGAAAGACTACCAAGAGCAAACCCTTCCCTTGTCATACCATCCCCATCCTGGGTCTAAGTCATGGTGGTCCTGGACTAATTACAACTTTAATCATCCCCCCTTCTCCCAAAAACTGTACACAGAAAAAAAAAATCTCCTTCCCACCCATCATTTCCCCTTTTTATTAACTCCTTTGTGACAAGTGTTCAGAAAGCAATAAAAGTCAGCTTATCTTTATCTGGAAACAAAACCCATTATAAAACTAGAAAGAGCAAATAAATAAGGCTTAAAAGAGCAGAAAACTCCAAAATAATCAGCGATGCCTGTTAGGCAGGCAGCAGTGAACTTGGGCGAAAGTGGGAGAGTAGAGGCTAGACATAATTTCACTAGTTCCCAGTAGCACCATGAAGAACATTCAGGGAGGTGGAGTCAAGATGGCAGAGAAGAAGTACAAACTTCTAAACAATTCTAATACCTGTAAAAAAATGAATCTAAACAAATTTTAAAGCTACTGAAGCCACAAAGTGACAGAGAGAAACAAATATCCCACTGAAGGCAGCCGGCAGGCCAACAGGAAGGGTCTATTGCAGCGTGCTGGGAACCAAGCGCAGTCCCATAGGGGGAGGCCCTAACCACCAGCAGCCAGAGCAGACTTCAGGAGAGTGAATAACCAGCAGCTGTGGCGGCTTCCAGACTTCTTAATGCATAAATGCCAAAGACAAATAAAAGGTCAGCATGGGATTCTGTTGGAACAGGAGGGGATTGAAGAGTGCCATCTGGCTGCTGTCCCAGGAGCGAGAACCAGTGCAGGCATGGCAGCTGTGCCACATAACTTCCTCAGGAGCTCCTGGCCTGCAGACATAGGGAGACCAAGCAACCATTCAGAGGGTAACTGCTCTTGCTTTAACCTGCTTGGATCTGGATCGCGGTCTTGAGTGGTGTCCTGGGGTGTGTGACCAGTGAGGCAGAGTTTGTGGGGGCTGTACAGACAGCGCCCTCCTAATAGCTCCAGCAGCTGTGAAAACCCCCAAGTTTGGGACAAATCTCTCTCCATTCTGGAAGTAGAGTTCTACCATGGCAAAGACCTCAAGGGTCAAGTAATTGGTTGGCAGTATGAGCAAGCACAGGAAGCACAAATAGATGATAGAATCCTTTTTTGAGGAAAAAAAGGATCAAGGCATGGAGTGGGAGGAAGACAGTGAAGTCAGAACTCCTGCATCAAAAGCCTCCAAGAAAAAAATGAACTGCTTACAGGCCATGGAGGAGCTCAAGAAGGATTTTGGAAATTGAGTAAGAGAAGTAGAGGAAAATTGGGAAGAGAAATGAGAATGATGAAGGAAAATCATGAAAAGTGAGGCAACATCCTGCTAAAAGAGACCAAAAAATACACTGAAGAAAATAACACCTTAAAATATAGACTAACTTAAATGGCAAAAGAGGCCCAAAAAGCCAATGAGGAGAGGAATGCCTTAAAAGCCAAATTTGCCAGATGGAAAAGGAATTTAAAAAATTGACTGAAGAGAATAACTCCTTCAAATTAAATTGGAGCAATTGGAAGCTAATGACTTTATGAGAAATCAAGATATTATAAAACAGATCCAAATAAATGAGAAAAGAGAAGGCAATGTGAAATATCTCATTGGAAACACTATTAACCTAGAAAATAGATCCAGGAGAGATAATTTAAAAATTATTGGAATACCGGAAGTCATGATCAAAAAAAGAACCTAGATACCATCTTTCAAGATATTCTCAAGGAAAATTGCCCTGATATTCTAGAACCAGAGGGCAAATGAGAAATTGAAAGAATTTACCAATTGCCTCTTGAAAAAGATCCCCAAAAGAAAACTCCTAGGAATATTAAAGCCAAATTCTAGAGTTCCCAGGTCAAGGAGAAAATATTACAAGCAGCCAAGAAGAAACAATTTGAATATTATGGAAACACAATCAGGACAATACAAGATCTAGCAGCTTCTACATTAAGGGATCAAAGGGCTTGGAATATGATATTCTGGAGGTCAAAGGAGCTAGGACTAAAACCAAGATTCACCTACCCAGCAAAACTGAGTATAATGCTTCAGAGGAAAATAAGATCATTCAATGAAATAGAGGATTGTCAAGCATTCTTGATGAAAAATCCAGAGCTGAATGGAAAATTTGACTTTCAATACAAGAAGCAAGAGAAGCATGAGAAGGTAAACATGAAAAAGAAATCATAAGGAACTTATTAAAATTGAACTATTTACATTCCTACATGGAAAAAGTGATCATTGTAACTCATAAGACTTTTATCAGTATGAGGACAGTTGAAGGGAATATATATGTATATATGTATACATATATACATATATCTCATATAAAAGAGGCAAGAGAAAACTGTTAAAATGGAGGGGAAGAGCAGGACGGTGAAAGGGAATGGAACAATCTTACTCTAATTGAATTTGGCTTAAGGAGGGAATAACATACACACACAATTGGGTATCTTACCATACAGGAAAATAGTGGATTAGGGGATGAGGGGGGGTGATGGAAGGGAGGGAAGATTGGGGGAGAGGGTAGCTAGAAGCAAACATTTTTGAAAAGGGATGGGGTCAAAGGAGAAAATAAAATAAGCTGGGGGTGGGACAGGACAGAGGGAAATATAGTTAGTCTTTCATAATATAACAATTATGGAAATGATTTGGTAACTACACATGTACAACCTATATTGAATTGCTTATCTTCCCAGTGGGGGCAGGTGAGGAGGGAAGAAGGGAAAACATCTGGAACTCAAAGTTTTAAAAACAAATGTTTAAAAAAATTGTTTTTTACATGCAATAATAAGAGAAATAAGATATACAGGCACTGGGGTATAGCAATCTGTCTTGCCCTACTAGAAAGCTGGGGGAGGGGGGGGTGCA
>NW_027185779.1:6730852-6768692 GCF_028583685.1 Petaurus breviceps papuanus | reverse complement strand
GAAGTACTTACCGTGTTTCCCCGATAATAAGACACTGTCTTATTAAAATTTTTTTGGACAGAAAAACACCAGAGGGCTTATTTTCAGGGGAGGGCTTATTTTAATGAACATTGACAGCAATTTTAATAAACAGGTAAATGTGAACAAAAAAATGTACCTTTATTCAATAATGATCATGTCATCATCTTCAACAACATCGTCATAAGTGTCCATACCCTGAATTCCGTCCTGGATGTCTTGCGCCTCCATTTCCTTCAGAAGAAGTGGACCCAATCTGTCATGTCCAGCAATATAGCTCTCTTTAAATGAATATGTCTTGTCCAGGTAACCTGCTCGTAGTGCCTTGGTGACACAGCTGTCAGTAATTTTATCCCATCACTTCTTCACCCAAGTCACAACTTCTTGCAGACAGGGCTTCACAAAGTTTCCACACTGGTTTCTTTCCATTCTATTTTCAATGTAGTCATTGACTTCCATGCACAAATGGTCCTTGAATGGCTTGTTTATTGCAATATCAAGGGTCTGGAGATAGGCAGTCATTCCTGCAGGAATCATTACTTGATCTATTCTTCTCTCTGCAAGGAAGTTCTTCATTTCTTTAGCGCGGTGAGTGCTGGCTGAATCCCAGACTATCAGACCTCTTTGGTTACCTCGCATAACAAGTGGCAGCATTAAATCAACCCACTTTCTTATAACAGCTTGTGTACACCAGGCTTTTTCGGTTTCAAGAACGTAAATGCCAGATACATGTTCAATCTTATCTTTCTTGCCCTTACTGATGATTAGAGATGTGGCTTTCTTTCCATCCAAACGAATTGCCAAAACACAGGTGACCCATGCACTTTCATAACGGTAGCTAGTGGTGGGAATGTAGATTGACGTTGCACCCCTGTGATGAATTGTTGTTTGAGATCCTTGTCCCATAAACACTGCAGTTTCATTCATAGCAATCATATTGCAGGTTTGGTACTTGGAAATGTAGATCCTATCAATAAAGGACTAGAATGCAAGTGCACGTTTAATAACTTCAGCATCTTCCAGCTTAAACAGTGTTGTTGATCTTCTTAGGGACAGTTCATACCGTTGAAGGAAACCGTCCAACCAGTGTTGTGATGCTTTGAATCCTTCTAAGACCATTTCAAACTCTGGTGCCATTGAAAGAGCAAATGCTTGAATATCAGCCCTGCGCACAACCAAGGCCTTTGCTCTCCTGTCAGCAATCCATTCACCAATGAGGATCTCCAAGTCAGGATATAAGGGCTGCCGACCTGATCCAGACCTGTGCTTTTTCCCTTTTCCCTCATCCACCTGTTGATTGAGGTTATTATAATCTGCTCTCCATTTTCTGACCATTCGAAGATCCAAAAGTTTTTCTTTACAGAAAACTGCAAGATTCTTGCCATGTGACTCCTCTACAATTGCTTTCTTATACTCAACAGTATACAGTAGCTCTTCCTTTTTGTACTCATGTCTGGGGGTCAAAACAGACAGAATAATAAAATTATGACCATCAGTCCTTCTTTTCACTCCATCATGCCCCCTGAGTTCTTCTTTTATCCTCCATCATGCCCTTTTTATCCTCCAACATGCCCCCTCACTCCCGCTTACATACCAGGTTTTTATGTTGTCCTGCCTCAGCTCTCCTCCGAGGCACTGCTCTCAATGGCGCCAGCAAGCAAATCACTGGGGAAGAACAGGATGACGCGCTCACTGCTGCAACTCTGATTGGATGCAACTCAGAGAGAGGTGTGCGTTTCACCCGGGAGGGGGGGACGGTGCATACAGAGGGTACCGTAATGTAGCGTGTAGCGCAGGGGATCACCTTCACTACAGTAGCAATCTCAGTAGGGCTTATTTTCGGGGGAGGGCTTATTTTAGAGGAATCTTACACAGTAAGGGGAGGGCTTATTTTCGGGATAGGTCTTATTATCGGGGAAACACGGTAGTATGTTCTGTCCAGGTTGTTCACTCCTTCAGCAGATCAGTGAGCCAGGTAAGAATCCAATTATACACAATCATAGTCAGTACTTCATAGTAACTTTCTCCACTTGCAATCAGCTTTCTTCTTTATTGTGAGTCTACACCAAGCACCTCCTCTTCAAAGATCTCCCAGATCCCAAAGTTCCTCTAGCAGCTTCTATCTCCTATGATACTTCAGCCTCTCCTTTAGTCTGAGAAAACTATACTTCTAGCAACCAATATGACTGATGAGACTACCTGGCACACATAGAGGATTGGTGGCCAATGAAAGGCAGTAAAGAAAATTACAGAGATCTCTGAACAGGATGAGTTAGAATAATCAATTTAGAATGAGAAGGGACCTTAGAAATCAACAGACCCAGGGGGCTAGGTAGAGCAGTGAAAAGAGCACTGGCCCTGGAGTCAGGAGGACCTGAGTTCAAAGCCCACCTCAGACACTTAACACTTACTAGCTGTGTGACCTTGGGCAAGTCACTAAACCCCTGCCCTCCCCCCTCCAAAAAAAAAAAAGAAATTAACACACCCAAATCCCTCATTTTACATATTAAGAAATTGAGAACCCATAGAGGTTATGATCTATTTGGGATCAAATTGCTATAAGTGGCATATTCAGTATTTGAACCTAGGTATTTTTCATTGACTATACATTACTTATTAAAAGCACTAACACTTAATGGGTCTATTTCATTTGTTATTATGTTTATTTCATTTATTAATTCCAACGAATGACTTTATATTCAATAATATGCAAGCCCATTTCTTCCTCATATATGACCTGGCCCAGTTTTTAAGGCATAGTTATTATACATGCTTAAAATTTGGGATGAATTGGGGAGAGTTCATTTCTTTACCCTTGGATACATGGTTTGGACTATATGAGCATTATATATATGACACCTGGAAAGGTGGTGTCAACTAGAATATGAGAGGTATGAAACAAAGTCCTATTCATAATACAGATATGGCTTTTTCAACATCTTGGAACTATAATGCTGCCTAAGGCAAACTACCTTTTTCTCAAGGCAGTAGCTGTGACTGATTTTCCAATTGAGTGTTTCATCTTAAAGTTTGCCAATAAAGACTCCAGAATGGATTTCATATAAGCTATCTCTACTGTGGCATGAAACCCATGGAGTAGATTATACAGTTGAAATTTTCCCCATTATAGGAAGGGAAATTGAATATTTTGCCAGATAGGGATGTGGGGTTTTTTTTTGGTTGTTTTTTATTTTGTTTTGTTTTTTAGAAAAGAAAAAAAAAACATTTTCATCTGTTGAACTGTGGGATTGTTTGTGTACCTTTCTGTGCCCTCATGGATCATGGAGGTACCTTGTAGCAGGTTTCTGATGAGGACTAGGGCTTAACATTTTCAACTATTAATTCAAAAGGCTTGTTGGACTCCTGGTTTCTTGGTCTGTAGAGATAATTTTAGTTTTTATACCTCTGACACTTTTTTTAAGTTAACAGAGTCTAAAGAAAATGTCTAGTTCTCCATTTTTTGAATCATATGGGCAAAGCATTTAGGAAATTAGTGGGGGGCTCCTATATCCCCAAGGAATTTCCTGGTCAACTCCTTGCCAATGGCTTTTTCCTCTTTTTACTTTCCTGTGGATTTATTTTAACCACATTGTGGGCTGCTTTTTCTGGGAGTTTTTGGACATATTTGTATTTAAAAAAATTATTTATCTGACCCCTCAAGCTCTGAGTGATCAATCTATTGCATCAGATTTGGAACTACACATGGGAGAGAGGGCATAGCATTTGCATTTAGAGTCATCTAGCAGGGTCCTTGTATGACACTGAAAGTAGACATCATCTTTACTGTGATAAATGTAAAGATATACATTTGGTTTACAAAAAAAAAAACTAGGCTTCATAAGGGTAAGGCATGGGAAGTGTGGTTAGGCAGAAGTTTGACAAATATCTCATCCTTTCAGTCCCAGATTAGAAGTTCAATATGAATCAATTATAGTGCTATGGCATCCAAAACAAGCTAATATAATCTAAGAGGGCCAAAACTTCCAAAAATGTCAACATTGGGATAATTGGGTTCAACTTAGGATCTCATAGTTTAGAAAAGATATTTAATAACTTGGAAACTATCCAAAGGGAAGGAAAGAGAATGGTGAAGATCATTTAGTCGTTGCTATATGAGGATCTCTTTGAAGGAATTAGGCACATTTAACCTGGAGAAGAGAAAAATTAAAGGATATATGGTATCAAATATTTGAATGTTATGTGGAAGATGGATTGGTTTGAACCTCTGCAAGATAGCATGAAAACCTGGTTTCAGAAAGATTCAACTTCAAGGCTCATTTCTAACATACTGACCATGCGATCCTAGACAACACCTCTCTGTGATCACAGATAACTCTCTAAGACTGTTACAGTAACAGCTGATCTGTCAATTTTCATTAGCAAAGGGAGTTTCCTCATTAGAAATTCCCTATACCAGTGAAATCACAGGTTTTGAAGACTCAACCTATGTGGTCTTGTGGGAAGTACTATGAGTAGGAGTGGCAGCTTCAGAGGAAAATTTAGAATTGGTGTCAGAAAAAGCTTTCTAATAACGAAAATTATCCAAAAATAGAATGGACTCTTCCAGGAATTGGTAAGCTCTCTCTCTTTAAAGGTTTCCAGAGTCTAGATGGCATTACATTTGATACAGTGTAACAAAAAAAGCATACAAACAAACATTTTTTTTTACTTTGGTTGGACTAGATTACTGCTCAGGTTTCTTCCAATGCTAAAATTTGTGATTCTGTGACCTTCTTTGGGTTCAGGACATTCCTGCAATGGGGAAACACTTAAGCAAAAAAACAGTTGGAACAGTACAAGATGACTTTGGAACCGAGCTAATAGATGCATACAGGGCTTAGGCTATCAAAACTAAACTAAATACAGTCAACTCACTGCATTCCTAAAGGCAATTTAAACCAAAGTCTCCCCCACCCGTTCTCCCAATTTACAGGTAAGGAAGCCGACTCAAGGAGGTAAAGAGATTTTTCCAAGGTCACCTGCCTAGTAAAAGGCAAAGTCAGAATTTACCCCAGGTCTCCTAAATTCCAGTTCAGTATTCTTTTGACTACATTACACACACTTAGACCTAACAACTATCTAGTTGGCAGTGGATAATGACATCTTTGAAAAGGAAGGGCACAATGAAATAATCCCCTAGTGTCCGGTACAAGGATGGCTTTCCCCCAACCTAATTTATTCTCGGTATGGTTTCAGCTCTGGAGAGAATAGAGCTCAATTTCTCTTAAGGATAAGATAGTAATTTATTGTTGAACATTTTCATAGTTGTGAGTGATGGCTTCTTAAAGAGGAACTCTTATGAATGAAATTCATCTTTAAGCTTGACCAATTTGAAATTAAACTTTAAAAAATGCAGAAAATTTCAACCCTTTTAAATGAGAAATGACCTAATGTTTAAGTTGAATTTTATAGCCTTTAAAAAAAAAAGTAGGCTACAGCAAAGCCAGTATGTTCAATAAAATAAAAAATATCCCAGTCACCTAGTATAATTAAAACAAGTGAACCAAATGATTTACTGTTTAGCAGTAAAAATCCCCCTGGATTCAAGAGACAGGGGGGATAGAGAGAGGAGTGAGGGAGAGGGGAGAGGAGCAGGGGGAGAGGAGGGAGAGAGAGAGAGAGAGAGAGAAAGTGAAAGAGAGAGAGAGAGAATGCCTGATTTCCAGCCAGCATCATTCCAGCACTGGAGCCTCTCTCTGGGGTCTGAAATCAATCTGCCTGCAGCATTTGGTGGATAAGAAGGGGGTACAATGAGTACTTCCTTGAGGTCAGAGGGTCACCGCCCTGTTGTATATGACTTGAAAAGGTGTTCTGCAAGCTATTTAAAACAGCAGGAACCTCAAGTATCCTCCCATATCTATCCTAAGAAAGAACCATCTACCACAAAATCAGTTTACATGCATGGGCTGGAAACAATCAAATCTGGGATTGGAGATAACAGAGTAGCTGCCATGGAGTCCATAAGAAATTGTTTCCACATTTGCTTCCCATTCACAAAGATAACCCTGACCTAACCCATAAATCACCTTTTCCTTGTTAGTGGTGTCTACAAGAGCTGGTCTGGCTTTCCACACACTTTCTTGGTAAATGATGCTAGATTGCCAGTCTCCTTTCCCTGTCAGTTAAAATGTCACCTTTCACTTAGGCACCACTGGGTATCTTAACTCTAGGGAGAGGAGCAGTCACTGGAGAAGAATGTTTTGAATATGTATTAATATGACTCTTAAAAAAATACATATCTATTTATTAAGGGACATTTTCTTTTCCAAAGCTAGAGGGAGTGAGTGATAAGAGGTATAGGGCAGCATTTGCCCATAAAGGTGTTTATAATTTACATGTTAATATACACTGTGCTGGTCTCCTTTTCTGCCACAAAGTTACCATGGTAACCACCACATTATAGAAACATAATGCTATTTTTAATATAAAGAATAACTTCTTAAGAAAAATGACTGGCATCATGATGTAAAATTTCAAGCCTCACCCCAGTCCCCACTGAAACCCTAGAAGTTTAATTTCTAAAGCGTAAATGTGAGCAAGTCCCCCTTAAAGTGTATCTGTGTCCACAGACACATTTTTCTGTCTTAGAATTTATTTTAAATGGTATTTGTTTGTGAAAATAAAACTTTATCATCATCATTCTCATTGTTTGGCCAGATAGAATGGTATGATAGATAAAGGGATGTCCCTGGAGTCAAAAAGACCTCCTTGCAAGGAACACTTCAGATATACACTAGATTATGTGACCCAGAGTAAGTCATTGGACATCTCAAGGCCTGAATGCAACTCTTTAAGACTCTGTTACAGGAACTGTAAATTTGTATTAGTGCTGTGAGTTTCCACAGAAGGGAACTCCCTACAGTTTTGAAATTACAAATCTATCACCCCACCTCTTCCACAAAAGTTTTGTTTTAAATTTGGTAGTATAATTAATAGAGGGTCAGCTATGGCATAGTGGATAGAAAGCTAGCTCTGGAAACAGAAAAACCTCAGCTAAAATCTTTCAACCTCTCAGTGTACTAGGTCAGTGAGACTTTAAGTTATAGGAGAGGTGATGGCCTACATTAGTAAAAGGAGTTTTTTCATCAGAGAATTTCTTATATCAAGGAAATCCTCCATCCCTATCCCTATCCCTATTCCTACTCCTTTCCTATTGGAATTAATAGTATCAGCTCCTCCCCCACCCAGCCCCTCACCCTCCAAACTCTGAGAAAGTAAATCTATACTACACAAGAGAGACAGTTAATATACATTACTTTTGCTGTGATGTGTTTCTTATACCAAAATGTAACAAAAGTGTATTGATTTATGTAAGGGAATGAAAAATACGAGATTCTTAATTGTCCTACAGGTTTGGTCAATTCAAATGAACCCAATGAGTGGGTCCATGGAACAAAGCTCCCATTGTTCCTCAGGGTAATCTAGAACTCACCAAACTCTTTGAGATTTAGGCTGATGCATGTAAAGCCACGAATGGACAGCTTTCCAGAGGATTGCTGCTATGAAGAGCTTTCAAGGTTCTGATTACATAGTATAGCAAACTATTCAATAACAAAATCAGAACAAAACATTCATAGAAAATCAAGGTACAGAATTTAGAATGCTACAACCTATTATAGAAAATCAAAATACAGCATTCACCATGTCACAACTCAACAACTTATCACTCAAATGGCCACATACTTTTCACCAAAGTGGTCACATAGTTTTCAACAAAGTACAATCATTTAGTAAATCACAAAATCCTTAATTCAATCACAAAGTACAAAAGTCAAAGTTCTCCACCTCTAGGTCACAGTAAATCACAATCTCCTCAGTCAGTACAAAATATCCAAGTAAAGTCTTCTTTCAGCTTAACTCAAGGCTAGCTCTCAGCTTCCATGGTTCTTTTTCCATTGTCCCAGCTACAATTGTAACCTGGGTTCAAAGGCAGGCAGCTCCCAGTTCCTTGCCAAGCTCCTTGTCCAGTTCTTTGTCCAGTTCTCATTCTATATTGAAGTTCACAATGTCCAGTCCACCTCAAGTCCTTCACAGTTCCTGTTTCTGGGAAGATAAAGCTTGACAGAGCCACAACAATATTTATACACATTGTCAGCACCATCATTAACTCACTATCTGCCTGTGAAATCAACTCAGACTCACCAACAAGGTCTGGGAACTCAACACAAATCATCAACATAGAAGTCAACTCAGACACACAAACAAGGTCCAAGAGGTCAGCACAAATCATCAGTAAAGTCCAAGGACCTCCAAAACCCTCCTCCTGGACTTCTGTAAACATACAGACAGAAAATCCTCTTTCAGGGCTTCCAGTAAGGTCCCAGGGCTTCTGTACAAAGTATCACAAACAAATATCAACATAGACAGATCAGACAAAGAGAGTGCAGGGATACCACAAGTTTTCTCCTTCTTCACTCTGCTACCACAAAGGTCCTCTTCTCAGTTCTGCTGTCTCTAGCCTGGGCTCCTCCCCTTCCTTTTGCAAGAGTTCATGAGTTCTAGAGTTCACAAGTTGTGGGGTTCACACATTCTGTTTCTTAACAGACGTGATACAAGGCTCAAAAGAAACTTGAACTGAAACAAAGTGTTAATTCAATAGCTTAGACAAGATGTGAACTACTTCTGTGCTTGCCATTACAATGAATTAGGCTTGGACTACATGTTTCCCCAATAATAAGACCTATCCCAAAAATAAGCCCTCCCCTTACTATGTAAGATTCCTCTAAAATAAGCCCTCCCCCGAAAATAAGCCCTATTGAGATTGCTACTGTAGTGAAGGTGATCCCCTGCGCTACACGCTATATTACGGTACCCTCTATATATATGCACTGTCCCCCCCCCCCCCCCCCCGGTGAAACGCACGCCGTGCTCCGAGCTGCATCCAATCAGAGCTGCAGCAGTGAGCGCGTCATCCTGTTCTTCCCCAGTGATTTGCTTATTGAATAAAGGTACATTTTTTTGTTCACATTTACCTGTTTATTAAAATTGCTGTCAATGTTCATTAAAATAAGCCCTCCCCTAAAAATAAGCCCTCTGGTGTTTTTCTGTCCCAAAAAAATAATCGGGGAAACACGGTATGCAAAGTTCCTTTGGACTTCTACTTGCTGCAGGTGGACTCCTTATCATTGAAAATTTTTAAGTGGGGGCTGAATAACTGCTCGTTGAGTGTGTTGTAGATAGACTTCCTATTCAGGCATAGGTTGGAATTGATGATCTGTGAATGTCCTTCCTTCCCTGGGATTTTGTGATGCTAAATGCCTAGCAATGGTTCTGAGTTTCTTCTTTCCATTAATATTCTTCCCAATGGCAATGGTGCATATTGTCACTGCTGCTAAAAGTCTGAAGGGACTCACATGTAGACTGTTTTAGACCAGCTATATATAACAAGGGAATTATCTCCATTCCTTCATTTAGAGGATTATCAAAATATTCTTTCTGACGTATGACTAATGATGAACTCATATCTGTGAATTTTTGAGTAATAATTCACCCTACACACAGGTGCTACATGTTAGAGCTAGTACTGACTTCTTCATTATCTAGAGCTTAGATTATGGACCAACCCTCTCATCTGACAAATGAGAAAACTGAGGCCAAGAACAATTAATGATTGAAAATCCATAATTGAAACCCAGATCCTGACTCTAAACCTAGCCTTCTTTATAGGTCATGTTTTCCTGAGAGATAAGCTACCTTCTTTATTTGATAGATAAGGAGACTGGACAAAAAGTTAAGCCAGTGTCCAACAATGGCTCATTAAATAAATAAATAAAAATAAATAAACAATAAAAAATTATATTGTAAGAGTGATGACTCTTGAAACCAGCAACACAGTTTTACTGGGGGAAAAATTGTTCAACCAGTCAGCTGATATTGATGTCAACTTTTTTTTTTGCCATAAAAATAAACATACTACACACCACCACCTTCTAAAACAACTGTAAAAATCAGCCCTGACTACATGCACAGCAGCTAAGCTGGAATAAATCAGGACAAGCCTAATGAGAATTAGGTTGTGTAATGGAAATTAGGCAGCTTTTCCCATTTACCCATTGAAAAGTCCCAGACTAGACTTTCCTGGTTAAAGACTGAATGTTATCTGATTTCAGGTCCATTTATTTGAGTGGACAATTAGCTTTACCTCAATCAATGGGTTCTTGAGCACTGACAAAAATCAATGTAAAACCTTAGTTAAGTGGCTAGTGTACCGAAGACATTTGTGCAGATTCAAGCTCAAGACATAGAAACTGTTTGCATTTTACAATCAGAATGTTAAACTAACAATGATTGCCAAGTAAAGAGGAATTGAATTAGGTCACATCAGTCAGAAAAGCACCTAAGCTTGTAGGGCTTCCAAGTAAATTGTATTTGATTTAAAAATTAATTCAGGTAGAGATTCCTAATCTAAAGAATGGATGGTAACTGTTATGGTTGTTGTTTGCTTTATATGACACCTATTTTATGGTATAAGAGGGTAGCCAGGAAGAGGAAGCAATTAAACTTGACAGATTTTTTGTGAGGAGGAAGAGGAGTGGTTGTACTTATTTATGTGTGTGTCCTTTTTATCATCATTAGGGAAATATCATCTTTATAAAGGTAATGACAAACCCCTCTAATACTTTTTTTAAGCAATTGGGGTTAAGTAACTTGCTCAAGGTTACACAGGCAGGTGTTTCTGGGTGGGTGCTAAGTGTCTGAGCCTGGATTCGATCCCAGGTCATCCCGACACTGGGGCCAGTGCTCTTACTCACTGTGCTACCTGGCTGCCCCTCCTCCAATACTTTTGCCAACAAAACTTCAAAAGGGGCCACAAAGATCTGGACACTACTGAAAATGACTAAACAAAAACAAAACAACATGATGCCATCATAACTAACCCTCATAAAGTACTCCAATGTTTATAAAATGCTTTATGTCCTTTGAACCTCTCAGAAGGTCTGTTAGGTAGGTCTTATGCATATCATTTCCTCCATTTAACATATGAGGAAACTGAGGCTTAGAGAGGTTCAGTGAAGGTGATGGTTGCATCATTAGTGTCATAGGTGAGATTTGAGCCCAGATTTTCTTGATTTCAAGTATACGCCTTCCTCCATGAAACACAACATGAATTAATACAGATGATGTTATTCACTTGGCTAATAAAAATACTGTCATAGTGCTTCCAGACCATATTAATATATTTATAGAATCAAAGCTACAAGGGACCTCAGACATCATGCAGTTCAACCCCCTCATTTTATAGAGGAAAACACTAAGTCCAGAAACATTACATGATCTGCCCAATGTCTCTTAGGTAGAAAGTATAAGGATCAGGATTTGAATCCAAGATTTCTGTCACTAAAGCCAAATATAAACCTATAAATCCCTTTCTATCATTCTTTCTCTTTCACAGCCTTTTTTTTTGGGGGGGGTAATTTTTGCTTAAGACTTCACACAGTTGGTGACATGGCCTAATTCACAAGATTTTCCTAAAGTAAATGCAAAAGAAGGTAAGAAGACTCGAAGCTATGCCAGTCTTTGGAAATAGTCTTATCTACCTCTTCTGAATCTCATCCTGTTAAGGCAATGAGCTCTACAACCACAATATAAAAGCTAGTCTTTTTTGCTATTGTTGTTGTTGTTTTGGCTGTTTGGAGGAGGGAAGGCAGGGAAATTGAGGTTAAGTGACTTGCGCAAGGTCACAGGGCTAGTAAGTGTTAAGTTTCTAAGGCTGGATTTGAACTCAGGTCCTCCTGATTTCAGGGCTAGTGCTCTATTCACTGTGCCACCTAGCCACCCCTAAAGGTTAGTCTTGATACATAAGCCCCAAAGTTCTGAGCATCCTTGTTTTGGTCTATTTCCTTTAGGCAAACACAGAATGTGAGAGGTGGCTAACTTCCTGTTCCCTCAGTTAAATTGCCTTGCCTCCTTCCCTCCTCCCCTTTCCAGGATATTTACAAATTGTCTATTTGATAAAATCATAGAAGCTAATAACGTCTAAATTTGCTTTAATGATAATGTCATCTTTCAGGAAGTGCAGGAAACCAGAAAGGGAATCTCTGATTCTCACTAAGAGGGAGGAAGTGCTTTGTGTGGTGGAGATTATAGGAAATATAAAATGATAAAGAGAAGGAAAGTCAGATACAGTCTCTAATATATGCACTCTAGATTTGAGGAGGGGAGATTTCAAAGGGCAGGTAAAATGCAATAGCATTTTACAAGGTGAAAACAGGAAAGAGGGATATAAAACACTCAAGAATGAAATTCTGAAGACACACAGGGAAAGAAATCTTGTGATGAAAAAGGGAATTTGCCTAGAGATTAATGTAGATACATCAAGTATTCATTAGGCAACTTAGATTTTTTCAAAGATACCTACAAAAGATGTAAGTAAGGAAAGGTAAAAAAAAGTATGAATAAAAAAAGAATGGCATGATATGTTTTTTTTTTAATCTAAGGTATACAAATAATAGTCCTAACATCAAGAGAGTTAAATGATTGATCAGACAAGATTGGCCTTGTGAACTGGCAAAATAAATTTTCCCCATATACTTCTTGGGGCCTAAAATTTCTTTGCCAGTTTCAATCCTGTAGCCTAAAGCTTTGATACAGGTCCAAATGCAAATATCCCAGGAAAAAGAATACCATTTAGCCTATTATCAGTTCTTTAGGTAAGGGTGCTATAACAATCACTCCACCCAATATTAGCCTTGATACCTTAAATAGCCTTAATTAGGTGAGAACACTGTCTCCATCTATTAATCTGAGGTTTAAATCAAAATCTCCTTAAACATCTTTTGATGAAGTGCAATGACACCAAGCAAAAGGTCTAGTCCATCGCTGTGGGATTTCATTATACCCTCTAGCTCCTACAAAAATCCATCCAGTTATCTGGAATATAGGACTTTTCCAGGCCTCAGATCATGGGATTCTACTTGAACCCCCAAGAAAGAACTGCCTGGGAGTAGAAAGGAGACACTTCAGCTTAGACATTATTTGAGGTCTCTTTCTCCCATGTGATCAGAGGGAGATGGTCCAGAAGATGTTGGACTTCCCATCTTTTTATCAGTATTCAAGCATCCTCTCTGGGTGATCTAGCAGAAATCTCTTGCATTGAGAACCAAGGACAAAATGGACTCACAATCCTAGAAGGGACTCATCACATAGACTATACTTAGTGAACTTCTTAAGCATCCCACCAATGGGAGCAAAGGGCTTCCAACAACTTAATTCTTTGTCACATATGCTTTTTAAACTTGCTCCTACTTTCTTTTGGACTCTGGATATACTTGTGTGAAAATGTTTAGAGGATGGTTTATACCAGTTGTTTTTTACTGTTAGCAACTTAAATACTTTCTTTCTAGATGATATTTAAGGGTGGCTGATTAAATGACTCTCAACTGATAATCTTGGAGGGAAAGCACACTGGGGGTGGCTCGACTTAATGTCATTAAAGAATTGTGAAAATCATCACTAAGCCATGAGGGAGTACCCCTAGAGTCCTAAGGTGTGGCTTATAGCTGCATAGCTTCGGGAATTCAACTCATCTGTAAGAGTGGGAGAGGGCATAAGAATGCAATAGAGTTTACATGAGCTATATTTCTACCTTACTGTCAGTGAGGAATCTGCGATGCAGGTTTTGTTAAGAGTAAGGGCAAAGGGAAGAAGAAGAAAAACACCATGATGGCTGTCCTAAGGGAATTAAAGGATACCTAAGGGAAGGATACCTTATCTAAAGAACGGAAGCCTGAAAACGAATTTCACCTACTTCACAATTTTGCCTAGGGCCGACCTTGGGAAAGATGAACCCATTCAGTTTTCTATGTAATTCTTTTATACTAACAACAAAATCTCAAAAAATTTTGCATTTTTTTGAGTGCTACTCCTATCTAGGAAATAAGTTCAGAGTAACTATTTGAGAAAGAGCTATGAAATTTGCTTGAGTCTCATGGGCTAAATTATTCACTAAAAGTCTTCAAAGAATCAAATACCTAGTCTTTTTTCTTCTTCTAGTATTTTTATTTTTTCTCAGTTACATGTAAAAAGAACTTTCAACATTCCTTTTTAAAATTTTGAGTTCCAAATTCTCTCTTTCTCCCTCCCCAACCCCCCCTCATTGATAATACAAGTAATTTGATATAGATTATACATGTGTAGTCATGCAAGACATTTCCATAACAATCATGTTGTGAAAGAAAACATAGACCACTCCTCCCCCTCCTCCAATGGTAATGGAAATTTGAAGATCTTCCCTGCCCCTTAATAGACCAGATGTAATCACATGGAGCCCACAGGGGGAGAAGCTTGTTGAAAGGGTGGAACAGAAAGGGTGAAGCAGGAAGGAGCAGAGGAGAGTAGGAGCAGAGCTGGAAGCACATAGCATGGAGACCAAGCAGCTAGCATGAGTGAGAGAGATATTTTTGCTTAAGGGAGCCTGTTTTGTTTTGAAGGCCTGACAGAGGGAAGGCTTGGGAATGTTGGTACTCACTGCATATGTTATGTGTACCAATTTCTCGGTTGCTATAATGGATTTGGCTTTCTGGTGTTGGGATTCGACTGTCTGGTGTTTTAATAAATGTTTTGGTTCTGTCTTCCATGTGGAGAGTCTGTTACATTTTGTGATTCAGAACTATACTAACATATTCAAAATCACCATGGGTGCTGTGAATATCACATTGGTGTTATATACCCCCTTCAAAAAAATCAAGAAAGTTAAAAAAAAAGTACTTCGATCTGTGTTCAGATACCATCAATTGTTTTTATGGTGATGGATAATAGCATTTTTCATTATAAGCCCTTCAGAGTTGTCTTGGATCATTGTATTGCTGAGAATAACTAAGTCATTCACAGTTGATCAACTAACAATATTGCTGTTATTTTGTACACAGTACATTTCACTTTACATCATCTCATGTAAGTCTTTCCAGGTTTTTCTGAGAACATCCTGCTTATCATTTCTTATGACACAATAACATTGCATCATAATCACATACCACACTTTGTTCAGCCATTCCCCAATTGATGGGCATCCCTTCAATTTCCAATTCTTTGCCATCATAAAAGAGCTACTAAATGTATTTGTACATAGAGGTCCTTTTCCCTTTTTTTTTAAATCTGTTTGAGGTAATTGAGGTAAAAAACAGTAGTGATATTACTAGGTCAAATTTTATGAATGGTTTTATAACTCTTTGGGATTAGTTCCAAATTGCTCTAAAGAATAGTTGGATCAGTTCACAACTCTACAAAGAGTGCATTAATGTCTAATTTTTCCCATATCCCCTCCAACATTTGTCATTTTCCTTTTTCTGTCCTATTAACCAATCTAACAGGTATGAGGTAGTACCTCAGAATTGTTTTAATTTGCATTAAATACCTAGTCTTACTTTTCAGAAAGCAACTCCAAATTTCTCAAAACTTCTTGCCCTGCAGTGTATAAAGATTCCCACACATTTTCCAGTGGGTAAGCTACTATGGGGAGGGATTTGAAGAAAGGCAGAACTTAAAATCAGCAGTGGTTCCCAAACCCAGTTCTGACACTTTTTAGTTATGTCACCCTGAGTAAATGACCTAAGGTACCTGAGTTTCAATTTCTTTCCCTGTAAAATGGTACATACTTCATAGGGTTAATGTGAGGAAAGTAAACCTTAAAGTGCTGTAAATATGTAAGCTATCATTATTAACTCTTTCACTGTGGTATAGAGTAGAGGCAGCTGATCTCTGAACCAGAATTACATAGGTCTAAATCTCACCTCTGGCACACACTGGCTCTAAGACCCTGGGCAAGCATTTAAACTATCAGTGCCATAGGCAATTCTCTAAGACTATAAATTGCAAAAAGATGATAATCTGTATTTGTAGAGGGAATTAAATCACTGAGCAGTTCCCTATATTAATGAAATCTCAGTTCCAGCTCCTCACTTTAGCCCCTACAGTGCAGAATGCTACCAAATACCTCAAAGGCCTAACATCTTTCCATGGTCTAACTGAAGCTGAATCAGTGGAGGGAATTTCCATACTAGGAGTTCTGACACAGATAAAATTTCATATCTCAGCAAAAAAAAATTCTTACACATAGGCAGAATCTGGTGAATATATTATAAATCACTTAATAAGGACCTGTCATGCACTACTTACGTCTCCTCTATTTCATCATACACATTCACATCATTTTTCATAGATATAAGTCATATGTAGTTTTGGGAGTTGCTGTGGCCAAAAGCATTTCATTACCAAGAGGTGACCACCAATTTATTGGTGATGTGCCACTAGAAAGTCAGTTTGGTTGGATTCAGCAATCAGATTTGGTCTTTTGGGGCAGGGGGGCCTATAATCCAAGCCTTTCTAGCCTGGTAGAGGGGTACAGAAGTGTCCAGGGAAGACTAGCACCTGCAATGTGAGGGCTGCCAAGCCCTTTTTAGGGATGTTTATCCACTTTTGGTGTCTATATTTCACCCAGTTCATTTGTGGCTCCAAGAAACTGTAGAATGTGCAGTGGTCACATCCCAGTTAAACTGTTTCAGCAGATGGTGAGGTGTAATGGGAATGTAAATTTAAAGATCTTCCCTGCCCCTAGGCTAAAGTACACCTGGAGCCTGGGGTGGGAGGCTTGTTTTTCAGTAGATACTTCTTGATTGGCCAGTGAGTCAATAAGGTTGTTACATTCTCTGAGCAAGGAGAAGGCTATACAAGCCCTGATGTGTAGCTTTGTTTTGGGGCTCACTTTGAGAAGTGTTCTGTGATTTGATCAGATGAAACTATGGGAAACCGTTGTCCAGAACCCCCCGGCTTTGAAACCCAGATGTTGATTTGCTATGGATGTAATGGTTGGACAGTTTGGAAATCTGTCTACTTGATCTGTTTCTGTCTTGATAATTCTGCCTGTATACTTTGAAGTTCGGGGTGCTGACCTTTTTCCCCTGAACGAGGTAAACGATATATGTTTGACTGATTAAAGTAAGCTTGTTAACCCATTTTGAGTTACTTTCCTTTAACAAAGCAGATCCAAGAACCTGTGGTGGCAGCAAACCCTGGGGACGCTGGGGTGCTTGCTGCTACATGAGGGTAACCAACAGGCCTCCAACCCATTGGTGAGTCAGGGGACTGTCTCCTCCAAGCATGTGAATACCGCCACCCCCTACCACACCCCCACCATCCCCCCAACAACACCCCACCACCACCACCCCCAGCAGAATACACAGATGAGAACAATGTGTTCCAACAACTATGAGGGCAAATGAAGCAGGTTCTGTGGAATGCTTATAGCTTGGTTAGACATCAAAGATGGCAAGGAATTCACTGAATCCTGGGCCATCACCAGTCATTTTGACTTTGTCCTGCCACAGGACTTCAATGACTCTGGAAAACAGTGAGGCTAACAACTTTGTGCAGGTCTGCCTCACTTAAATCCAATTTACATGCAAGTCAGGATATAACCTGTGATGACATTGGTCTTCTTTGAAACAAAAGACAAAAAAAAAATCTGGTAGAAACTGTCAGAGCAGGGGCGGCTAGGTGGCACAGTGAATAGAGCACCAGCCCTGGAGTCAGGAGGACCTGGGTTTGGATCCAGCCTCAGACACTTAACACAAAAACTAGCCATGTGACCTTGAGCAAGCGTAGCAGCAAGCACCCCAAGCCTCCTCAGGGTTTGCTGCCAACACAGTTTCTTAGATCTGCTTTGTTAAAGGAAAGCAACTCAAAATGGGTTAACAAGCTTACTTTAATTAGTCAAACATATATCATTTACCTCATTCAGGGGAAAAAGGTCAGCACCCCGAACTTCAGCATACACAGAATTATCAAGTCAGAGAAACAGGTCAAGTACACAGATTTCCAAACTGTCCAACCATTACATCCATACCCAATCAACATCTGGGTTTCAAAGCCGGGGACTCTGGACAACGGCTTCCCATAATTCAGATCAAATCACAGAACACTTCTCAAAGTGAGTCCCAAAACAAAGCCTCACATCAGGGCTTATATAGCCTTCTCCTGGCTCAGAGAATGTAACAACCTTATTGACCCACTGGCCAATCAAAAAGTATCTACTGAAAAACAAGCCTCCCACCCCAGGCTCCAGGTGCACTTTAGCCTAGGGGCAGGGAAGATCTTCAAATTTACATTCCCATTATATTAGGCCCCAAAATCTTTCATGCCCATAGCATAGACAATTTACTTTTGAATTAGCACTAAGCATCTCTTAGGTCACATTTTCAAGATACATAACTGAAGTTACCAAAGTGGCCACTGGGCCTTAAACAAACACAAAGTACATTGCATTACCACTTCAATTCAAAACAAGAGTCCAAATAAAGTTCTCTTGGGGGGAGGGGGTGTCCTTCCCCTCACACAGCTCCAGCCCCTGCTTCGAAGTACAGAGAGGGGGCTGGGCAACAAAACCAACAAGGTGGGGTCCTTGGGGGTCCAAGGCACTTCATCCCACCCACCATAGTCACAAGTCCATCCTTCCCCTGGGTCCCAAACTGGGGGATGCAGCCAGGAAACACACTCAGTGCCCCTGCTTTGCTGCTCAGTTCTTATCTTTTCCTGTGGCTGAATTCCAAACTCCTGGGTTCCTTCTCCTCCTGCAGGTGGCAGCCGCTCCTGGCTTCTGCCCAGGTCCTGATGCAGGCAGCTGTAGCAGCAAGCACCCCAAGCGTGCTCAGGGTGGCCGCCCATACAGGTTCTTGGATCTGCTTTGATAAAGGAAAGCAACTCAAAATGGGTTAACAAGCTTACTTTAATCAGTCAGACATATATCGTTTACCTTGTTCAGGGGAAAAAGGCCAGTACCCCGAACTTCAAAGTATACAGGCAGAATTATCAAGACAGAAACAGATCAAGTAGACAGATTTCCAAACTATCCAACCATTACATCCATAACAAATCAACATCTGGGTTTTTCAAAGCCGGGGGGGCCCTGGACAACGGCTTCCCAGAATACAGATCAAATCACAGAACACTTCTCAAAGTGAGCCCCAAAACAAAGCTACACATCAGGGCTTGTATAGCCTTCTCCTGGCTCAGAGAATGTAACAACCTTATTGACTCACTGGCCAATCAAGAAGTATCTACTGAAAAACAAGCCTCCCACCCCAGGCTTCAGATGCACTTTAGCCTAGGGGCAGGGAAGATCTTCCAAGTTTGCATTCCCATTACAGCAGCTCACCATTCCTGCTCTCAGTTCAGCAAAGTCTGCATGCAGGCCATTCTTCTCTCCTGGTCCATGGCTCCACAGAGTCACAGCTACCACAACTGGGAAACAAACAATTATCCCAGTCCCCATACTTTCCTTTTACTCTGCAGATCCTGTTCGTGACGCCATTTTGTAGCAGCAAGCACCCCAAGCGTCCTCAGGGTTTGCTGCCACCACAGGTTCTTGGATCTGCTTTGATAAAGGAAAGCAACTCAAAATGGGTTAACAAGCTTACTTTAATCAGTCAAACATGTATCGTTTACCTAGTTCAGGGGAAAAAGCTCAGCACCCTGAACTTCAAAGTATACAGGCAGAATTATCAAGACAGAAACAGATCAAGTAGACAGATTTCCAAACTGTCCAACCATTACATCCATACCAAATCAACATCTGGGTTTCAACATCTGGGTTTTTCAAAGCCAGGGGGCTCTGGACAACGGCTTCCCAGAATCCAGTTCAAATCACAGAACACTTCTCAAAGTGAGCCCCAAAACAAGGCTACACATCAGGGCTTATATAGCCTTCTCCTTGCTCAGAGAATGTAACAAGCTTATTGACTCACTGGCCAATCAAGAAGTATCTACTGAAAAACAAGCCTCCCACCCCAGGTTCCAGGTGTACTTTAGCCTAGGGGCAGGGAAGATCTTTAAAATTTACATTCCCATTACAGCAAGTAACTTAACCCCAATTGCCCTTCAAAAAGCAATAAAAAAAAAGAAGAAACTGTCAGAGTGTGTGCTCTATTAGCATAGCCTTTGAGAACCTGGGATCTCCTCCATGCCATGAGGAGTCATCCAAGAAGTAAATTGCTAAGCTCTTTTAGTGACCACAACATTTCCATTAAAGCAGAAGATGATCTGTTTAATATAAACCTGATATCAGTGTTGCTATGTGACAGAACGATGTAGAATGCCACTGTCTTCAAAGAACTAAAAGTGCATGTCACATAGAGGGTGATGGAAAGGTGCATGATGGAAGGAATGTACCATATAACCAATGAGAAAGTCTGACGAAGGGCAGGAGGAAAGATGCCATCGAGAAAATGTATCCTAGGAAGAGAAGATGGGGAGGTCATGTGATGATTAGACAGCAACAGCACTTCACTGGTTCCCTTGAAATGTTAGAAGAAATTGAGCAAGGTTTCCAGTATGTTTGGAGCACCCCCTTGCTGTGACCTTTTGGGAAAACATAATCAAGAATTACAGAGGATGGACAGGGTTTGAAGGGGTGCAATTCACATCATTGGAGGGAAATCTCAAATCTGTGGGACCATTTCTAGTACATTTGAGTAATTGAGTGTGATTGCTTCATATGCTTAAATATGAAGGAAAAAAAAAGAGGAATAAAGGGACAGATCTATATGCAGAAAGTGCCTAGCCCTAGAACTTGGGAAGAAACCATGCTAACACATATTAGCTGTGGCTGAGTTACACATAGTGAATGAAGCTTAGTCTTTGCACACAAACTTCCTTTGGGACCCAGGCAGAACACATTTACCTCCCCTCCAGTTTTAATAATATTGTTAAGGAATCACTTATAAGAAATTGCCGAGAACACTTTGGGGAATTGCTAAATAATTCTGCAGCAGTACAGTTCAGGCATCTTAAGTGCTGGACTATATGGGGTCCCAGTTTAATTTTTTTTTCCATGGAACTATGAATAATGTCACTGCTGTCCTCATGAATAAGCTGTAAAATGAAAATGGATGCTCAAAGCTTTCATGTTGTTAAATTACATTTTAATAAGTTTTTGTATAAAGGATATATTACTTAACACAAGGAACATGTTTCTCAAAACACTCTAGTAGAGGAGGAAACTACAATAGTAATTATTCCTTTCCTTTGTTTTTCAGGACATAAAATCCTTTCCAGAATAATTCTATTTAGAGGATTTGAGGTTGCTTTGTTTTTGGAATTTTTTTGTTGTTTTTGTTTTTTTGCTATAATACTGTATTTTGTTTTTCAAGGGGCTATGTTATGAGAGGCACGCTGTAAAAATCCAGAGATGCTGCCAGTAATTAGGCAGCTGGGTGGCCTAGAAATCTTCTCCATTACACTTTTGTTTCTTTGCCAGTTCTGCCTGTTCTCTCTTGAAAGAAGGTTTTGTTTTTGTTTACATAGCCCTTGCAGGCAGAATGAATAAAGCTCTTTTCACTTGCCAGACTCTTCTGATAGAACTCTGTCAGCCACATTTATAGACTTGGGGCTCTGCCTTCTCAAGAACTAAGAAGCTTGCTTAGGACCCCCATCAATATTTAAATCACTATAAAACCTGATGAATGAATGCTGATGGACAGGGTTTGGTTTGTTGAGTGGGCAAAGTCTATTCATAGATGGATGTGTGCTTGCATTCATTCGTATGTATTCAGGCTATTAAGAGATACATATTGCAGTTATTTTAGCAAAGCAATTCCAAAGCATACATGAAGACAGTTAAGGCAGTATGACTTCAGGATCTAGGATAAATGAAGAATGGGCCTCAAAGACACATAAGAGCTTCAGTCTCTCTTCTCTTGCCCCCTAATGGTGGTTTTCATCAAAGCTTGCATACTGAGTGAAAAATCTAATAGCAATGGGTATATTTCAGATTCTCCTATTCTACTGTTGGAGGGAAAGCATAGCCATGGGAGGCACTGTGGAATAATAGCGTGCCATAGATGTCATCAGGAGTACCTGTTCATAACCCATCTTGGACCCTTAAGAGATATGCTACTTTGGTAAGTCACATGACCTCTTTGAGGATGTTTCTCATCTGAAAAAATGGGAGCTTATACCACTGCTTATATCTTCATCACAGGGGGTTATTGAGGCTTAAATGAGAGAAAGCACACAGCAGACTTCAGCATGTTATATAGTAGAGAAATGCCAAGTATTTATTAGTGTATGTGTGGCAGGACATAAAAGTACTGTATGTCCCAAGAAATGTTTGTGATACTAGTGATGGTTTTGTGAGTTGCTGAGTTTTAAAAAAAATATATCTTTAAGGTAAATCCATCAGAATGATTTCCAGTAAGCTGGGGTGCAATCTACATATGTGGTGATTTCAATGTTCTTTAATGAAATTTTATTGAAAATGACATGCAATGTTATCTTATGGAATGATCACAATCAGGAAACAATCTGGCTAATAATTAACCATGCAATCATTCAAAAATAGCTCTTTCCAGGATAGGGGTGGGGAATCTATGGCCTTGAAGTCACATGTGGCCCTCTAGGTCCTCAAATGAGGCCCTTTGACTGAATCTAAACTTCACAGAACAAATTCCCTTAATAAAAGGATTTGTTCTGTAAAACTTGGACTCAGTCAAAAGGCCACACCCAAGGACCCAGAACGCCACATGTGACCTCAATGCCACAGGTTCCCCATCCCTGTTAATCTAAGATCAGTAAGTGCTAGCTTCTTTCTGTTTTCTTTGTCCTTGAATACTCTGAAACACTGTGGATCACCAGTTCCTAACCGATAGCAAAAACAATAACATAATTCTAAAGGTTTCACAAAGCATTTTCCACACAGCTTTGTGAGGTAGGTAGTTCAAGATCATTGTCCCCATTTTGCAGAAGAGGAACTTGAGACGCAGAATGATTAAATGACTAATCCAGGATCAATTAATCAATCAACAAGAATTTATTAATTGTCTACTACACATTAGATATTGTCCTAGGTGCTGGAGATACAAGGACAAAAGTGACACAATGCTTAACTGTAAGCAGCTAACAATTTCACCAGGGTAGAAAACATGTACATGTGTATTTGTATATTAGATAGATGTCAATTGCATATAAGATATTTGGGGGTAGCATACACTAGCAGCTAGTGAGATCAAGGTTAGGCTCAAGCAAAAACTTGAGCCCAGCTCAAGCTGGGTCCTGAAGAAAAGCAGGAGTCCTGTGAGGTGAAGGTGAGGAGGGATTTCTAAGCATGGGAGCAGAATCAGGGCAAAGGCATGGATCTTGTGTATAAGGAACAGGAAAAAAAAGCCTATTTGGCAAAGTGCAGCGGTCACTTACTTAAACTGGGACCAGGCTGTGAAGTAGCTCAGATATGATTAATAGAAGCTGTAATGGGAATATAAGATCTTCCCTGCCCCTAGGCCCTTTTGATAGGCTTAAGTGCACCTGGAACCTGTGGCAAGAGGCTTGTTTTTCAGGAATGCCCACACCTTGGTGCTCTGTGGTTGGGCAGTGGGGTCAAGAGGGTTGTTACATTCTCTGACCCAGGAGAAGGCTATATAATCCCTGATGTGAGGCTTTGCTTTAGGGCTCATTGTGGGATTTGACAAGATGAGACTGGGCAGCCGTTGAGAGCCTCCCAGGCTTTGAAAACCCAGATGTTGATGCTTCCCTCTCTGGTAACTGACTAGGTATGGATGTAATGGTCAAGACAGTTAGAGGTCTGTCTGCTTGATCTGTTTGTTTCTCTGTATTCTTGTAATGTCTGCTTGTAACCTCTGTATTCTGAAGTTCGGGGTGCTGACATTTTCCCCTGAACTAGGTAAATGATATGTTTGATTGATTAAAGCAAGATTGTTAACCCATTTTGAGTTGCTTTCCTTTAGAAAAACAGATCTAAGAACCTGTGTTGGCAGCCACCCTGGGGATGCTGGAGTACTTGCTGCTACAGAAGCTTATAATTGAGCCTAGAAGTATTAGGGAGCCATTGGAGTTTATTGAGTAGGAGGAATAACATGACCTGTGCTTCAGGAAAATCATCTTGAAAGTTGTGGGGAGGAACGATTGGAATAGAGACACTCAGGAAGGGAGATCAATTGTAAGACCACTTTAGTAGTCTAAAAGAGAGGCGACGGAAGTCTTAATTAGGGTGGTAATGGGGTTAATAGACAGAAGGGGACACAAGAGGTGTTGTAAAGTAGGAAAAACATTTGGCAACAGATTGTATCTTGAAAAAATGAAAAGTTGAGGATGGATCAGTGATGCACACCTGGGTGGCTGGAAGGATAGTGGTGCCTTTGATAGAAATACAGTAATACTTCTTCTAGAAGTTTGGAAGAGGAGTGAGATTTGGGGTAAGATAGGTTCTATTATATTGATTTGGAGATGTCTAAGGGACATCCAATCTGAAATAGGCAATTGGTGGCATATGACTAGAGTACAAAAGAGTCAAGAGGACTAAATATAGAGATCTGAGAGATAGTTATATTTTTTTCTGTTGTTCCATCATTTTGTTTGTGTCTGACTCTTTGTGACCCCTTTGCAGTTTTCTTGGTGAAGATATTAGGTTGGTTTGTGATTTCCTTCACTAGCCCATTTTACATATAAGGAAACTGAGGCAAACAGAGCTAAGTGATTTGCCCAGCATTACACACCTAGTGAGGTCTGAGGCTGGATTTGAACCCAGCCCTTCCTAACTCCAGGTCCAGAGTTCTATCTACTGCACTACCTATAGAGTTGTCAATTAAACTCATGGGAGCTGGTAAGAGAAGAGAGACAGAAAAAGACTGCAAGACAAACAGATAAAGATAGAGAACGAGATTGAGAAACAGGAAGACCAGAAAAGAGAGATAGAGAAAAAAGAAGGTCCAAGACAGAGAAGCTTGGGGTACCCTTAGAGTTATAAGTTACAGCATGACTTGGATAAAAATCCAAGAAAGTCAGCTGGCCACTCAGACAATGCAGGAGGAGAAGCATTAGAGAACTGTGTCACAAAGTCTCAGAAAATCAGAGAGCATCTAGGAGTAGAAGGTGGTTCACAGTGATAAACGTTGTAGAAAGTTGGAGAAGGGGAAAGATAATCAAGTCAAGTCAACAGGCATTTCCTAAGCACGTATTCTGTGCCAGGCACTGAGACAAACACTAGGTATACAAAGAAGTCCTAAACAGCCACTGGTCTCAGAGAGATTGTAATCTAATGGTGGGAGAACACCATGCAAGAAACTATGTACTAACAAGATCTACACAGGGTAAATGAGAGAGCTTCAGAGGGAAGGTGCTAGCATTAAGAGGAATCAGTAAAGGCATCTTAGGGAAGGGAGAATTTTAGCTAAGACTTAAAGGAGGCCAGGGAAGCGCAGGTAACTATCTTTTTTTATCTATCTGTGACCAGGTTGATCCTCTGAATCTCTCTCTCTCTCTCTGTTCCCAGGTAGATGTGTTATGTCCCACTGGTCCAGTCATACCAATAATCTGGACAATGGGGAGAGGGAGCATAACAACAATTTGAGGCTTACTCTCCCACCACTTTTTTTTGGAGGGGGGAAGGCAAAGCAATTGGGGTTAAGTGACTTGCCCAAGGTCACACAGCTAAGTAAGTGTGATCAAATGTCTGAGGCTGGATTTGAACTCAGGTTCTCCTGACTCCAGGGCCGGTGCTCTATTCTACCACTCTTTTTGAGGCCCTCTAGGAATAGGCCAAAGGATCTGCTGCTTCAGAGTATTACTCAGCTGAGAGACTTCTACCTGCAACTAAACTGAATCACCTTTAGCAGACTTGCTATTTTTTTAATTAAAATATATACCATGAGAAGTTAAGTCAACAAGCAGCTATTTAAGGCTTGCCAGGTGCCAAGCACTGTGCTAAACATCAAGGACACAAAAAAGGACAAAAATTGTCTTTGCCCCATTTCAATGGGGGAGATGACATGCAAACAACCAGGTACATATAAAACATATACAGGGTAGATTGGAAGTATCTCAGGGGGAAGGCATTAAGATTATGGTGGATTGGGAAAGAATTCTTACAGGAGGCAGCATTTTAACTGAAACTTGAAAGAAGCCAGGGAAGCCAGGAAAGAGAGACAGAGAACAGGAAAAACATTCCAGGCATTAGTGAACAAAAAGTGAAAATGCATGGAGTTGGGAGGTAGAATGTCACATGCAAGGAACAGCAAAGAGATCAGTGTCACTGGATCATAGAGTATATGGAGGGGAGTTAAGTGTAAGAAGACTGAAAAGTGGGAGGAGGCAAAGTTATGGAAGGCTTTTGAAGTCAAACAGGACTTAATATTTGATCCTAGAGGTATTAAGGAGCCACTTGAGTTCATTGGATAGAGGAATGACAAGATCAGACGTGAAACTTAGGAAGGTTAATTTGACAGTTATGTGGAGGATGGACCAGAATGGAGAAAGATGGGTGGCATGGAGACCAATCATAAGATCATTGAAATAGGCCAGGTATGAGTTAATGAAGGCCTGTCTCAGAGTGGTGGAGAGGTCAAAGGAAATAAGGGGGTATATATAAGAGATATTCTGAAGGTAACATTAATAGGACTTGACAATAGATTGGATAAGGGAGGTAAGAGAGAGAAGCTGAGGATGACACCTACATTGTGAAGCTGAGTGATCAGAGGATGGTCTTACCCTTGAACATATTAGGGAATTCTGGAAAAGGAGAGGGTTTGAGGAGTGGGAAATAATGAGTTCAGTTTTGGACATTATGTGTTTAAGATGTCCTATACATGAAGTTTAAGATGTCCAATAAGCAACTGAGATATGAGACTGGAGGTCAAGAGATTGATGAAGGCTAGATAAATAGATTTGAGAATGATCAATATAGAGATGATAAATTAAATCTATGGGAACTGATGAAATCACCAAGTAAAATAATATAGGGGAAAAAGAGAAAATGATTCAGAATTCTGTGCTGGGAGACATCAAGGCATGACTTGGATGAAGATCCAGAAAATGAGACTGATAACAAGTGGTCAGATAGGTAAGAAGGGAAGCAAAAAAGAGTAATGTCACATATGTGCACACACACACGTGTGTGTGCACACACAAACTCTCCCATGGATCCTGCAATCTTGGCTCAGGCCAAGTCATGAGGAATTGATGAGTAATCCCATTTATGGAATTCGGACTGCCAACAGCTTCAATTTATTTGTAGAAGATGAAAAACTAGAGTACAGATACAACACTGTGTGAAGGAGTGAGGCAGAGAGAAGTTCACTTAAACTTAAAGTGTTCTAGTGGACTCTCTAAATATTAGGAGATTTGGATTCAGATCCTGCCTCTTATTCCTAAACCTTTTTGACCTCGGACAAATAACTTGACTTCCCTAACTTCAATCTCTTGATCTTTAAAATGAGGGAAGGGAGAGGGCTAAGTAACTCCTGTGGTCTTACAACCCTAAATCTATGACCCTATAATCCTATGACTATAAACTGGAGAGTAGGTACTGATTTACATTGGTAAATGTTTTGTCACTGAGGAGTTCCCTGTACTCATAAAATCACAAGTTCAGTCTAAAAGCAAAAAATAGAAGAAAAAAAGAAAGAATAGGAAGAAGAGGAGGAGGAGAAGAAGGAGGAAGAAGAGAAAGAGGAAGAGGAGAAAAAGGAGGAGGAAGACGAGAATGAGGAGGAGAAGAGAGGGCTAGTGTACTATTTGCATATACATAGTATGTTTTTAATTATTCTGAATTACTATGGTTCCTAAATCATAACTCAAAATCATGGGTTCTTACCCTGGGGTCCATGAAATTGTTCTTTTATAATATTTTGATAACTCTATCTCCATATAAATACTTCATAATACTATGTACTTTAAATGTTTAAAAATACTCTTCTGAGGAGTCCAAAGGCTTCATCAGATGACCAAAGGGGGCCACCACACAAAATGTTTAACTCCTGTTCTAAATAATTTAGCCAAAGTTTGTCAATCTGGAGAGCTTTGTAAATAACAAACAATAATCAAAGATAACAAAAGAAGAAAATAGTCAATGCTGAAGGAATTATGAGCACCTTAATAACTGTTGGTGGATCTGTGAACTGAAAAACAATTGGCACGCAATTGAGAACTTTTCTGGAAAATAATCAGGAATTTTTCAGAAAGTGACAAAAATGGGGGGGAGGCGGAGTCAAGATGGCAGAGTAGAAGCAGGACCTCCACGTGGCTCTGACTTCCATCTTCCCCAATCCATGTAAAAGGGGATTCTAAACAAATTTTGGAGCTGCAGAAACCCACAAAATGACACAGAGAAGTTAACCTCCGGCTGAGGACAGCCTAGAAGGCCAGCAAGAATCCTCCAGCACAGGGATCTGGGAGCTAAGCCCAGCCCCACACTGAGGCTTTAGCCCCAGGGTGGGTCTGACCAGCCTCAGGCAGGAGGGACTCCAGATCAGCAGCAGCTGTGGCCACTTCCAGATTTATCAACACATAGATGCGAAGGACATAGTGAGAGGTCAGTGCAGTCTGGATTTTGGGACCCAGTAAGTGGGAGTGTGTGGCTTTTGCCCCCAGGGCGAGAAGCCCCTGAGACCTGCACAGCCAGCCAGCGCCACATGGCAGCTTTACCTTCTGGCCTGCAGAGTAGAGGGGGACCAAATACCAGTCTGAGGGGTAATCACTCTTGCTTTAACCTACTTGGATCTGGATTGCAGTCTAGGGTGGAGGCCCTGGGGTGTGTGTCCAGCTTGCCAGAGCATATGGAGGCTTTAGGGAGGGCACCATCTAATACCTCCAGCAGCTGAGAAAACCCCAGCGTTGGGGACGAAAGGTCCCCTGTCTGGTGGCAGAGTCCTACTGTGGCAAAAAGCCCAGGGGTCAAGTGACTGAGGGGCAACATGATCAGGCAAAGAAAACAAACTAAACAAAAGAATCCAAAATTAGACTCCTATTTTGGGGACAAAAGGAGCAAAGCATGGAACAGGAGGAAGACAGTGAAGTCAGAACTCCTTCACCAAAAGCTTCAAAGGAAAATACGAGCTGGCTACAGGCCATAGAGGACCTTAAAAAGCAGATAAGAGGAGTGGAGGAAAAATTGGGAAGAAAAGTGAGAACAATTCAAGAAAATTATGAAATGAGAGTCAACAGCCTGACTGAGGCAAATAATACCTTAAAAAACAGACTGACTCAAATGGCAAAGGAGGGTCAAAAAGGCAATGAGGAGAGGATTGCCTTAAAAAGTCGAATTTGCCAGATGGAAAAAGAATCTCAAAAGCTCAATGAGGAGAATCATTCCTTCAGATTTAGAAGGGAGCAAAGGGAAGCTAGTGACTTTATGAGAAATCAAGATGATGTTAAACAGATCCAAACAAATGAAAGAATAGAAGGCAATGTAAAATATCTCATGGGAAAAACCACTGACTTGGAAAATAAATCCAGGAGAGATAATTTAAAAACTATTGGACTACCTGAAAGCCATGATCAAAAAAAAAACCTAGAAATCATCCTTCAAGAAATTCTCAAGGAAAATTCCCTAATGTTTTAGAACCAGAAGGCAAAATAGAGGTTGAAAGAATCCACTGATCACCTCCTGAAAAAGATCCCAAAAAGGAAACTCCTAGGAATATTATAGCCAGGTTCCAGAATTCCGAGATCAAGGAGAGAATATTATGAGCAGCCAGGAAGAAACAATTTTAATATTGTGGGAAAAAAAATCAGGATAACACAGGATCTGGCAGCTTCTGCACTGAAGGATCGGAGGGCCTGGAATATGATATTCTGGAGAACAGAGGAACTGGGATTAAAACCTAGAATCACCTACCCAGCAAAAAAGTGTATCATATTTCATGGGAAAATATGGTCATTCGGTGGAATGGAGGACTTTCAAGCATTCTTAATGAAAAAACCAGAGTTGAATAGAAAATTTGACTTTCAAATACAAGAAGCAAGAGAAGCATGAGAAGGTAAACAGGGAAAAGAAATCATAAAGAACTTATCAAAGTTGAAGTATTCACATTCCTACTTGGAAAAACAATAATTGCAACTGATGAAACTTTTCTCAGTATTAAAATAATTGAAGGGAATAGAAATATATATATAGTCTATATTGGAGGGTATATGGGCATATGAATACATATGTGAATGTGTGCATATATGTTTACATGTATACATAGATAGAGGGCACAGGACCAAGTTAATAGGAAGGGATGATACTTAAACGGTGAAATTAAGAGGTGAAAGGAATATAATAAGAGGAGATGGAGAGAGACAGAATGGGGTAAACTATCAAAATGGAATGGGTCGAGTTTATTCTCATTGAATTTGGCTCGGGGAGGGAATGACATACACACTAAATATGCTTTCTCACCCTACAGGAGAATAGGGGAGAAGAGGATGAGAGGGGGGATGATGGGAGGGCAGTTGGAATCACTCACTTTTGAAAAGGGACAGGATCAAAGTAGAGAATAGAACAAGTTGGTGATGGGATAGGAGGAAGGGAAATATAGTCAGTCTTTTACAATATATCTTCTACGTTAATGTTTTGCAGTAGCTACACATGTACAACCTATACTGAACTTCTTATCTTCCCAGTAAGGGTGGGTGACAAGGGAGGAAGGGGATGAATCTGGAATTCAAAGTTTTAAAATCAAATGTTTAAAATTATATATAATACTATTTTACATGTAATTGGGAAATAAAATACACAGGCACTGGGGCATAGAGATCCATCATGCCCTACTGGAAAAGTCGAAGGGGGTATGGGAGAAGATATGGGAGAGAGTAGATTGGAGGAGGGGATATCCTGTGGGATTGCTATTCCGGGGTAGTGAGTAGGGGAAAAATGGGGAGAAAATTTGTAACTCGAAATCTGGCAGAAATTAATGATGTAAATCAGAAGTTAATAAAGCATTTGGAAAATGAAAAAAAAAAGAAAGTGACAAAAATGTTCCTACTTCATGACCTAGAGATTTCAGTGCTAGGCATATACTCCAAAGAATGTGCAAAAAGGATAATGACACAAAGAAAGACTTCATAAACTTCAAAAATATTTATAGGAGCATTTTTGTGATATTAAAGAACTAGAAACAAAACAAATACCATTAATTTGAGGGCGATGAAACAAGTTGTAGTACCTGAATATTGTTATGCTATAAGAAACAAGAAATTTGATGAATATTGAGAAACATGGGAGGACATAGGAATTGATGAGAAGTGAAATGATGCAAAATGAGAAATCAATGTATAAATGATTACAATTTAAGTGGAAAGAACACTAGCGCATAATAACTGAGGCTAAATACTATTATGACTAAGATTAGCCCCAGAGAAGACATATGAGAAGGGCCCATGCTCTCTTCCTTTTGCAGAGAGACTATTAATTTGGAGTAGTCCATGTAATGTCAGATATTTGTCATGTGTAGATGAGTTTTGCTGAGCTTTTTTCTCCTCTCTTTTATTCTTTTTTATAATGGGTATCTTTCTGAGAGAGGAAGGAAATTGGAAAGTGTAATTGATATAAAAATGTAGGTGATAAAAAGTAAGATATCGATGCAAATCTATTTTTGAAAATTAATAACATGTACTGTCCTAGTTCTGGAAAAGGATACACTAGGGCCAGAAACGAAGACATTAAAAAAGGGCCTATCAACTTTCTCCCAAAAACCTGGGATCCTTACATATAAACGGAACACTTAAAGCTTCCTATCTTGTCTATACCCAGAAAAAAATAAAATAAAATGAAAAGTAGCAATAATCAGTAGCTTGGACAAAGCTTCTACATTGCCCCTCTGTCCCTTCCCCATGTTCTAATTGCTTCACCTGTAGAATTATCTGGTAGACTCTCCTAAATGGGAAAACTGACCAGAAAATAGTTGTCTATAATTCTCAACCAGATAAAAATTACAGTATATTCACTATAAACATTTGGAGATAGCATTTTGATTTTCACTTGTGGGAGAGGAGGGAAGAACCAACTTGGCAGATGCTTACCAGGTAAATCACTACCCTTCCTCATTTAGGAAATGATGATACTCAATATTCTAGTTACTAACAGAGGTGGAAATCTCAGTTAATATCAGCTAAGAGCAAATTACAGAAAGACAGAGTCAAGGAATTTGAATGAGAATCTACTTCCAACCACCCATAAAAGGGAAGCTCCAATATAGTGTTCCAATAGTGATTGTGGGATTACAGCATTCCAGGTGGTTCTATGAGAGGAAGCCAGATGAAGCAGTAGACGGGGCCCTGGACTTTGTGACAAGAAACCTGAGTTCAAAACCATCTTCAGATATTTACTAACTGTGTGCACCTCAGCAAGTTGCTTTAATGTTGTTTGCCTCAGTGCCTTTACCTATAAAATGGGGATAATAATAGTACCTATTTCCCAAGGTTGTTGTAAGGGTAAAAATGAGATAATTTTGTAAAGTGCTTAGTACAGTACCTGGCACATGGTAAGTATACTTATAAGTTATGGTCATTATTGCTAATGACACTTCTTTATACTGAAAGAATTATGTACCTTCATATTAGTTATAACTCAGTTGTTGTTTAGTTTCAATTGTGTCCAAATCTTTGTGACCTTACTTGGGGTTTTCTTGGCAAAGATACTAGAGTGATTTGCCATATCCTTCTCCAGGTCATTTTGCAAATGAGGAAACTGAAGTAAATAGGATTAAAGATCATATCTGAGGCCAGATTTGAACTCATGAAGTTGAGTCTTACTGATTCTAGGCCTGGCATTCTATCTACTGTTGCCACCTAACTTCCCCTATAACTTAGTATTATAACTCAAAATCATAGAAATAATTAGAGGAAGGAATGGGTGTTACAAAACTAAAATAGATAAGAAAAAGCTGCTTTTTAAAATGTTGCTTTGGGGTGGCTAGGTAGCATAGTGAATAGAGCACTGGACCTGGAATTAGGAGGACCTCAGTTGAAATCCAGTCTCGGATAGCCATGTGACATTGGGTAAGTCACTTAACCCCAATTGCCCTGCCTTCCCACCTCCAAAAAGAAAAAAAAAAGCAAAAAAAAAACCCAAATTTTTTTCTTTGTCTCTCCAGTGCTTAGCAAAGGGCTTGGTATTTAATAAGTACTTTATAAAGGCTTAATGATAGAAAAAGAAAAAAAATCTCTACATGTACACAGTTTATAGCAGTTTTCTTTGTAGTGGCAAAGAACTGTAAACTAAATGAGTTCTCATCAGTTGGGGAATAGCTGGGAAAATGATGGCATTTGGAAGTAATAGAGTAATATTGTGCTGTATGATGAAAGTAATGTCTTCAAAGAAACTTGGGAAGACTTGTATGAACTAATAGAGTAAAACTGGGGAATAGCTTATCATAGTAAAAACAACATTGTAAAGAAAAACAACTTCTAAAGATTTAAGAACCCTAATCGATGAAATAACCAATCATGATTTCATTGGAATAATGAGGAAGAGAGAGGCTAGGTGGAGCAGTGAATAGAGCACCTGCCCTGGAGTCAGGAGGACCTGAGTTCAAATTTGGCCTCAGACACCTAACACTTAGTAGCCCTGTGACCTTGGGCAAATCACTTAACCCCAATTGCCTTGCCTTCCCCCCTCCAAAAAGAGCAAAAAAAAAAAAAAGGAAGAATGATAACCATCCATTGACAAATGAATGACCAAATAAACATGCAGAATAAGACACACATCATTGGACATGGCTGGCTTTGCTAATTTGCAACAAGGATTGTGTATTTCTTAAAGTTGGTAATGAGAACCTGAGAAGAGGTCAATATAAAAAGGAAGGAGAAGGTCAATGAAGCATTCCAATAATAAGAATTTATTTTTGAAAAATAATAAGCATAATGATAATAATGGCTTAAACTAAATCAATTACCGTTCTGGAAATGATGTGCTAGGACCAGCACTGAAGACATTGAAAAGGAACTCAATGCCTTTCTCCTGAAAGCAATGAAAATACATAGAAGAGAACTAGATATTCATAAGGAAACACGGACAAGCAGGACAACTTTGAGAGTAGAATATAACTTTCTTATATAGTCTTTAAAAAGCAACCTATATGTGATAGTGTAATTGTTATGGGATTTGAAGGTCTTCCATACTCCTTGAACTTGCTGATGTAGCAGGAAGGGGTGGGGCAAGAGGAAGCGGGAGCCAAGCTAGAGTTCATGTAGTGTGACTGGAAGCGTGGCGGCAGCAGCGGCAGTGGCGGAGGTGGTGGTGACAGCAGCAGCATGAACTCCTTTTTTTTTTTTTTGAGCTAGTTAGAATTTCTGCTAAGGACTCCTGCTGAGGACTGCCCAGGATGGGAACTGCGGGGGGCCAGAGCTGCTGGGAGAAAGTTGTGTGGATGGTGAGCAGTTGCTGCTAGTGAGGAGAGGAGGATCTTTGCCTGGTAAGCGTCAGAGAAGGTGGTAAAAAGCCTGTTCTGTTTTGAAGGCTTGACAATGTGTGTGTTTACTACATTAACTACATGTGCTAACTTAATAACTACTCTGATGGCTTTGACTTTCTGGTTTGGGGACTCAGTTTTCTGGTATTTGAATAAATGTTATAGCTTTGTCCCCCATGTAGAGAGCCTGGTATATTTTGTGATTAACAACCACATCAGCATATTTATAGTTACTGTAGGCATTGTTGAATTGTTGATACAGACAGATATTCTCAGTTTCACATATAATCCCCTTTTTCTAGTCTATTTTCTACAGGTAGATTTTTTTTTATCATTTGTTGAATTCAGAATAGTAAATAAAATATAAATGTATTTTAAAAGATTATTGATTGTTTACTATGTAGATCCTTACTCCTGTCTCTGGAGGTGACGTGTACATCATAAGCCTCATGTTCCCCATAAACTTTTTCAGAGAAGGGTCCTGGTAAGCATCAGAGAAGGTGGTAAAAAGCTCCCACAAAAATAGAGAAAAGATGAACAATGATGAAAGAGTTAAAGCCAGAATTTCAAGCAATCTCTTCTTGTCTGCTGGAGAATATTCACAATATGACCCCCCTTGTTCTGTATTTCTTGAGAAACAGAGCGAGTCAACAGTAGAAATCCCCCAGTACTTATTAAATTGAAGAAACACTGGTCACTTTTCAGTTTACCTCATCATCACTGATCAGTTGTCTTGCCCACAATTCCCAGGCTTCTGAAAGGGCTTGGGGTGATCCCCAGTGCCAGGACATTCAACATGTTTCTTTAAACCTATAGGCCTTCAAACTCATCAAGACTGAACCTTAAGAATGCATTCTCCTCCTCCCCACTCCCATTCTCTCCTGTCCTCTTCTCTCTCCTCCTGCCCTTCTCATCTTCTTTCTTCCCTCCCTTTTCCCTTCCCTGCCCATCTCCCTTTGCCTCTCCTACCTCCTCTTCCCCTTTTTCCTACTCATGTTCTCCTCCTTTCATTCCTCCGCCACCTTTCTCTCCCCTGCTTTCTCTCTCCCACTTTTCTTCTCTGTTGTCCTCTCCCCCATACGCCAGACAAGCAATTTTAGTGATGTCTGATTCAAACCCCATGGCACTCTGTCAAATTTTATCAAATGAACTTATGCATGTGAAAGCACTTTGTAAATTGCAAAATGACATTGTCTAAGTATATATGTGTGTACATTTGTATGCATACATATATATGTATATATGCGCACATACATACATGTAAAGAGGCAGATCGGGATCTGAAGGTTATAGTAAATAAATTCCCTACCTCCCCCCTACCAATGCTTACCATCATCTATTCTGCAACTTAGGATCTTAGAGTTGCCTGAGACCCTGAGACAGACCTGCACAACCTGCAGCCTGGGGACAGGCTGAAGTCATGCCAAAGGATTTTGGTGAGCTGACTAAAAATGTAGATAATGTTTTCCTCTACATTTTTTATGGGCTGCCCAAAATCCTTGTACACGCTGCAAACACGAGCTACAGGTTGGGCAGGCATGGCCTGAGAGATTAAGGGATGTGGCTGGAGTCACACAGCCAGAGTGTGGGAGAGGTAGAACATTAACCTAGATCGCCCTGACTCCAGGGCTGGCTCCCTACCCATTACACCATGCTTCAATAATAACAACTCACATTTTTGTTGCATTTTGAGAAGCACTGATACAGAGTAGCTAGAACTCTGTTTTTAGAGTCAGGAACCCTGGTTCAAGTCCAGGCTATCCCATGTATTAGTTTATACTTCAGGCAAGACTAAGAAAACTGTCAGGTACAATAAGTTGCTGTTCTACAATTGATAATGGAATTCTCACATCAGGGAGGTTTCTAAATGGAAACACAAGTCTAGATAAGCATCAGAGAAGGGTATAGGGAGCTGGAGAGAGACAGAAAAATGAAGAGAGGGAAGATAGTTCATGTGATTAAGGCAGGGTTGGCTTTGGAGAGGGAAAGAGAGCACTTTAGGACTGGCAAAACATTTTCCTTAAATCATCTTTGTGAAATAGGTAGTTTGTCATTAACATTATTTTATAGATTGGGAAATTGAGGCTAAGTGTTGACTGGTGATCAACATCAAGAGGCTGTTTTACTGTTTTCAAAGGCATCCATACGCCCAAACTGCATACTCAGATCTTGCTCAAAATGTTTTACTACTTCTATCAGATTTCCACATTCACGAAAAACTACTTTCCAAGTTTATAGGGCATTTATTTGTTTATAGGGCATTTTAAAAGAATATCACATGTTTTTTCTTTTTCTAAACCCCAAAGAGGAAACTATAGTATACCATTGAGATTAATAAGTTAAACACCTAAAATTCAGATGTGTAAAGTAATGCTTTTAAAAGCACAGTCTTATAAAAACTTTTGCACAATTTATTCACAATCAAACACGGCATTTTTTGTTGATATTGTTCTTTTTAATTAAAAAAAACAAGAAAAAATATCTGTTCGGCTAGGTGGTGCAGTGAGTAAAGTGCTGGCCCTGGAGTCAGGAGGACCCAAGTTCGGTTCTGACCTCAGACACTTAACACCCAAAAAAATACTAGCCGTGTAACCTTGGGCAAGTTACTTAACCCCAATTACCCTCCAAAAGGCAAAAAAAAAGAAATATCTGCTATTATTCCCTCCTACTATTCCCCTCACTGAGCATTAAATACAAAACAAAACAAAAAATATCCTCAATGTCTATCTACGTAGTCCAGCAAAACAAATATTCACATTACTCAAGTCAAAAGATGTATTTCTCTTCTTACTTTTTGTTCTGTTTTTAGTTCACTACCTCTCTGTCAGAAGGGGTGAGTGGCACATTTCATCTTCATTCTTTTGGACTCATGGTTTATCATTGTGTTGATTAGAGTTCTAAAGTCTTTTAAGGTTGTTTTTCTGTCTAATGTTATCACCATATAAATTGTTATTCTGGTTCTGTTCACTTCCCTCTGGATCAGTTAGTAAAGATCTTCTGAGTTTCCTCAGAAATTGTCCATTTCACCATTTCTTGTAACATAATAATATTCTATTACATTAATATGCCACAATTTGTTTAGGCATTCCCTAAAAACAAAAGTCTCTTTGTTTCCAAGTACCATGAAAAAGAGTTACTATACATATTTTTGTACATATAGATCCTTTTCCTCTTTGATTTCTTTGGTATATAGCTGGGTCAAAGAACTTGGTTTGGTAATTTGGGGGGTGCATAATTCCAAATTGTTTTGCATAAAGGTTGGACCAATTCATAGCTATAATGGTACATGTTTTCCCCATATCCTCTCCAACATTTGTCATTTTCCTCTTTTGTCATCATTGCCAATCTAATAGGTATGAGGTGAAAACTCAAATTTGCTATCATTTACATTTCTCAAATTATTCACCCTGGTCCTTTTCATGTCATCTCCCTCTCCCTCTCTTTCTCCTTCTCCTCCCCAAAGGAAGATAAATTTTTATGACCAGAAGCTGCCCACTTAGCTTGGTATTTACTTTCTGTTTCTTTCTTTCTTCCTTCCTTCCTTTCTTCCTTCCTTCATCCTTCCTTCCTTCCTTCCTTCCTTCCTTCCTTCCTTCCTTCCTTCCTTCCTTCCTTCCTTCCTTCCTTCCTTCCTTCCTTCCTTCCTTCCT
>NW_027185779.1:6690364-6730842 GCF_028583685.1 Petaurus breviceps papuanus | reverse complement strand
CCTTCCTTCCTTCCTTCCTTCCTTCCTTCCTTCCTTCCTTCCTTCCTCTTTCTCTTTCTTTTTCTTCTTTCACAAAACCTAAAACCCAGTTCACTCTGAAGGTTGGACCACAATAGGTCCCTGACCAAGCTCCACTTAATGGATATATTTTTGACCCTCCTGGCTTAGAATGAATGTCAATGATAACTTTCTCTCTGGAACAACAACCCTGAGAGTCTTCCCTTCCCAGCTTCTTTTTTTTTTTTTTTTTTTTTTTACTAAATAAAAGGGTCATCCCTTGACTCACTTCTTAAAGAGGCTTATTCACTGAATGGGCATTCCCTCACGCTAAGTGAATAGCTGCAAAGGTCTTAGCCTAAAAGGGACAGGGTCTTCCATTGCACCCTGGGTCATCTCCAGTCATCCTGATGAATATCTGGTCACTGGATCCAGAAGGCTCTGGAGGATAAAGTGAGGCTGGTGACCTTGCACAGCCCTCCCTCACTGAAATCAAAGTCAACTGCAAGTTATGTCATCATTTCCCTGATGCCATGTCTTCTTTGAAAGCAAAGGACAAACACAACAACAACAAATTATTAGTCTTTAAGAGGACTTTTTTGTATAATTATTAATAGTTTGGATTTCTTCCTTTAAAAACTAATTATTTATCTTTCAACCATTTATCTTTTAGAGAATAGCTCCTAGTCTTATAAATTTGAATTAATTCTTTATATATTTTACAAATGAGATCTTTATCAGAGAAACTTGTAAAGATTTTTCCTTTTTCCCTCCTTTTTTAAAACTATGTTTAATTTGTGAAAAAAATCTTTTAAATTTTATAAAATCAAAATTCTCCATTTTTTTCTTGTGTGATCTTCCCTATAACACATTTAGTCATGAACTCTTTCCCTATTCATAGTTCTAAAAGGTAATTTCTTCCTTGTTCCTGTAAGTTGTTTGCAATGCCATTATTTGTGTCTAAGCTATAATTCACTTGGAGTTTACCTAGGTGTAGGTTGTGAGGTGTTGGTAAAAACCTAGTTTCTGTGATTGCTATTCATTTTCCCAGTAGTTTTGGTAAAATAATGAGTCTTCTTCCCCATAATTGGGTTTTTGAGTTTATCAAACACGATGCCACTGTGTCTGTCAGCTTTTGTCTGTTGCATATGCTAATCTGTTCTGATGTTCAGTCTCTCTTTTAACCAACACCAAATAGTTGTAACAATTATTACTTTGAGATCTCAACCTGATGACTCCCTTTCTTCTTACTTTTTTTTTTACTTTGCTCTTGGAATTATTGACCTTTTGCTCTTTCATAGGAATTTTGTTTTTACTTATTCTAGTTCTGTAAAGTTTCTTTTGGGAGTTTGGTATAGCACTGAATAAGCAAATTAATTTAGGAAATATTGTCATTTTTATTATATTGGGCTTGACCTATGCATGAGTAATTAATGTTTCTTCAATTGTTTAGGTATGTCTTCATTTTTGAAAAAAAAAAAAAAAAAGAAAGGATTTTATAGTTAGATTCAGATAGTCTCTGAAGGAATCTTGGAAATTCTACTCCCAAGTGTTTTATAGCTTATGTAGTTCTTTTCAGTGGAATTTCTCTTTCTTTTGTGTTTTTGCTATTATTGTAATAGAAAAAGGGCACGGCATGCCCTCACGCCAGAGGTAATAGTCCTCCTGAATACCTCATACACACCGTTCTTATTACAAAATGTTTGAATACAAAGAAAGAAAATGCTGTGTCTCTATCAAAATATATTCTTACTATGTAACCAGCATTTATATAGTGCTTTAGAAGTTGTAACAAACTTTACATGTTAGCTCATCTAATTCTCTCAACAACACTGTGAGGTAGATGATTTTATCATTCTCCATTTTATGGACAGGGAAACTGATTTGTCCAGGGAAAATGTGACAAAATTCTTCATTTAATGCCTGAAATCAATGTTTACTTTCAAACTACAACAGACAATTGAAAGAAAAGTGAACACAAAAAAAAGGTCACAATTTCTAACAGATCATAAGATTTAAAGCTGGAAGAAATCTTGAGGATCATCTTATACAATGCTTTTATCTCACAGACAGAGGAAACCAGGCTCAGATAGGTTAATAATCTGCTCAAAGTGGTCCAGGTAGATGGTAGCAGAGCAGAGATGCAATTCCAGATTCTTTGACTCTAAATCTAGCGGTATTTACAATACAGCACCATGCCACATGGGGTAGAGTCTTCTTGGAGCTTTCAGCATTATATTAAGGGATATAAAATGTCAAAGAAATACATCTTTAATTGCTATTTGTCTGGTATATGAAAACAGATGTACTCTTTCTGCTGAAAGACATAGTGTGGTGAGCTTCCTATATGCTCAATTCAATATGCTTAGGATCCTTTTATAGTTCTTAGTGCCATCATTCTTGTTTGTTTCTTTATATAAACAAAAACCTATAAAAGCAGAGTGCTGTGATGGAAAGAACACCAGATTTGGGGCTAATTGGGTGATAGGGAATGAGTCATTTCACCATTTTAAGCCTTAGATTCCTCCCCAATAACACAGGGGGAAAAAATCAGTAGTGCCTGCCTACTTCACAGTATTGTGATGAGGATTCAATGAGGCCAATTAATCAATCAACAAACATTGATTAAGCATTTATGTGCTAGAGATTCAAAGACAAGACAAAAATGAATCCTTATACACATTGGACTTACATTCTAAGCAAGGAGTAAATATGTATATAGATAACTATATGATACATAGAAAGTTATTTGTAAGTTTTAAAGTAATATATAAATGTGGGCTATTCCTATTAGCGGGGACAGCTAGATGGCTCACTGGGTTAAAGTGCTGGGCCTGGAGTCAGGAAGACCTGAGTACAAATCCAGCTTCAGACACTGACTAGCTGTGTGGGCCTGGGAAAGTCATTTAAGCTCTGTTTGCCTAAATATACTGGAAAAGGAAATGTCAAACCAGTGCAGTATCTTTCCCAAGAAAACCCCATGGGGTCACACGACTGAACAATAATAATATAAATTCCTATTAGTAAGATACAACTATTAACAACAAAATTCATGTTTATATTGTTCTTTAAAGTTTGCAAAGTGCTTTATATATATTATCTCACATAATACTGTGTTTGTTATAACCATGAGTCCTATCTTACTTTATAACTTGTGAGGGCTTGCCAAGCCCTTTTCCAGGCTATTCACCCACCTTTGGTGTATACTTTTCACCCAATTTTCACCTGGAACTCCAAGAAGCTATAGCTGGTAAACCTTCTCAGAAGATGGACTTAATCAGCTGAGGGTAACTGACAGGCCTCAAGCCCCAGGCCTGCTGGTGAGTTGGGGGGAGTCTTTCCCAAGCATGTGAAGACTTTCCCTGGTGGAATTGATGGATGAGAACAGTTTGACCCAATGGTCATGAAGGTGGCTGAAGCAGGCTCTTCGGAGCTCTAGATCTTGTTCAGACATTGAAGACTCTGAGGCAATCTGGGCCATTATCTTGACTTTTATCCTATCACTGGTCTTTGATGACTCTGGAAGAGACAGTGAGGCTGATGACTTTGTGCAACTCTGCCTCACTTAAATCCAATTCACATGTGACTTAAAACATCACCCCATGATGTCACTGATGCTCTTCAAAAACAAAGAATGAACAACAACATTGTAATGGCGGAGATGATATGTATAAAGATAGATATATGCAATGCACTTATAAAATATGTACATGATTAAATAAGAGAATATATTTACTTTTTTTTGGAGGGGGGAAGGCAGAGCAATTGAGGTTAAATGACTTGCCCAAGGTCACACAGCTAGTTAAGTGTCAAGTTATCTGAGGTCAGATTTGAACTCAGGTCATCCTGACTTCAAGGCCAGTGGTCTATTCACTGTGCCACTCAGCTACTCCTGTATTTACTTTTTATTTCATGTTTTATTTAGCTTTTATAATGGGTTAAAAAGATAGAGCAAGAACCAAAGTACAATATCTTCCCTCAGCCCCCCACCCCATCCCATCTTGAAGGTGTTATCTTCTATAGACCACCTGAGTCTCTGGGGAGAGTGGGCCCAAACTTATCCCAGTTGTACTCAGCTCACACCAATCTCACCAAATTCATATTCAAATATTGCCTGACCACCAAATGAATCCTTGTCTCAGTTACTGCTGGGCTGGGTTCCAAAAGTCATTTTTGACCTTTTCTCCCTGTTTCTCAGAGCACTGATGCTTGGTTTATTGTTAAACCTGGATATTGGGATACCTAGATACTTCCTTTTCTGTCCTTTGAAAATTCATCAGGTCTGAGTCTCTAATTTCTTCACCTAAAGTGCAAAAGAGTAAGTACAAAGGTTTTGTACCCTCATGCATGGCATGAGGTCTGTTACATGGGGCTACATGTAGGCCTGAGTGGGGAGAAAGTACAAGGCTTCTCTCCCCTTATAACTTTGACAGTGAAGAAGTCATATAACAATCAAGTAGCTAAAGAAAATAGCTAAAGAGAAAATGTTAAGATAATGTATTTAAAGCACTTTGAAAACCTGACAGTGCTATCATGGATATAAACAAAAATACACACACACACACACACACATATATATATACACACACGTTATATATGTACCGTGTTTCCCCGATAATAAGACCTATCCCGAAAATAAGCCCTATTGAGATTGCTACTGTAGTGAAGGTGATCCCCTGCGCTACACGCTACATTATGGTACCCTCTGTATGCACCGCCCCACCCCCCCAGTGAAACACATGCCGCGCTCCGAGCTGCATCCAATCAGAGCTGCAGCAGTGAGCACGTCATCCTGTTCTTCCCCAGTGATTTGCTTATTGAATAAAGGTACATTTTTTTGTTCACATTTACCTGTTTATTAAAATTGCTGTCAATGTTCATTAAAATAAGCCCTCCCCTGAAAATAAGCCCTCTGGTGTTTTTCTGTCCAAAAAAAATTAATAAGACAGTGTCTTATTATCGGGGAAACATGGTATATGTACCTACATGCATTTTTCTTGTTCAGTTGTTTCAATTGTGTTAAACCCTTTGTGACCTCATTTGGGGTATTTTTGGCAAAGATATTGAAGTGGCTTGCCATTTCCATCTCCAGTGGATTCATTCTGTCAGGCAATCAGAAGTTAAGTGACTTGTCCAGGGGCAGCTAGGAAGTGTCTGAGGCTGGATTTGAACTCAAGTGTCCTTGATTCCAGGCCCAGTGCTCTATTCACTGAGCCACTGACTGCCTTTTATATACATGCATATGTGTGTGTGTGTGTATATATATATATATATATATATATATATATATATATATATATATATGTCTATTTGGATGAGACTTTTAATTTCATTGATTTAAGTAACACAATGAGGAATTCCCTTTATCACCAGGTCTGCAATCAACTATCTTAATTTCATTGATTTAAGTAACACAATGAGGAATTCCCTTTATCACCAGGTCTGCAATCAACTATCTTTGGGATCTGCTAGGGGGAAATAAGAGTTGCCTTGGGGTGACATAGAAAAATATATCACTCACACTTGAACCCAGGTCTGCTTGATCTTAAAGTGGGCACTCCATCTATTATGTGCCACGTGACATTTTATCTACACCCCTTCTTCACCCTTTTCTGCTTCTTTTTATTAAGTATTGCCTTCCCCATTGGAATGTGAGCTCCTTGAGGGCAGGAACTCTGTTTTTGCTTACATTTCTACTCCTACTTAGCATAGTGCCCTGCACATGGGGAGCGGTTTTTAAACGATTGTGGTTTGCCTACTTGCCTTCCTCTTACAGATACATCAGGTCTTACTGCTGAAAATACAGAAACATCTTGCCTTAGCTGTCAAGCCTGTCCTGTGCCTACCTCCACCTGAGAAATCACAGCAGACTAGCTCGGCTCCGGGAACCTGGTTGTTTGTTTGATTGTTGTGGAGTTGGGTACTTGGGGAGGGGGGTGGGTAAAGAGGGGGCGGGAAATCTACATATCACTGTCACAGTGGAGCGCTGGAGATGTCAGCAAGCAGGTCATTTCACTCCCACCAAAGTGCTTTTTTCCTTTTATTACCAGCCCTATAACAAGATTATTGAAATGATTCAACAATAGTCGTGCCACAGCTATAGATACTTGTTGAAAGAAATAATAAAAGCATTTTATCTGAATTGCTGTCATTTTCCTGTTGAGGGATACATCTGTTACATACGTGCGTTTGGAGGGGCGCCTGCCTCCTGTGAACCTCTTCTAATTTCGTTACACTGATAGGTGCCACAGCCGTCGGAGCCTTCACTCTAACAATATTAACGGAGATGAAGAGGTCAGTCATTTTCTAGCAGCAATTTTTTGTAGGCTCTCCCGTCAACTGGATTGCTCCAAGATTGAAACGTAGGAAGAAATGGATTTTTAAGGAGATGGCTGTGGGATGTTTGCCCGCTGTGAAGTCACGGGAGATTGAGGATGGATAAGGAGGAGGAGGCGTCACCTTAAGCAAAACCAATTTGAAGAAGGAAACAAATTGGCTGCATTCAGATTAAAAAATATGAAAACATAGCCCCCAGTTCCACTTGGAGGATTAGTCATCTCTAAAACTGAAAGATAAACACTCTCCCCCAAACAGTTGGCTCACTCTAGTAAGATAAACAATGCAGTGGCTATATTTTATAGCTTTATTTATAATTTTCTTAAGCATCATTAAACAGTGACTCATGGGTTGTCAATTAATTACTCCTCCATATTTTTTTTAAATTTACTATAAACTCACAGAGAAACAATTAATTTCAAAGAGACTTAAAAACATCCCAATTTGTATTAAGCAAATATTATAAGAGGATAACGACATTTAAAAAGTCTATGGCATTGTTTAAAGTAACATAGGGAACAAGTGGGTTTTAGACCATGATCTTAGATTTAAAACTGGAAAAGTACCTTAGAGTTTATAAACCTCATTTTTATAGATGAGGAAATCAGGCCCAGACAGGTTTTTCCTATGGTTCACATATCCAGAGCTGGGACTGGATCATCTAGTATAATAACCTCATTTTACAGATGAGAAAACTGAGGATCAGGCAGGTTAAATGTCATGCCTCAGGTTGCATGGTAAACTTGAGAAGTGGGATTTGATAACAGTTCATCCTTCTTTCCACTGCAAGATGTTGCCATCCCTTTCCCACAAACTGTAGTGGGCAGACCTGGTATCTGTACTGAAGTCCTCTGATTTTCAATCTAGTAAATCTAAATTTGCTGTACTAGTAAATAGCACTCTGAAGTTTTCAAAGAGCTTTGCATATATTATATCATTTGATCTTCAAACAGCTCCTGTGGGGATTATTGGCCCCATTTTACAGAAGAGGAGGCTGAGGCTGAGAGAAGAATTAAGTGGCTTTTTCCAAGGACACACAGCTAGTAAAAGACCAAGGGAAGATTCAGACTCATATCTTCCCACCTTTAAATCCAGTGTTTTTTTTCTACTGCATACGACACCTAGCTGCATCACTGTACAACACTACCTCCTCTGTACCCAGTTGAATCTAGAATGTTATGTGTGAATCAATTATTGTGAATAGAAAATGAATGAGAGGAATGGAACAAAAAGGACCCAGCATTATTTCAGCATGTGCCACATTCACAAATGTATTCATAATTTTATAGGTTGATGTAAAGAAAAGCATAATGTTTTATAGGGATACTATGATGTTATTATCAGAGATGTAAAGGAAGTAGTTTTATCTCTTCAACCTCTTCTGAATTTCTAGTCTGCAGGGGGTTTGTCATAAACAAAGGGTCACCCTCCCTAGGTTGATATCAAGATTAGATAATAAGATTTCATGGTATTAAAACTGGTCAATTATTTTATCTCAATTCAATGAATATTTATTGGTCACCTACTATGTGGCAGGCCATAGGTCCTGAGTATAGAGACCAAAAAAAAAAAAAAAGATGATCTGCCCTCAAAGGGTTTACATGGGGCATGGAGTAGAGGAGGAAGCAGAGGCAGAGGAGGAAACCGGGTCGAATCAAGTTTCATGAAGGTAGAGAGAAAATAACATAGCATGATGTAAAGGCAGGCACTAGATTTTAGAGTTAGAAGGCATGGATTTGAGATCTGGCTCACCCTTTTATTAATTCTATAACCGTATACAATTCATCAGAATTCCTTGAAGTTTAAGCTTCTCAGTTTCCTGTTCCTTAAAATGCAGATAATCTTATTCTACCAATTTCTCTGAGGTTGCTGTGGTTGCCTCACAAAAGCTTTGTTGTGAGGAAAGTGCTTTGTAAACCTTGAATCACCATATAAATATGAATTATTGTTATTATAAAATATAAAGAGTAGAGTTTATCATTATTGTTTTATTTCACGAGTAGATCAATTAAAATACTGGGTTATATGGGATGTTCAGGGAGGACTAGCATCTCTTATCCATCACTTTGCAGGGTGGCTCATCCAACTTTGACCCAACCACTTATCTATGGCTCCAAAAAGCTCTATCATGAGCAGCGGCCACAACAATCTCAACAGACGGCTAAACCAGGTGGAGGATAACTGATAGACCTCAAACCCATCAATGACTTAGTCTATTCCAAGGATGTGAAGACTTCTCCCTGCAGAATGGGTTGGAATGAGAACAATCTGTTCCAAAGGCCATGAAGGCAGCAGAAACAGGTGCGGTGGAGTGCTAAAGCTTGGTGTAATATATCTCATTATATAAGATTTTCCCCACCCATTAATAGGCCCCACCTGGAGCCCATTAAGAGAAGCTTGTTTAGGGAAGACTTGCTTGTTCACACCTTTTTCTAATTTCTAATTAGGCCCTGAGTCAGAAGGGTTGTGATGTGATATATATATATATATATATATATATATATATATATATATATATGTATATATACACACATACTCTGGGTTGGTAGTTTGCTTTGGAGGCTTGCCTATGAGAAGGATCTTGTGAATCTTGTGATTCCCTGGTCAAGATTCTCAGTGGTCTTATGTTCAGAGCTCCCCTACTGGTCAGATGTAAAGGCTCTCTCAATCCAGGGATGTATATAAAGTGTATAGTTGATTCAGGCAGTCAGAGCCCTGTATGTTGGTCTTTATTTCTCTACTTATATTTTCTCTGTATTTTTTCTGTTTTAATTTTCTCTGAAGTTCAGGGTGCTGAATTTTCTCCTGAACTAGTGAATTAAAAAATAAGATTGTTGACCCCTTAAACTGTTATCTTTGCTAGTAAAGCAGATCTAATAACCTGTGCTAATAGCCCTCCTGAGTATGCCAGTGTCGTTGCCACTGCACTTGGTCAGACATCAAAGATGCCAAGGTCATCCCCTGCATCCTGGACCATCACCAGTTGTCTTACCACTAGACTTTGATGACTCTAGAAGAGATAGTGAGGCTGATGACTTTGTGCAAGTCTGCCTTTCTTATCCAACTCACACCCAAGTCAAGATGTTACCCATGATGTCATTGGTTCTCTTCAAAAGGAAGGACAAACAACAACCAAAAAAACCACCATAGGACAGAATAAAGTGTTCTAATATGAAACAGTATAATACCTGGAGACTGAATGGCTTTCTTGGCACAGTGGTAGAGCTATCAGTCAGCTAATAATTCAATCAACAATCATTACTATCAGCAATCAACATAGGCCTTACTAGGTGCCAGGTACCAAAGAAAGAAGAACCAAAAACAATCCCTGCCCTCAGAGGGCTCACATTCTAAGAGTACAGATAACATGCAAACACCTATGTGCAAAGAAGCTATACACAGGTTAAAATGGGAGTAATCTCAAAGGGACAGCATGAACATCAACAGGAATCTGGAACAGCTTCTTATATAGAAGGGAGATTTTAGTTGAGACTTGAAGGAAACCAGTGAAGCCATGAGACAAAGACAAGGAGGGGATCTTTGCCTATATTGGTGGATAGCCAGTGAAGCTGTAAACAAGAGCTGTGATTTTCACATTGTTTTAGGAAAATTCAGCATTTTCTAATAAGTCTGATTCTTCTATAGTCTGAAGACCACATGTACCTTCAATGAACCCTGACTTGTAATCAATCACATATGTATTCTGCCTGACACTGGCTATCAGGATTATGGGGCATATCACAAAAAAGATATAGATAGGTGCATCCATTGACATCACCATGAGAACACCCTCTAACTGATGCAAAAAACAAGCCATCTATACCCTTATAAAATCTTAAGGGAGTTGTCTGGAGATCAGAGAAATTAAGTTACTCACTGGTGGCCACACAGCTAATTTCAGAGAGGGGATTAAATCCAGGTCTTTCTGATTTTAAAGTTAGTCTTCTACATATTATACCATACCACCTTTCTTGGACAGATACAGATAAAAAGTTAAGATATATGTGCATTTATGAATGAGAGAGGAGATGAAGAGGAAAGAAAAGGAGGGGAGGGAAGGAGAGGAGATTGCTAAGGTCTCTTCCAGCTCTAAAAGTCAATGACCTAAATTTATAAAGTCATGAAAAGAAGTGAAAAGAAGGGAACAAAAACAAAACAAAGCATAAAATAGTAAGGAGGTAAGTAGGTAGAGAGAAGAGCAGAGAACCAAACATGGCCATCTATGGAGGGAGAGAAGAAAATTAGGAGGGGAGTAAATTAATCAGAGGCAGGAAAATCAGAAATATTTGGTGTCAAAAAAAAAGAGAGAGGAGAGGTGGTAAAAAAAGGAGAGAAGGTAGAGTTCAATTATGACAGTTTTTCTAGAGAGATTCATACTGGAAATTAGAAAGAAAGGAGAGAGGGAGGAAAAAGGAAAGAAGGAGGGAAAAGGAAGGAAGGGAGGAAGGGAGGGAGGAAAGAAGGCAGGAAGGAAGGCAGGAAGGAAGGCAGGAAGACAGGCGGGCAGGCAGGCGGGCAGGTGAAGAGGCGGGCAGGCGGGCGGGAGGGAGGGAGGGAAGGAAGGAAGGAAGGAAGGAAGGAAGGAAGGAAGGAAGGAAGGAAGGAAGGAAGCAAATAAGCATTTGTTAAACTCCTATTATGAATTGTGCTAAGCACTTTATAAACATTATATCATTTGATCCTCACAACATCCCTGGGAGGTAGATGGTATTATTATCTCCATTTCACAGTTGAGGCAATTGAGGCAGATGGAAACTAAGTGACTTGCCCAGGGTCATATAGTTGGTAAGTGCTTGAGACTAGTTTTGAACTCAGATCTCTTTGATTGCAGATGCAAAGTTTTATCCACCTTGCCACCTAGTTGCATACAGAGTCCAGAAGAATACTATAAATGCAATGCATCTTAGACTACTTAAAATTTTTTATATTCTTATGTCTTTTCTTTTCACCGTAGGTAGATGAAAGATTTCTTAAAGGAAATACCTGCATCTAATGCTTGTCTGAAAAAGCACTGGAAACCAGCATAGTACTTTGAACTTGGTCATCTCTCAATAAATATTTGCTCATTTGTTCACGATTCTTTTTTTTTTTCAGTTTTATTCATGCCTTTTGTTTTATCTCACATTTATTTCCAAATATGTCCTTACCCTGTTCCCTATCTAGCTAGCTCTGCCTGGTTCTATTTTTTTTCCCCAAATTCAGCAAAACAATTGACACAGAAACTGAGTTTGATAGAATATGCAACATTCCAAATTCTAGTCCTCTGTCTCTACAACAAAAAGAGTGAGGTTTTTCTCATTTCTTCTCCAGGATCACAATTGCTGTATTTTCTATGGTTATGATGTAGAACCAAGAGTCCTTGTCTCTCAGCATATGGAAAGATTCTCTCTTTCTAATTGAAGGAAATAACATATTCAAATTTTAAATCCTTTTCCAAATTCTTAGACCAATTTGTTAACATTTTGTTATTGTTTTTCAGTGAAATCATTGAGCGCTCGTATATACTACTTATGAGTCTAATGCAGGATCACTAGTAGTGCACAAAAATCAGTGTGTGTGTGTGTGTGTAGGTATATGCCTATGTACATACACACATTCACGGACACTCATATATTGGGGAGAGGAACAAATGGCTATTAAATACTTACTGTATGCCAAGCCCTGTGTTAAGCAAATTACAACTATTTTCTCATTTCATCCTCAGAACGACCCTATGAGACAAGTTTTACAGCTGAGGAATCTGAGGCACCCAGAGTGTAAGTGACTTGCCCAGGATCACACAGCTAGGAACATATCTGAGGCCAGATTTGAACTTGAGTCTGCCTGACTCCAGGCCCACTATACTACTTGCTATGCCCTATCTTCAAAAATCCTATTCGAGATGATATTTTCATGGATATATATATATATATATATATATATATATATATATATACATAGAGAGAGAGAGAGATGTCCATAAATAACCAGGTTTTGACAAAATATAAAAATATAGTTTGTTTTAAATTCAAATCCATAAGTGTCTGGATTTAATTATGGATCATGTTTTAAGAATTTTTCTTCCTGAAATTATAAAAATAAAAAAAATAAAGCTATCTATAAGCATAAGAAAAAATGCTCTAAATCACTATTGATTAGAGAAATGCAAATCAAAACAACTCTGAGGTACCACATCTCACCAGTCAGATTGGCTAAGATGACAAAATAGGAAAATGACAAATGCTGGAGAGGATGTGGAAAAATTGGAACACTAATGCATTGCTGGTGGAGTTGTGAACTGATCCAACCATTCTGGAGAGCAATCTGGAATTATACCCAAAGGGCTATAAATAATTTCATACCCTTTGACCCAGCAATACTACTTCTAGGGTTGTATCCCAAAGAGATCATAGAAGTGGGAGGAAGACCCATATGTACAAAAATATTTATAGCAGCTCTTTTTGTGTTGGCAAAGAATTGGAAATTAAGGGGGTGCCCATCAATTGGGGAATGGCTGAACAAGTTGTGGCATTGTTATAAGGATGTACATTTTTAAGATCTCCCCTACCCCTAGGTTAAGTGCACCTGGAGCCTGTGGTGGGAGGCTTGTTTTTCAGGACCTCCCACACCTTGGTGCTTTGTGATTGGGCAGTGGGTCAAGAGGGTTGTTACATTCTCTGACCCAAGAGAAGACTATATAATCCCTGATGTGAGACTTTGTTTTGGGGCTCACTTTGAGAAGTATTGGGTGATTTGACCAGATGAGACTCTGGGCAGCAGTTGAGAGCCCCTCCCCACCCCCCGGTTTTGAAAACCCAGATGTTGATGCTTCCCTCTCTGGTAACTGTGATTAGGTATGGATGTATGTAATGGTCACACAGTGTGGAAGCCTGTCTGCTTGATCTGTTTCTCTGTCTTGTAACTTCTGTCTGTATACTCTGAAGTTCAGGGTGCTGACCTTTTCCCCCTGAACCAGGTAAACAATATATGTTTGATTAAAGTATGCTTGTTAACCCATTTTGAATTGCTTTCCTTTAGCAAAGAAAATCTAAGAACCTGTGTTGGCAGCCACCCTGGGGATGCTGGGGTACTTGCTTGCTACAGGTATATGATTGTAATAGAATACTATTGTGCTATGAGAAATAAGGAGCAGATGGACTTCATATTTACCTGGAGAGGCTTATACAAACTGATGCTGAGTGAGAAGAGTAGAATCAGGAGAAATTTGTAAACAATTGCAGACACAGCATATGTGTGACGACCAAATTTGATAGACTGGACTCTTCTCAGCAATGCAGGATTATAAGTCAACCCCAAAAGACTCATGATGGAGAGAGATGTCTACATTCAGAGAAATAACTAGAAAGAGCTGAGTTTGAATCCAGATTGAAGCAAACTACCTGATCTTTTTCTTTGTCAGTTTTGTTTCCTCTTTCCCATTGTTCATTCCATCTAATACAATCCTTCTTTATAACCTAACAAATGCCTAATATGAAAATATTTGCGAATCCTATACTTTATTGTATGCCATCGGGGTGGGTGGGGGACAGAGAGAAAATTTGAAACTCAAGGAATTGTGGAACTGAATCTCGTAAACTAAAAGTAAACAAACAAATTCTTTAAAGTGACAACTTAATATCTTCATTTAGAAAATCTCCTTGTATTCCAGTTGCAATTTAAAGTTCTCAGGCCTAGCAGTCCAGTTTTGCTCTTGATTATAAGTCAATAGGAGCTCCAGGCCCAATTCCATTATTACCAATGGGAAATTTATTTTCAAGGCAGTACCTTTAATTATTTCCTTTCATCTTTCATTGTGAGTAATGTCCTTCTCACTGCCTGGAAAACTTTTTAACATTGCATTTGTATCAACTCTTGCTAAAGTGATGTCCCAGTTAAGTTAGTTCCCTGCCATATGTTGGAAATGCAATGCTTTTTAAAGCCACAGTTTACTATATAATTCATACAGCCTTGGAAATCATTTTCAAATTTGGCAAAGTTGCATAAAGTAGTGTTAATATCAGCTTTCTATACTGATGTCTACATTTATTTTTAATTTATTATTATTTTTTTTAAGCAATCGGGGTTAAGTAACTTGCTCAAGGTTACACAGCCAGTTATTTCTAGGTGTGGTGCTAAGTATATGAGCCCAGATTTGATCCCCAGGTCATCCCGACACTGGAGCCAGTGCTCTTACTCACTGAGCCACCTGACCGCCCCTCTGATGTCTACATTTAAAAGAAAATCGAAAGCTTGTATTGTTTCTATATGTTATGCATACTAATCTAAATCTCAGGTTACACGTTTGATGATTAAGAAATTCAGCATTCATGAATCATTTTTAAAATCACAAATTTATCTGGAAATATAAACTACTTGAATTTGCTTTTAATACAATAATTCTAAATCATTTCTTTATCTTGCGTTCTGCTAAATGGGAACATCCATCTGTTACCCATTTTCAATGAAGAAATGTGCTGACATGACTGTTCCTAATGGAAAACATGAAGGGTGCATCTTAATGGAAAGAAAATTTCATCTGACAAAGAGTCTTTTATCCATTTCATTCCAGTGGGACAGTTGTTACTTTAACATTGACATAATAACAGAAAAATAATTTCTATAAAAATAACTAGCTGGCTTTATTAAGGAAAACATATCCTTCCCCTTGAGGTCCAATGGAGTAAGGAAGGAAATAAACATTTACTAAACACCTACCATGTGCCAGGAGCTCTGCAAATATCACATTTGATTCTAATAACAGTATTGGGAGAAAGGTGCTATTATTATCCCCGTTTTACAGTTGAACAAACTGAGGAAGACAGGAGTGAAATTAGTTGCCCATGAACACATAGCATAAGGATCCTAGGCCACATTTGAACTCATGTCTTCTGATTTCAGGTTCAGCACTCTATCCTCTGTATCACCTAGTTCTCTCTATGAAAAGTACAAAGATTGAGGGCACTTAAAAAATAGATAAAGCTGAATAAATTAGAGTTAATATTAGCTTTATATTAATATCTAAATTAAAAAGAAAATTGAAAGATTAGACTATATATATATATATAATCTGAATTCTAACTTATACATTTGAATTTGCTGATTAACAAATTCGACATTCACAAATCATTTTTAAATCACAAATTTCCCTATAAACATAAACTATGTGAAATTGAACTCAACAATTTTAAAACCAAAACATGAAGAATTATTTCCTTGCCTTGCATTCTGCTAAATGGAAATATTCATATTGCCTCAATAAAGCCTTATACACACTTATATGCCCACGTACATGTTAAAATATTTCTATTTTCATATAACTAGAAAGTTACTCATATATTTTACAATTTCTATGAACCATGATATTTAGTCACACTCAATGTAGTGGTACATTCTACTTATTTGTGTTTGAATTGGAGATACTTCTTTAAAGCTACATACAATGATAATTAAGAGGTAGAGATTGCCTCTGGGCAATTCTCAGACAAGAGGCAGACCAGCCTGACCTGGAGCCCACTCTTGTCACTGATATTGTCTCCTCCTAAGATAACCCACTGAGGCCAGCTTCCCGGTTTTCTTTCCCTACACACAAATACACACAAAGACAAACAGAGCACTGACTTCTCAGGAAACAGTGAAAGCAAACACTGTTACCAGGCCTAATATTCACATCGAGTAGAAGTTGGTGAACTCCCATTGTTTTGGGTGCTGAGCTCCCTGATTCCCATGGTCCTAGAAACATTTCTCTCAATTAACTTGCCTTGCATAAGCAAATACAAGAGGCCAGGTCAGAGACTGTAGGGGTTGCCTACTAGGGGGATTGATTGGTATTACAAAGAGGAATTCACTGAGGAATTCTTGACCTGAGCTCAACAGCTGTTTCCTTTCTCTATCCCTCTTACTCAGTCTCATGGCAGCCATGTCCATCATATATGAGAGATGGCACTTCCCTGTGCCCACCCAAACTTTTTTTTAATAGTAAGTTTACTCTGGGTATCAAGGTCTGAGAGGCATGACTCTCCACCAAGGGGTCACGATTTTGCTATCTCCAAGTCTCCAATATTCAGATGACCACGGTATTGGACAAGACAACAGAACTTATCACCAACTACATGTGCCTTGCACATACATGGTATTGAATAAATGTTAAATTGAAATGAACAGATTATGATGAAAAAAAATGTCTGTATGGTCACAACCTTGATTTTATTCCTGACATATGACTAATTTGCTCTGTGATTCTGGGTAAATCATTTTATCTTTCTAGGTCTGATTCCTTGTATATATAATAAAATGGTTGGATTAGGATCTAAATACTCTGTAATATTCTTTAAGCTTTAAAAACAAATGTTTATAATGAATATATTAAGCAGAACCAGAAAAAAGTTACAATTGCTACAATAGTGCAAATATAAAAACAACAAAAATAATCTGAAGAATATAATTATAACCACCAAAAAAAGAGATGAAAAAATGCACATTTCATTTTGGGCAGAGTGGAAGGGAGGGGACATATAGTTGTGCATAACATTTTACGCAACTAATATGTTGGTCAGTTTTAATGAGCTATTTTCCTTTTGAATTTTTTTTTAATTTCAAGTGATAATTCACTGGGTGGGAAGGGGGGATCTATTCATAAATTAAAGTTGTATAAAAACAAACATTATCAATAAACATTTAAAATATTTTTCCTGTGACTTCTTAGGTCCAGAGCATACAAGAGAATAATTTAATTATAGAGTTATAGTGCCTTTAGCAGTCATCTGACCAACAACCAATCAAGTAGAATTCCACTTAGCAAGGCTACATCTTTTTACCTTGTCCACAGTTGAATCATGGAAACTTCATCTGATGTTTTAATGAAACCTAAATATAATAAGTTCATAATTTACCCCCTAATATGCTATTTTTTTTAATGAAAAGGAAACTAGTTGGTATGCCTTTTTTCTTATTAAACCTATGCATTCTCCTAGTGATCACTTTATTTCTTCATAAAGCAGACAAGTCACTTAATCCTTCCAAGCCTCAGTTTTCTGTTCTGTAAAATAGATTGTATTAAATGATCTCTAAGGTCTCTTTCAGCTATAAATCTATGATCCTGTCATGCATTAATAACCATATTTTAGAATTTCAATGATAATGCATTAAGTTCACTGGTCTATAATGTCCAGAATCAACTTTCTTCCCTTTTTTCAAAAATAAGAACATTTTCCATTTCCATTCTTACAACAGCTCCCCTATGTTTCACAGTTCTTCCAAGATTCCACACAGCCATCATTCCTTTCAGGATTCTACACTGTATTTTGACTAGACCAAGTTGAGACCATCAGTAGAGGCAGCAAAGTGAACTGCTACTATCTTCTCAACTCTGGTGGGGCTTCATTTCAATCACATATTGCCAATTTGAATCATTTACCTTAACTGAGAAGGTAGTTGTTTTCACTCTATTGTTTCTTGACACTTTGCCATCTTGCCGGATTTTTGTTTCTTATTCTTACAATGAAAATATTTTAAAAATCCAATTCTATTGCCTTTTTTTCCTATAACATCCTACTCCAGTCCCTCAATATAGTGTGAAGGTACACTTAATTCTTAAAGTGTATGTCCCAAAGGCCCAAGTTCTGGGAGATCTGTCCAAGGAGGAAAGGCTTCATGACTGGGCCTAAAAATGGACTGTGCAGTAGTTTTTCAGAGACCGTGTTCTGTCATTTCAGTAGTGTCTGACTCTTTCTTCTCCAGCTCATTTTACAGATGAGGAAACTGAGGCAAACAGGATTAAATGATTTGCTTAGGGTCACACAGCTAGTAAGTATTTGAGGCCATATTTGAACACAGAAGTCTTTCCTAAATCTTTACAACTCCAGGCCCACTGCTCTATCCATTTTAACCTGGATAAGTTTGGAGAGGTTCTTCAGCACGTTGCTGAGATTATAAAGTAAAACTAAATCAATAAGTTGGCAAATATTTTTGTTTACATCAACTGATGAACACTGTTTAATAAGGCAAAAAAGCATGGGCCTACACTGATGCGAGCATAAAAATAATTAATGCACTGACATGCACATTGATGCTCTTGGAGGAGGAGCCATGGTGTGCTGAAGAGAATTAACCTCCGAACCAGGAGCCCTGTGTTCAAATCCAAACCCATTTGTGTGATCCTGAGCAAGATACAATTTCTCAGTGCCAGAGGCAATTTAAGACAATAATTTGCAGAGAAGGTGCCAACCTGCATTGGTAAGGGGAGTTTCTTCATCTGGGAGTTCCTTCCACTAATAAAACCACAGGTCCAGTTCCTATTCCCACTGTTTTCCTTAATATTTTTATCAGTCTCAGCTTGTTCTTGGCTTTATCCCCTATGATGCAGTTCCTACAGCCCATAGAAGCAGTTCTATTATTTAAAATAAAGTATTAATAATCATTTCATTCATTATTTTGTTCATCATCATAGCTTAGTTCCAGATTCTGAGTCAGATGTAATAATGCCCAAACTACAGCATCATGGTAAGTTCTGTAACAGAGTTGAAGAATAAATGAATATGTTAGGGAGATGCCCTAGTTATCAAAAATACTGTGCATTATACATTTTAAATCATTTAGTAACTTCCTAAAATATGTTGAGATATGCTGTTTTTCTATGAACATTGAGATATGTAAACATTCTGAAGCTTCACTATTGTTCTTCTTCATAACAAAGCATTCCAGCCAAAGTTGGAGAAAAGAGTTCTCATCATTTTGTGGAGTTTAGCTGCTTGATGCTGAAAGTTTCACAGAAATAACTCCACTCAGCCTTTTCATTTGATAGCATCTCAGTATTACCCTTAACAGGTAATCCAATTCAGCTGGGACATCTTCAGTCATCCTGATCTATATCTTGCCACTGGACCCAGATGATTCCAGAGGAGAAAGTGAGGCTGGTGACTTTGCACAGCCTCCCTCACATATCCAATTCATGGGCAAGTCATGGCATCCCCTTCTTGATGTCACGGTCATCTTTGAGAACGAAGGACAAACAATAACCCACTTCAACAGGCATTAATTAGGAGCTTACCATGTTCCAGATCTGTTGTTAAGATACAAAAACCAAGACTAATAGAAAAAAAAAACTCCTGCCTTCGATGAGCTTACATTTCACTGTTTCTGGTAATGTTTCCCATAAGAGATTTAAATGATTCCTGACATGTATGGAGATTATTGCATCCATTCTTATATCTATACACACATGCACATATGGTACAAACAGGGCTGAGTGGATGGAGTGTTGAACTTTTAATTAGAAAAGCTGAGTTGTAATTCTATATCACATTCATTTGCTGTGTGAGCCTGGGAACATCACTGAATCTTAGTCTCGATTTTCTTGTTTGTTAAAAAAAAAAAGATAATACTCTCTGTAACAAGCACTTACTTTACTGAATTTTTATGAGGATCAACTCATATTTTACATATATGCCATATGCATATACATACACACATAACATAGACATATGTGTATGTATATATATACAAATACATGCGCGCACACACATATCTACACAGATAAAACTTTAAAAGCCATAAATAATCTCTAATCTCTTCTCAAAGCCTCTCCTGACAGCTAGATGGTACAATGGATAGTGTGGATAAAGATGTCTTCTGGTTCAAATTTGCCCTCAGACACTTACTTAGCTGTGTAACCCTGGGCAAGTCACTTAACCTTGTTTGCCTCAGTTCCTCATCTGCAAAATAAGATGGAAAAGTGAATAGCAAACCACTCTAGCATCTCTGCCAAGAAAACTCCAAATGGGGTCTTGGAGAGTCAGATGTGACTGAAAAATGACTTAACTACAAAATCTTTCCTCTCTTTTCTCTCTCTTCTCCCTCTCTCCCTTTCAGTTTTATAAACAATAGTTAACATAAATGAAAATAGTTGTTTGCAGCTTTTCCTCTTCTGGAAATTGGAGGAAAATGCAAGGGTTATTATTAACATACTGATTTGTCTTCTAATTTTATTTTATGCAAACTGTTTAAGATTAGTTAAAATACCTTACAGTGCAAATGTGTGGCAATTTTTTTTTCATACTCCAGAACTATACTCCCCTAGACCCGGCCTTTTAAAAAAAATCCATATTAAACAAAAGAGCTAGTCATATGTGAGTTAATAAAGTGAACACAAGGGAGATGTACCTCCAAATTAGAGCCAGACGGTGAATAACATAGCAGGAATGTACTTAAACCTCGGTACCAGCTTGGGACAAGGTCTGCACTCTGTCTTAGCTCTCAATTTTTGGAAAAGCTTCAGGAGCTATGAGAAAAACTTCCAACCTGACAAACACTACAGGGCTGGGAAAAGCTCCTGTTTTAACTCAACACAGATGTGATCTTTAATGAAAGCATTATGCTTCTGCAGCTGCAATGGATGGTACAAACATTTTAAAGGGAATAAATTATTTAAAAAGGTTTTCTTTCTTCCCTGTACAATTATGCTTGACCTTTGCTGGGGTAAAATCTTAAGATAGACTATAAAGCAATTTATGGCTACTTATCTTCCAAAGGGAGCATGCTGTAGTAAATGCAAACGAAAGTGATGAGAAAACTAAAGACACATGTGCTAAATAAATGTGCTTATCATGCTGATAGAAAGTGCCTTACATGATGTGTCCTGAAAATCAAAGTTTTCAGCATTTGTGAGATGAAATTCTTATTCTAACTCCAACCTTGATTATAGTAATTCACTCTACACCGTCTCTCCCTGTGCCCAGATCTTCCTTTGATCTTCCTATTTACATTTTCAGGTATTCTCTTCAGGTGGGATAATACAATGATTTTGCAGTTAAATTTTATGGCATGTAGATGTGAAAATGCCAAGACTAGCAAAAGGTCTACAGTTGAAAGAAATAACTTAAGAAACAGACAAAATTCGATTCAGGTTCATCTGTGATAGGAACCAAGCAATTTCTCAAAGATAACTAAACAGGGTTAATATTTAGGGTTTTAAATATAGACCCCTACTACAGAAGGACCAGAACATTGTATAAAACTCTGAAAATGAGACTAAAACAGGGGATTCCTCATTCAATGAAATGTCTGGTTTCATAAATAAATAGTCAAATAGATCACATGTCATGTTAGTCAATCAATAGGCATTTATTGAGTACCTAAGATGTGCCAGTCATTGCACTAGTGCTGGGGATACAAAGAAAAAGGGATGAGATAGTCTGCCAACCTGGAAAGATGAAGGAGAGACAACAATCAAACAACTATATGCAAAAAAAGGTACACAAATTAAATTAGGGGTAGTGTCAGAGGGAAGGCGATAAGAGTAAGGAAGTCTGGGATAGGCATCTTCCAGAAGGGAAGACTGGCAGAGACTTGAAGGAAGCCTAACAGAGAATAGAGAAAGATGAGCTGATTTTCTTCTTAATGGATGATCAAATGTAGTAAATTTGAAGGCATTCCATGAGGAGTTAGGAATGAGCACTTTAAATATTTATTGAAACTTTTGAAAAAGCCAACTTAAAAAAAATAGAATTCCCATTAAGCCCATAAAATATCAAAGTAAATGCAAAGAAAGTGCCATTTTAAAAGAAGTCAGTCATTCCAATAAGGAAAAAAGTTTAAAAAATCAAAAGAATGAAGTGATTGGAAAATGTGAAATGCTCTTCTTTGAGTCTAGAAAGTTTAAGTTGCAATTCTCTGGCAGATCATTCTGAATGCATTTCATTGTTCTTGTTACAAATGTTTTAGGGATTTTTTTTGACGTTTTAATTAAGAAAGAACTATTCCCAAAACACAATGTGAGCAGAAGATGCCATAAGTTTAAGTAAAATGATCCTCCATCCTCATTTTGCAAAATTCACAATTACATTTAAATGAAGCAGCATTTTTTTCCCCAGGGTGAAATGCCTCTCTTTGCAAAAGTGGAATTCGCCGAAGTCCAAAAACATTCTCATCATTTGATTTCATACGGTTATCATAAAGAATAGAAATGAAATGCTTAAGGCTTTGCTGTTTTAATGAGTATGTTTACATGCATGTGTATGCATACATGTATGATTACTACCACACCTCATACAAAAACCTTCAATAGTATATATGAGAAAGAGACAGGGGAACAACATAAGGAAAAGCTTCTCATTAAGGGCTGTTGGGTTGTTCACGGATTCCTATTACCTGCATGCATTCAGGGCTCCAGGAAAGCAAGGGGGCTCTCAGTCTGTGCAGTCAGTTAGCGGCATCCTCCCGCCCCCGATTTGTTAATGAACTTCCAGGCTCACAACTTTTTGGAGAATATTTGCAGGAGAATATGAAACTTCTTAGCTCAGCTTTAAAAAAAAACATAACAAATCATTTTTATAAGCTGTGTGGCTGATTAGTTGTCAGACTGTATGCTTTTATGAATTTAACAGGAAACATGATGGCATCCTTGGAGGAGGTGGAGCTCAGGAACAGTACATGTATTTTTGAATAATACAAAGTGAATTCATCTCACTCCATTGTGCCTGAAGTGATGGATATGGGCTTATAAAAATATAGAACTGACTAAGTTTATAGTCAGGTAGAACATTTACTAAGTACCTACTGTGTGCCAAGTACCTTGCTAAATGCTGGTATTCAGATCAGTCATTGTGCAAATAGGTGAACTGGATAAAATGGGTACTGAAAGGACACCCTTCTTTTTACCTCAGTTTTCTAGACCATTGATCGCCTTACCCTCACATTAAACATGGAGACACAGCTTAGGCTATTGATAAGATCCCTGGTGATGTTTAAAATATTTGTATTTTTTGAACAATATTTTATTTATTCTCAATAACATGTAAAAACAATTTTTAACATTCAATTTTAAAAAATTTGAGTTCTAAATTCCCTTCTCCCCTCCACTCTCCACTCCCTGAGGATGGTAAGCAATTTTATATAAGTGAAACATGTGCAATCGTGCAAAATATATTTCCATATGCAACATGATGAATCTGAACTCAGTACATTTTTTCCCCTCTGTGTGAGCACTGGAAACCTTAGGCACAGCACTTAACTTCTCTGGGCCTCAGTTTCCCCATCTGTAAAATGAGTCCCTGAATATGGACTCCATGATTTCTGAGTATTTTAGATCTATGATCCTACCATCCTGGTTCTGCTAATTAACTGCCTCTATGACCTGGAACAAGTCAGTATACCTCAGTTTGCTTATCTGTAAAGTGAATGAATTAGAGTAAGAGATCTCTAAGTTCTTTCCTACTTCTAAATACAGGTGCATTTTTTAAAGATAGGCTAAAATTTCACATGTATAAATAAATGGTCAACAATTCACTAACCTGGTATGGGAACAGAGATAAAAGGGAAAAAGTGAGACCTGAAAGTACAGCCTATTTCAGGGGTAGGGAACCTGTGGCCTTCTAGGTCCTGGGGTGTGGCCTTTTGACTGTCCAAGTTTTAGGGAACAAATGCTTTTAAGGGGATTTGTTCTCTGAAGTTTAGACTCAGTCAAAGGGCTGCACTTGAGGATCTAGAGGGCCATATGTGGCCTTGAGGCCATAGGTTCCCTATCCCTCACCTATCTCATTTCAATTTCTTCACTTTAGTGGATGAATTTGGAAAATAAGACATTTGTAATGTTTATTTTAATTAGACACAAGCTCAATATCACTCTCATTCCTCCCAATGTGGTATGATTTTAAAATGCCATGCCCCAGTGAGGCAGCTGGGTTTTGAGGTAATCGACTGCCTGCCCTGTTTCTCAGCAGCACGGCAACTAATAATAATATAGAGTAACCCTTATATAACAATAATTATGCATTTACTTAGGCTGCACTGATAGGGCTACACATGCCTGTATGGCATATATTCACATGATTTATAGTGCCAATCTTCCATAAGTGCTTAACACCTTAGGTCCCCTGCCTCAATCTCATTTTACTCAGGTGACTCAGAGGCTGGATTCCAGTTTTCACCTCAGTCTCACAAGTCAAATTTGCTAATATTTAGCAAATGCATGATCACAAATGTATACCCCCATATAGAGGTAAAATTAATGCCATAGGGCATTTAGAGTGAAATATAAAATAAGCTATTTCAAATAATCATTATTTTTAAAAAAGATTAATTTAAGTGTACCCAAACTAAGGTATTATTATTATTATTATTTTTAAAATCCAAAATGCATGGTTTTATTAAGGAAGGCATAATTTTAAATCATTTTATTTTTGTATATCTAGAAACCCAAGTAGTGCCCAAAGCTTTGAAATTCAGATCTCATAGCAAAAAATTTCTTACATTTTAACTCCTTTTAATTCATAGTTAATATACTAAAAAATTAGAAGGAATGGAATATTTTCCCAAAGCATTTATCACACATTGTATGGTAATGAAAAATATATCCTTCTTAGATAATTTTTATATTTCAGAAGCAATAACAGAGTTTTTAAGCGGTAAGATATCAGCATTTCTGTATCAGAGATAAAGGTGGCAACCACACCTTTCCTTGACTATTTTACAATAGAATATGCCCTCATTTATTAGCTACACCTTTCCCATGCAAGTTGCAGGGGGAAGTAATTAAATTTAATAGAAATTGCCCCTGTTTTGAAGACACTCTTGATTTAAAGCCACTCACAATTTAAAGCTGCAGGGAAATGTAATTAAATTTTATAGAAGCTGTGACTTTTAAATGAAGACACATGATGTATGTGTGTACATATATGTACACATATACACAAAATTTATTAAAATCAAATTTAGAGACCTAGTTCTTTTTCTGTAATTATTATAATTATAGTTTTAAAGTAAAATAATTTTTATTTAAAATAAGTATTTGAATGTATGTAATAATGTTTTAATATATGACTATAAATAACGATTATCATTAATATGCTTTTGAGATCATATGTTTAATAACTAAAATGATACATGGAGAATCAATGGAAAATATCTATGTATTAGTTATAGGTACTATTGAAACTATTGTAAGTACACATTATGCGTTTTTTTAATTATTAATATTACTACTACTATTATTATTATAAAAGATAATGTGATATGATATAGCCAGACCTCTTCACTGATATACCCTGATACTGCTGAGTATTTCTTCTTTCTGTATACTCTCTCCTCCTTGGCTTTTATGACACTGTATTCATGGGATTCTTTTTCTATCTGACTGCTCTGCCTCAATCTTACTCTTGCTCCATTGACTTCCTGCGCCCTGAGTGCATGTTTCTTCCAAGGAGTTCTCCTTTATCCAGCTATCTTCTTACTTGACAAATTATCCTTTGGGGCTTTCATCCAATAATATACCTCCCAGATGAGGATGACTCACATTTATCCCAGAATCCCGGAATATTAGCATTGGAAGAGATCCACTATGGTGTCCATCTAGTCTAATAACCATCTCCAGTTTCTCCATTGAATTCCAGTTTCATATCTCACATTTTCAACTGGAAATTTCCTGCTGGAAAATTCCACTTTAAATTATTGTCTTGTATACAACTCAAACTCAAAATACTCCAAACAGAATTCACCAATTTTTCCCTAAATCTGTAGGTCCTCCCATTTCTGTGAAGGTCTACTTTCAATCACTGAGGCTCAAAATCTTGGCATTATCTTTGCTTCTTCTTTCCTTGTCCCCCAATTCTTGTCACTTGACAAGTCCTGTCAATTTTATCTCCAAAAAGCTGCTTCTGTCTCTTCTCTCACTCATTCATTGAGTTACCACCCTGTTTCATTAAATTTTGACTCAACTATGGAAAGAGACTTCTACAATTTTCCTATTTTGTCCTCATCTGTCCTTTTTCTACCATTTCCTGCCTTGTAGTATCTCACTACTTAATGCTACCTTTGTGAAGGAAGGAGATGTGCCATTTTCTTTTCCTTTTTTTTAAAGCCAAGCACCAAGTACATTGCCTTGAGCATAGCAGCTATTTAATAAAGGTTGGTTACATCAAATGAAATTAAATAATGCCCATTAACACAGGGTTTTTTAAAAGCAATTTTCTTACAATTTGCCTAGTATACTGTTACTAAGAGTAGTGTCATCTTCATTTTTATAGAGAGAGAAGCTAACAGTCGAGGAAGGAAGCTATATAACTTGTCCATGCCCTAATGTCCCATGGTTCTCCTTCCTTTCTAGTCACTCTTTCTCTTTCTTTTTTGGTAGTTGATCTGCTTCCTGCTCTCTAAATGTCACAGTCCCTTAAGAAGCTCTCCACCATTGACTTTTTATCTTTCTCTGTATTGCCTTCCCTAGTATTTTAATCCATTCATATGTTCTTAATTATCTATCCCCTCTATGAAGATGATTCACAAATATATCCAAAAATGCAAGAATCTCAGAGTCAGTGTCAGCATCAGAATCAGAACTCACATCCAAGTTTCCTGTCTTAATAGTCACAGCTAACAAAATGTCAGTACATTGTCTTTTCTTTTATTTCACACTTTCTATAGCATAGTATCTCTTGGCTAGGAAAATACTTATTTTTTACTGATGTGTACCATAAGGATTTCCAAAAATGGTAAAGATTAATTTCATCTTTACCAAACTAAGAATGGAATTCCTACATTTATATGTGTATGTGACATAGGTATAGTTCTCGAATTAAAAAAGATAATATTTGAGTATTTAATACATGTAAGATAATTTTTGCACATAAACATAGTATTTGAACTAATAGCACTTCCAAATGATTTTTATATTTGCAAAATAATGGAAATTATGTAGGGAAATTAAGATAAGAATTTATTACACAGTATTATTCTATTACTACTTGCAAATTTTCCCCATAGTCTTAGGAATCATCTACATTGTTAACATTGACTTATAAGGTCACACTTGTTCTATTTTCACCTCTTACTGAAAGGCACAATGACATAAATTAAGAATTCTACAGCCATTAAGAAAGTGTCTTATGTAGAGAGAAAAAAAAAACAACCTTCCTTTGTAGATTAAATCTTTGAAGAAGACTTCTGTGAAAACTCTTGAGGCCTGCTTTGTTCCTTTAATGTCCATTTAATGCCTTGGAGAGGGTATCTTCTGTTCTGACCCCCTTGAACCTCAGTGCCCAACTCAATGAACCTCTGAAAGCCTCCAAATACCAGGACGTGGAATCTTTAAACCAAAGAACCTTCCTTAGGGCTATAAGCTGTGTCATCAGGGTGAGAATGAGCCCAAATAGGAAGGGAAGATCTAGTGTCTTTGTCACCATCAATTATCCACTTAGTGATCTGCAGCAATAAATGCAATACTTTTCTAACAAGCTCTTCTTTCCCATGCCTCCAGCCATAGGCATGGTTCTCTGACTGACAAAAAAATCCTTTCTTTGTTTTTCAGGAATATTAACCTAGGTAAACTGTGTAACCAAGTTTTAAAAAGGACAATTAGGTTTTTGTTGAGTCCTTAGGGACCTATAGAAAGGTTTTCCCTACTAAGTTTGGTGGAAATTTCAGGCCTGGTGTAAATGTGTAGGGCTTTAAAATAATTTCTTTTTTTTTTTGGTTTTGTATTAAGTGTAGTAATTTTAAACTCAAATCTGCAAGAAAAAAATGACTAGATATATTCCTTTTTTCTTTTTCCTTACCCTGAAACCTTTTGCTGCTTCTGGGGACAAGTTTTCATAATGTATTTTGTATCCTTTCACCATTTTTTTTTTTGGTTTGCAGATAATAAACAGAAAATAAAGAGGAAAAAACCCATAATATAATTCTTGTAACAATAAGTACAAATATTTTGAAATATTTTATGAACCAAAAAATTCAGTAAGCACCTTAAATAATTTTTCCAAATACTTAAAAATACGTCTTCCTATCAGGCAGCATACAGCATGTTGCTATAAGTAAGGTAGTGCTGAGTAAATGCATTTTATTCACATAAAAATAAAGATTTTTAGTAATAATTCAATTTGTATATAGCCTTATTAATATTATTTTTAAGAATTTTGTTGATTTATTTTTTTAGCACATTCATTTCCCAATATATGTTTTAGTCTTCTCCCACCAACCCTCCCCATTCACTCTTTATCACAAATAGTAAAGGGGGTGGGAGGGGGAAGCAGTTCAACAAAACTAGCCTGCACATCAGTCAAGTGCTAGAGTTCAGCAGTGTGCCACATTCGTGGTGCCCCATCTCCACAATGAAGGGAGAGACTTGTCATTTCTTCTTTGGGACCAAGTGTGGCATGTGCTTTCAAATCACTGTTCTTCTTTCCATTTACATTGTTGTAGTCTTGTTGCAGATTTTTTAAATCAGTTTTTCAAAAATATTCTTCAAGATTTCAGGTGAGTTAATTTTAAATTTCTAGTATGGTATTTAATGGTAGCCATCTCTGGTGGGGGTGGAGAAGGTGAGGAGGGGGAAAAAGGAACAAAAAGAAATTTACATCATAACTTTATTATATATTTAAATGGAATAGCAAATTGTACATAATAGATTTGCAGTTTCATGTGCAATCATTTTTTTAAATTATACTTTGTCATGAAAATGCTTCTTTTGTCCCATAAATTAAAAATAAAATGAATAGTTTTTTTTTAATCCAGTAGAGTTGGAGTTGTATTGGCCTTTACCCCTCTCCCCCCCTTTAAGGGAGGAATGATTGGAAACTCTCAAGGAAGTTCCCAATTACTCCAAGGATATAATGACTCAGTGCTTCGGCCAATGGTAGCTGCTGAACTTGACTGTTTTCAATCATGTGGTGGCCGAGATCTTAAAGGACATCTTCTTTTGGTATAAATAGAAAACCCTTGATTCTCCTTGACTATGTAGCAATGACAAGGAAGCAGGTGACTGCACCAATTAAAAGGAAAAATAGCTTCCAGATGGATTTTTCTTCCTTCAAACCTCCAGGTAGCATTACAGAACCAATATTTCCACTGAAGGATAAGGGATGGGCTGCACCCTTCCCCACCATGACATCAAGATTATGGTTCTCATAACTTCTGGCTACCTTCTGGACTTTGTGTTTCTTTTTTTGGAGAAGGTGACTGAGCATATTGTTTTATGGATTTATAAAGATTTGGAGGTGACCTTGTGAGCTGGAGAAGCCCAGAGGAAAGGGTGTGCTAATAAATGTTTAACAAAGGTGGAGAGAAATGTAGAGGGGAGTGGGATGTAAGAACATACTTTTAAGTTTGATCTTCATTAATAATACTTTCTTAATTCTAGGCCATCAACAAGATGGCAATCAAGCCCTGATGTGTAGCCATAGATGATTTCTGAAAAAAGTTTATTTCGGCTCACTTTGAAGCTTTAATAATCCACCCTAGATGGGGCAGCTAGATGGTGCAGTGAATAGAGCACCGGCCCTGAAGTCAGGATGACCTGAGTTCAAATTCGACCTCAGACACTAAACACAAAAACTAGCCACGTGACCTTGGGCAAGTCACTTAACTCCAACTGCCCTCCAAAAAGAAAAAAAAAGAGAGAAAACAATCCACCCTAGCAAGCTAGTTAGAGCTGATCCCAGCACACAAGTGCTTGGAGCTCCTGAGTGCACCAAATGAAACTGACTTGTGACAGGGTGAGTTTCTTCATCAGAGATGATCAGACAAGAGAAGACTGAAATACTGTCAGCAAATGTACTGTGAGTTGTTAAAGACAGTTGTTTGTCCTTCATTCTCAAATAGGACCATGATATCAGGAAGGTGACGCCATGACATGCAAGTGAATTAGATTTAATTGAAGGAGAGCTATGCAAAGTCAGAAGTCTCACTTTCTCTTCTGGAGATACCTGGGGTCCAGTGGCCAGATACAAATCAGGAGGACTGGAGATAACTGTGGGATGCAGTGCCATGCCACTGCAAAGCAGAAATACAGAATGCCTAAACAACACTCCCAGAAATGTTAACCTCCTGTGAGATTGTAATAGTAGCTATAACTTGAGTGTTGAGTTAAATTTGTGAGATTTTGCATTTTAGTATTTCTTTGGAGTGTCCCAAGCCAACTGGTTGTACATTTAATACATTTTATTCCCCTGTTTGGGGAAATCTATACATGATGCAATAGCTAAACTTTAAGTAATATTTCTCTAGAGTACCAGAATGAGAAACTGACGGCATCAAAGAATTTGAGAAAAAAAAATGAGCCTAGCCCCTGGTCTGACTGCATGCATGAAGAGAAAGAATAGGAGTCCCTTAGGAAGAGGGAGGGGATTCAGTATGCCTGCTGACTGTTTCCAGAGCAGTTATTTTTAAAATTATACCTTTATTGTCTAAAGATTCTATCTCTCTGATTAGTCAGCCTCCTAGGAGAAACCTATGTAGGTAAATTGCCCATCTCTTCTGGCAGTGTTAATCCATTTATAAATCAGACAAATTTACGTTGAAAATAATGATGTAGGTCAACTGTACACACAATTATAAATTGGAGATGTATTATATAGCCTCAAACTGGTAAATATTCACAAAGGAGACCATCTAGCAAATGCATTGTGTTTCTGCTTAAGCTTCTATGGAACTATGCCCAAAGGGCTATAAATACTTTCATACCCTTTGATCCAGCAATACCACTCCTAGGGTTATATCCCAAAGAGATCATAGAAATGGGAGAAAGACCCATATGTACAAAAATGTTTATAGCAGCTCTTTTTGTTGTGGCAAAGAATTGGAAATTAAGGGGGTGTCCATCAATTGGGGAATGGCTGAACAAGTTGTGGTATATGCATATTATGGAATATTATTGCGCTATAAGAAACGGGGAGCAGGCGGTCTTCATATTTACCTGGAGAGGCTTAAAAGAACTGATGCTGAGTGAGAAGAGTAGAACCAGGAGGAATTTGTACACAATTACAGACACAACGTATGTGTGATGACCAACTTTGATAGACTGGACTCTTCTCAACAATGCAGGGATATAAGTCAATCCCAAAAGACGCATGATGGAGAGAAAAACGTGCATCCAGAGAAAGAACTAGAAAGAACTAAATTTATATCCAGGTGGAAGCAAAATACCTGATCTTTTTCGTTCTCTTATTTGATTTTATGTCCTCTTTACCATTTTTCATTCCAGCTGGTATAATCCATCCTTATAACCTGACCATTGTATAATGTGAAAGTATTTACAGATCCTATACTTGATTATAAGACGCCATGGGGGGGAGGGGAAGGAGGGGGACAAAATGTGAAATTCAAGGAATTGTGGAATTGAATCCTGTAAACTAAAAGGAAACAAACAAATTAATAAATTAAAAATTGAATTAAAAAAAATGATAAAAAAAAAGAAAAGTGTTTGTTTAAATAGAAGGTCCATTGTTTATGATGGCTTTGAATGGCCAATAACCATTGACATTTGTGAGTTTCTCAGATTTGGATTTCTTATCAGGGAGGCAGGTGTAGCCTATATTGTGACATAGCAACTCTTCTAATTAAAGTTTAAAGTTTCCTTTAAAGAAACCAGTAATTGGATTTAAAAAGTAAAAAAAAAAGTAAAAAAAAATTGTTCATGAATTTGTTAATTAATTAATTTTTCTTCCTTGCTAGATACAGTCAGAATTCAATTTTATTAAATATTATAGATAAGGAGCTATAGTACAGAGGTGTCAAACTCATTACCCCCATCAGCTACCCTTATAAAACTCCAATGCCATTGAATCAGTAAAATGTAACTGGGAAATGTTTAACAAAATAGATAAAATGTACAAACAACACAAATAGTATCAACTTGTGGTTTTCTAAGTCAATATGATGCTTAGATTCATTTCTATTTGAGTTTGACAGAACTGGTAGTGGATAGAGTGAATGAATACAAAAGCACATATTAAATATTTGCTATGTACAAAACCCTGGGCTGGGATACAAATAGAAAAACAAGACAGTCCCTGCTCTGTGATTTCTTTGGTCTATAGAATCCATAGCAACTGAAGTCTAGTTCACTATCCACTGAGATTAAACTGTACTCTCTCAGGTAGATAGATAGATGGATAGATTAATAGATAGATACTTAGATAAATGTATGTCCTTCCCTGCCTCCCTCCCTCTCTCTTTTTTATACTGGTAAACAAAAACACACATGGATTCATACACACACATATCCTCATATATCCCCATACTCTCATAAAGATAGATGGATAGATAAATAGATACATAAATACTACTTGCCAGCACAAGAATCTCCAGTGGCTCCTCATTTCCTTTAGGATAAACTGTAAATTGGGCATCTAGGTGGCTCAATGGATAGAGTGCTGGGCTTGAAGTCAGGAAGACTCTTCTTCGTGAATTTGAATCTGGCCTCAGCTTACTAGCTATATGACCCTAGGAAAGTCAATTAACCTTCTTTGCCTCAGTTTCTCATCTTTAAATGAGCTAGAGAAGGAAATGGCAAACCACTCCAGTACCTTTGCCAAGAAAACCCTAAATAGGGTCACAAAGAGTTGGATACAACCAAAAAACTACTCAAAAATAACAATAACAAAATATAAATTTATGAACTTGAGGGTTAGGACAATCTACAATCCAATTATATAACCAATCTCTCAGAATGTCTTTCACATTGTCTCCCTTGACACACTTTAATATTCAGACAAAAATAGTTAATTAAATTAATAATTTATATATTATTGTTATAATATATAAAATTAATAGTTTAATTAATTAAATTGCCATTTAATTGTCATTCCTAGAACTTGCCATTCAGCCAGTCAACATGCAAGAATTAAGCACTTACTATGTGCCGGACAACTTACACCTTCTGTGCCTTGCCTTCCATAGACTGTAGTCCATGTTATGAAGGTCATCTCAATCTCTTCCTAAGACCTTCCCCCCCACACCTTGCCTCTCTGCCTATTAGAAATCTAACATTTGGGGGTGGCCAGGTAGCACAGTGAGTAAGAGCACTGGCTCCAGTGTTGGAATGACCTGGATCAAGTCCGGGCTCAGATACTCAGCACCACAGCCAGAAATAACTGGCCGTGTAAGCTTGAGCAAGTTACTTAACCCCGATTGCTTTAAAAAAAAAAAAAAAGAAATCTAACATTTATTCTACTTAGTTAAGGTGCTAACTAACTAAGGTAGGAAGGCTTTTTTTCTTCATCCTTGTAGGTTGTTAATGGTTTCTCCTTGTTCAAATTATTTTGTATATAGTAAAATCACATCTATGTATATAGATAACGTCATATTCTCTAAACTAGTAGAACTGAAATCAGCAGTAGTTTTTGTTTTCAGTCTTTGGTCATTCAAGGCCCTAGTACATTTCTCACAAGTGATAAGCATTTGGTAAATGTTTGCTGTTCAGATCCAAAGATCAATGTGTAGAGGGAGTAAAGGGGCATGCCATTCACCATGCTTTCTGTTTTCTCCAGAGTTCCCTCTCTCCTTGGACTGGTGCCGGCTCAACCAATCACCAATTATTAAGCATCTCCTTACTATGTGCCAGGCCCTGTGCTCAGCACTGGCTCACTAAGTCTAACCTAGACTCACTCTTTCAGGTTAGAGTGGTTCCCCAAAGAAGTGGCAGTGAGTTGTAACACATTCTGAGACAAATGGAATCATTTTGTGAGGGAAAGAAATATCTACACCCTGCATTCATGAATGAGACTCTTGAGTCACCACCAGTGTACTTCTCAATTACACAAAGATTTTTATTTATATTTTGTTTTTTCCATCACCTAAAATTGTTCCCCTTTTTCTCACCCTCTAAGAGAATTTCTTCATTTCTTCAAAGATCATTTTTAGTTTAATCTATGCAAGTATTTAGTATATTTTGGTAGATTGGCTTACCAATATTTTACACATTTTGTAGTGATTTTGAAATGGATATCAACACCATTAACTCTTAAACAGGAAGTGTTACTAAACCAGAAGTGAAGATAAGAAAATAATATAATATTTATTCACTACAAAGCAAAGTAGAACTATTTAAACTATAGTAATCTATATATAAACAGGTCACATTCTCCCATGAATTCAAATAGTATCTGTCATAGGGAAGAGATTCAAAGGTGCATAAATGCAGAAGTGAAGCACATGAGTAGGAAAAGCTACATACCAAGGTAACTCATGGTTATGAATTTTAGGTCTGAATCTCTATTGTCTCTTTAGGTAACACTATGTATTACATAATACCTACTACTTTTCTGAATTTTTCCATTCATGCTGGATAAAGCCATTGAAGAAATGTTAAGATCTTTTAACTAACAGTACCCTTAAACTTACAGTTTCTAAGATCTGCTTCCTTGACAAAGAACTTGACAATTTTTTAGTGAAAAGTTCCTTTTATTACTAGGTTCTGCAAGGTTCTACAGGACTTTTGGTAGGTGTTGAGGAGTTTTCTACTCTCAAGTCATATAAAGTAGTAAAGGCAAATATTTTCTCAAGCTATAGATGTCACTAGAGAACACAGTAGCCTTTCCTCCAAGCAGTTCTTTACATAGAATTTTCCTTTCTTCCAGTCAGCTCTTTCAACAGCAGTTTTTCTCCTATCAGACCAGCTCCCCACAACAATAGTAGAGCCTCAGCCTCTCAGTTCCATGGGCTTCTGTCTTCTATTTTCTGAAATCTCAGTTTCTATACATCTTCTCAAGTAGACTTCTCTGATCTCTTTCCTGTACTTGGCTTCCTCATTCGCTGATCATCTTCTAATCTGGTTTCTTTGATGCAAATTAGGACTTTCTTGTGTATAATGACCATCTCTAATTGAGTTTGATAAATTCAAAATATGCCTTTTTGTCAGATATGACACAAATATTTCATGTAACCTGTCCCCAAACAGTTCTTCAAATAAGTTGCCCAACAACAAACCCTAATTCCTAAAGTCATATACAATTCACTGATGAAAACAGTGCTCTGCAGTCATATCTAGTACTTTTACATATTAGTACTTTTGCTATGCACTATTTGTCATTCTCTCTCAGATTGATTGCCCCATTACTTAAAGAACCACATTAAATGTAATCTGGCATAGATAAAACCTAAGAGGGAATACCACAGATGGGAAACTCTAAATATTCATCCAAGATTCCAAGATTGTATCCAAGTATTTGGATATAAGAGAGTTATAGATGGTCCCATTACTTTTAGTGTAATTCTATATTGCATTCCAGAATTTTGAGGGCAATTCAAAGCTCTAACAATTGTATATTGGTTTGTCTACATTCTCACAATCCCTTCAACATGCGTTAATGAATTATTTCAATCTTTTTTTTTTATCTTTGATGCTATTTTGGATGTGAGGTGAAACCTCAAAGTTGTTTGAATTCTTATAGTTAATTATTTGAAGCAATTTTCATATGATGGTTAATAAACTTCTGTTGAGAAGTGCTTGTTCATATTTTTTGACTACCTATACTTTGGAGAGTGGCTTGATTTTATATATTTGTGTGATCATATATTTTGGATATTACACCTTAATTAGGATATTTTATGCAATGTTATCCTGACAGTTTCCCTCCTTATCCTAACAGTACTGATTTTTTGCATCCAAAAACCTATTTAGTTTTATGCAAATAAAATGATCTATTTCATCTAATGTTATAGTTCCCATCATTTGGTTAATTTTGGTATGCTATATCGTTATAATTTAATTTTTAAAAGTTATTGTTATTTATGAATATCATTCCCCAACTGAGATATGATTAAAAGAGATGAACAGGTAGTTTTCAGAAGAAGAAATTAAAGCTGTCTGTAGTCATTGTAATGCCAAGCACAAGCAACTTCCAGGTTTGGATTACAAGCATAGCAAATTCCATTTATTCAGTGACAGATTAAGGCAAAACATTCACAGAAAATCAAAATCAAAATACAGAGTAACTTAGGGGTAGATGACCTTTGTGCTCTCCACTGACCCTTTGAGAATATGCTTGGTGGTGGTGGATAGTATTGTAATTCAGTTGTGATCCAGGGGTGGAAAACTTTCTTGACTTTTATATACTTCGCGACTGACCAAATGAATGTACTTTGTTTATGATTCAAAATTAATCTCCAGGATTGAGTCAATTCTGGAGAACAATTGGGAGTTGTGTCCCGAGGGCTATAAAACTGCATTTGACCCAATAATACCACTACTACTTCTGTATACCAAATGAAGAGGTTACCCATGAAGAGGGTTAGGGTTGCTCTGCAGACCCCAAAATACCAACGCGCCAGGTCCTGCCAAATGAATTCTACTCAAGTCTTCTCTCAGTCAAAGAAAAGTCTATTAAAAGTTCACCTGTATTAGACACAGAGTAAATCTGTGTTAGGTCATTCTATGGCACTCGTACACCGTACACCGCATGGAGGGAAGATGGGATCTCATATACAGAAAGTTGTGGAGTGACTCTAGGGGTGGGTGGTCTAGAGGAGGATCTTCAAGAAAAGTCAGATGAGGTCAGTGAGTGATTCAGGGCGGGAAGTTGCTGGAGGCCACCTGGGGCCTACAGACAATGGTGGGCTCGGCCAGTTCAAGGGTGGGAAGTCTAGTAACAGAGGTCTGGGCCCAGCCACAATGTAAGGCTTATGGCCTCATGCAAATGCATCATCAAATGGGACAATATAATCAAAGTTCAAGGGGGATTCCCAGAGCCTATACTTCAAAGATTCAAGGAGAGATCAAGGGGATTAATCATTAAGACATGAAAGAAAAGGGAAAATTACCTATAAAAGCAAAAATATCTATAGCTCTTTTTTGTGGTGGCAAAGAATTGGAAATTGAGGGGATGCCTATCAATTGAAAAATAGCTAAAAAAAGGTGTGCTATATGATTACGCTAGAATACTATTGTGGTATAAGTAATGACAAGGGGAAAGGTTTCAGAAAATCCATGGGAAGACATATATAAATTGATGCTGAGTGAAGTGAGCAGAACCAGGAGATCACTATACAAAGAGGAATATTATAACAATGATCAACTATGAAAGATTTAATTACTCTGAGTGATACAATAATCCAAGACAGCTCCAAAGAACTCATGAGAAAAAATGTTATCCACATCCACTGAAAGAACTAAGGAAGTCTGAGTGAGAATTGAAGTATAATTTTTTCACTTTATGTTAGTTTTTTTTTCCTGGCAATTTACCTAATATGGAAATGTTTTACATAATTTCACATGTGCAATTGATATCATATTGTTGCATTCCCAATAGGTGGTGGAGGGCCTGGAGGGAGGAAGAGAATTTAGAACTCAATATTTCCCCCAAAAAAGGGGTGTTAAAAATAAGTAATAATTCTTAAATTAAAAAATAAAAAGCAAAAGTTACTTTATGATTTCTTCTTTGACTCACTCATTATTTAGCATGTTATTATTAAATCTCCACTTAGATCCATCATCTTTGCTTATGTTTCCTGTATTAATTACTATTTTAATGATTTCTATGTGCCATGAAACACGGTCTATTCTAGTACTATGCAGAGTTAAAACATGCATATTATTTCTCATTCAGCAGATGCCATAAATCTTTCTGCTATAAATTCTGAAACACTTTCTTCAGGTTTGTATTTTGTTTTTAATCTTTCTAATAGATTTATCCAGATTTAGGAGAACATTAAAGTCTCTCACAATTATTGCTTTGCTCTTTCCATCTTTTTGTTAGTCAGTTAACTGTCCTTTTTATGAATGCATACACAAAGCCATTTGGTATATCTACATTTAGAATTGATAGTGTTTATTGTCTACAGTCCCTTTAAGCATAATGTAGTTTCCTGTTTATCTCTCTTGACATTGAAATTTTTTATTTTTTCATTGCCTTATAGCATGACTATAGCTTTTACTTTTTGGAAATCACATAATGCACAGTAAATTTTGTTCCACTCTCTGATTTTCATTCTCTATGATCATTATTTTTAGATGTATTCATTGTGTACAGTAAATTTTTGGGTTTTGTTTACTTATCCATTCTGCTATTAGCTTTCATTTTATTAGATTCTTCAATGCCATTTTTATGTTATTGAAATTTTGGTTATTTTCTCATATTCCAGATTTTTTGCTGTGTCTAACTTTTTTGTATTTTTCTGTGAATGTTGGAAGCAATTTCAAACAAAAATATTTTCACATGGTGGAAGTCATTTTGTGTTCTGAGTGCTGAAGCTCAATGTGCTCTGATTATGATAATTTTCCACTCCTAAGGTTATGTTATCATGTCTGGCTCCCTGTTTTCCCTACCACTTCTGGGTGATTACTGCCCTTGGGGACTCATATATTCATTCTTCTTGATACAGTCTTTAGAGATACTCCATCTAATATATGTACCCCTTTGTCCTAATGTGCATATTTCTTCCAGTGGAGAATTATTTTAAGCCTCCTCTTTCTTACCACAGACACACACCTCTCTCCTCATTGGCATGTTATTTAGAGGTACTCTTAACTCTTCTCTTCTGTGGTGCTATGTATTCCTCTTATTTCCCACATCAAATCCCATTTCTCCATTAATTTTAGCTTATTTTCCCACGTATTCCATTTTTGTTGTTGTAGTTGTTGTTGAAAGACTGAAGAAACTGGTATTCTTTCACTATTCATTTATGACCTTTATAGGGATACATCTCCAAGTCTGTTTTCTTACCTCTACTCATCCTGTACATGCAACATCCCATGGTTATCAATCCCAAAAGATTAATCCATACATGAGAATAAGTGGTACTTAATCTATGGAGGACTAACAAAACTCTTCCCTCTTCCTTTCTTCTGATTCATTGTTTTTCCTTAAATCTTTATCCCCTCAGGTGCTCTTTGGCCATCATTCTTTCATACCTTAGTTAAATCTTTTAAAAGAAACTGGCTATAAACATGAGAGAGTTGATGTCATTATTTATGCTTTTCCTGATAAATATACTTATTTACCTTTCTTAAGTTCCTTGTATTTTGATTGTTTACAAAATTACTAATCTCACATGTGGATGATTTTGTTGTTTTTTTATGGGAATATCTCAAATCTTTTGTTGAAATATATTTTGTCACTATTGATTAGAGTTAGTTTTCTAGGATGCTGTTTGTGTTGTAGCTAGAACTTTGCCTTTTGGAATAGCTTGCTCCAATTTCTTGGGGCAGGGGGATCCAAAAGACTAGTATTTTTGGCTCATTGAATACATGCAGTTTACTATAAGAAATCTCTAAAAGTAGCTCATCTCTAGGTTTTCCTGTGGATAAAAGTGGTCTTCTGGATACCATGCAAATACAAAAGTTAACAGTCATATCACATATATAGCAGTCTTTGTTTCACCCAACAGAAGATGTAAAGGTTGCAGAGAATTCACTGCTTCCCATAAACAATATAGGAAATATACCAAAGGATTCACGACTGCAAATTCAGCATGATCCCTCTCCAGTGGTTTTTACTTTTTCAGAGTCCTGTCATTCTCCATATTCAATGTCATTTTATAGTTTGGTCAGCCTTTAGTAAAGAACAAAATTTGGGCTTTTCTCCCTGGCATTCAGTTAAATTCCTCTCTTTCAAAGTATGCAACACAGAAATCTACACATAGTTCTACCTTGTAGCTTAGACTCCCCACCTAGAAGGAAAATACAGTTTGAAGTGGCAGAATGGGGATCTAGTGCCTTCCCATAGAACCTGCATAGTCAAAGCAGAGGGGGAAAAAAGCCAACTACTTCCTGCCTGTGTGATTTTGGGCAAGGCACTTGAACTCTCTTCCTCAGATGTGTTGAAATGAATGACTCCTTAAGTGCTTTCCAGCGAAGGATATACTTGTATCAGATCTTGACTATAATTGTTAAATTTTCAGTGTGAACATTTACATGTCAAAAATTTGCCAATGCCGCAAATCAGGGCTTGATTTATTGTTTGTTGATCAGACTTAAGAAAGTGATGGAGAAAATGTTAATGATGTAGATTAAACTTTAAAGTATGTTACATGTTTTTGAAGGGCTAGTTATTAAACATGACCAGCACACTTTGATTCCAGCTATAGTTCTATGAGTTTATGATCCTAAGGTCAAATCCTTTGTTTCCTCTGTGTTGTGACAATAATCTTTGACTACTTTTCTAGCTTTGGGAAGCTGTGTGGGCATATATGTCTCCTATGTACTTCTCTAGAACATTCCATTACTGCCTCAGTTGTTACTTCCCTAGTTGTTGCTACAGCTTTGACCAACAAAGTGTATTTTCTAGTCTCTAATCTCCAGTCCTTTCTCAGGAAGGGAAAAGAAAGGCAAAGGGACTGTCCTCGATGGCTATAAACTTACACAGTTCCTAAGTTGGTGATGAGGGGTGGGTGGGAAGGTAGAGAAACTCCACCTTCTCTCTTTCTCTCTCTCTCTCTCTCTCTCTCTCTCTCTCTCTCTCTCTCTCTCT